>NC_138769.1:202808572-203171248 GCF_965119305.1 Pelophylax lessonae | reverse complement strand
ATCATGGGGGTAACCCATGGAATGCAGCAATGGAAAACAAGCTAGGGTGATTCGAAAAATATTTTTTAGACGATTTACAAAACTAAAGATAGGAAAACCATTCTCCCCAACAGGGACCATTGTTCAGAGATGATTGGGTTTACCCAATAATGGGACAAGAATGTGGCATTTGATTCTAAAGTTGTCATCCTGCAGGTGATTTCTGGAGAAACACTTTTTGCAGGCTGCCCTTGGTGAGAAAAACTGCTCTGGTAGAGTGCTCTTTAAAGCCCACTGGAGGATTGACCCTTGGTGACATAGTTTTTTTTAGCTTGTGTTCCCCACCCAAGGTTGTTATTGTCCTTGCAGAAATTGGATGCCCCTTTTAAGCATCAAATGGATCAAAAACAGCTTTATAGCTTGTCTTCACATTGCAGTCATCTCAACATACTTTCTGGGAACCATGCCTTTTAAAGCGCATGTCAAAGCCCAAAATCCACATCCTAAAATTCAAGCAGCACTGTGTCTTGAGCCAGTGAAATGTGGAACCAAGCTTTTGGTCTAAAGTGTGGTAGAGTTTGCAAAAAATGCTTGGTCAAGAAGTAGACACAATTAAGGCTCTCTGCACCCTAGTGCTTACAGTTCTGATCCTCATTGGCTGAAAGGAATGGCTATATGGAGAGGCACCTTTATTGTGAGATTTCGCAAAAAGCAGAATCTGTTGGATGAAAAAGAAGGTCTGTCAAAACATCTAGGACCCAGGGTCAGGTCCCACAGAAGGTAGAGGACTCACTTTGGAAGGCAAAATCTTCATAGAAGATTTGATGCAGCTCTTCTGAAACTGAACAGTTATCTGATGTGATGCCCAGCGTTGTACCTGAAAGGGCTGATAAAGTCAGTTTGTGTACTTTGAGGGTATTCATCCCCAAACCAATATCCAATCCCAACTGCAGGAACCACAGGGTGTTTTACTATGTGGATTCAGAGGATCAAAGGAAACTTCACTGGCGAAAAATGACAAACTTGTTTCTCACTTGCGTGTATTGTCCTGTTGGTTGACCTTTTGGATTTTCAGCAGCATCTCCATGACCTTGGGAAGAACAGCCTCAGTTTTCTAGTTTACTCCCAACCTCTATGCATCTAACTGCAGCCTGCCCTTATAGGAGTGAAAGTCTGGGTCAGGAGAAGAGCAGCAGAAGCAATGACTGGAGGCTATATCGATCAGTGCTGCAGCAGAGGAAATCAGGTCCTGTAAGACCCAAATAGAAGGAACGCTATATTTTTTGCTAGAAAGGATCTAATTCAATTCTGTGCCCTGAAGATTATAGGGGAAAGCAATTTACTTCAAATATCCTGATTTGAAGTTCTATAGGAATGAATGAACATCCTCTTTCTCCGCTGAAGGAATTCTACCCTAGCTAGAATATGCTTGCACTTGGATGCAGACATCACCAGATCTATTTTGTTGTACCCCTAGTGACTGCATGTCTGAAGGAAGGCCTTGTTTTAGGAATCAGTCATGATTTTTGTCCATTATCTTTCAGTTCATAGACTTACCCAGAAAATTCTGAGGACCAGGAAAACAGGGGCCTGCCAAGTCTGTTACAGTTTATCTGTGCCAGATGGCTTTCTTGTTATTCAGTTGTAATTCATAGCTTTTTTTGTAATGTATGAAGTAAAGGCCTTCAGGTCCCTAAAGTCTACTCTGAGGTCCAGATTGCTTGACACATGCCCTGAATTGAGGTTTGCCCAGTTCCCCTGAGCTAGCAGGTGTTGCATAAGGATTCCCCAGCCTGACTTGCTGATGTCCAACATAAAAATGGTTCAACAGCCAGGCTCTAACTTATGGGAATTCATCAGGTTGGACTACTTCATCCACCATCCTATAAAGTGCTCCAAAGGAGCTGTCAAACAGATGTGTTTAAGGAGTGAGTCTTTCTTCTGCTGCCTTAGGAATCCTACCTGAATGGGTCTGAAGTTCTTTTGGGCCCATGTAACCATGGGTATCACCATCTTTATTGTTCTAATTAGACTGAGGCACTGGGATGCTGATAGATAATGACTGGACAGCGATACACCGTCATAAGACTAGATGAGAACAGATGCATCTAGGGAGGTGTGACCTTATGCCCTTATGCCAATATTTGCTGGCATTTTTAATTCATTTTTTTCTGTTTCTAGGACTGCTCCAAAAAGGACCCATCAGGTTTTGAATCAACAGGCCCCTATTTTATAAGATAAATGGCGACACTGAGCCACTAAGAGAATGTCATAGAGATAATGGTAAACCTGTAACCTCTGCTAAAGAAGGAGTATTTTTACTGGAAGAAGCATCTATGAGAATGTCATGGATTTCCAGGTTGACATTGGTTGATAACTGTATATATATATATATATATATATCAGCGCTGCTCTTGAACCAATAAAAATATATATACTCGTACTAAATACGTGATAAATATAAAAAAAATGGTAAAATGATTACTAAACGTGTCACCTTTGGCAAATCTAAGGTGCATATGTGAATAATAAATAATGAGCTATTATATTACATTAATAAATATAAAGTGCTTACAATGATGCCTGTGATATATGCGTACTTAAATTAAATACAATGACAAATGAATCTCATATAAATCAAACAAGGTGAATAAATAAATAAAGTGACAAGTGCTGGTGCCGAACATCCCTAGATTCCTCCTCCTTCTATTATTCAGTCCTTCTGCTATAAAACCCCTATACAGTCTATAAATAAAGTGACCAGTGTTCAATGTGTAAGTAAACCACACTCGTGTTCTTTCACTGTGCTCGGTGCTGTAAACCATGCTCCCCTCTCTCCTCCCTACCTACCAGAAGTAGGTAAGGTATGAGGTAAGGTATAAGCCCAATAAGGTTATACTGGAGGTTCTATAATGCACCTCCTCCAGGGATATTGGTCACTCCACCGTATCTCTCTCTCCAATCCTCCTATGCTCCGGGATTACCTCCTCCTCATCTCCATATACCAAACACCATATAAAGAGAATGCTCCCATAGTGTAGTATATTAAAGGAAACTTTTATTTAAACAAAATACAAGATAAACTCACAAAACACTTCGTGCTAAATGCACGCTACTTCCTGGTGTGGTGGACGGCGTGCACAGCCTGCGCTCCAACCACCGGAAACGGATGTGCGTCCTCTGAAGCCCTAGTGCTGATGGAGAGTGGCACAGCATCGGGAATCAGTAATCACTTCAAGTCAAGTGTCAACCTCAGTTCATGTAACACTTTGATAATATCTTTCTTTGGGACATCGGCTTTGAGAGCTGCCTTGATACTTTCTGACCATATTTTCACAGCCTTGGCGACCAAGGTCAGAGCCTTTGCTGGCTTACACATATTGCCCAATGCCAAGCCGCCGCAAGCAAAGCCAACAGAATACTGGGTTGTATAAAAAAGGGGATTCACTCCAGAAATAAAGAGATTATTCTCCCGCTCTACAAGACTCTGGTCCGACCACATCTGGAGTATGCTGTCCAGTTCTGGGCACCGGTCCTCAGGAAGGATGTGCTGGAACTGGAGAAAGTCCAGAGAAGGGCAACAAAAATAATTAGGGGAATGGAGGACATCAGCTATGAGGAAAGACTACAAGCACTGAACCTATTCTCTCTGGAGAAGAGACGATTGAGGGGGGATATGATATCAATGTACAAATACTATTACAAACTATTACAAACTATTCAGAGAAAGGAGATACAATAAGACACGTGGCCACTCACTAAAACATGAGGAAAGGCGGTTTAACCTTAAAGTGCGTAAGGGGTTCTTCACCGTAAGAGCGGTAAGGATGTGGAATTCTCTTCCACAAGCAGTCGTATCAGCAGGGAGCATTGATAGTTTCAAAAAACTATTAGATGGACACCTTAAAGACCACAACATACAGGGGTATACAATGTACGGTTAAAAGCAAACACACACACACATCATAGGTTGAACTGGATGGACTGATGTCTTTTTTCAACCTCACTAACTATGTAACTATGTATGTAACTAAACTTTCTAAAGTCCAAATCTATTTTCCAATTTTAAGGAATCTTTAAATGACATGGCATCATCCACTGGAAGAAAGATATAGTGTCCCAGGCAACTAAATTAATTTTCGACAAGGGAAAATGTGACTCAAAGAGTGAAGATGTTCTCCTGTTAGAGGATTTAACTTTGAGAAAGCAAAGGGGACAAATCCTTTTGACTGCGGATGTTATGTTCTGAATTTCATTGTTGCCTCTACTGACTCATTCTAGTAGCTGGTTTCTATGATGGCTTTGATAAAGGGGTGCATAATAGCAGAATTGAAGCCCACCGCAGGCAATTCTTCTGACTGTTCCTCTCAGTAAGTCAAAGGGTCCCATCTTGGGCAAACTGGGGGAATGCAAGACTGGAAGGACCTGGCATGGGTTTTGTTGTAACTGGCACTTGGTTAGCAGGCAGACCCTAAATGAATGCCTGAACTGTTTGTCTAAACAAGGTGATCACTTTTACTTTGTCCTGGTCCCAGTCAGAGAATGCTTTTGCAAGGCATGCTTGACAATCAATTACTGTGATAGTGGCAGCTATCTACAGTACATGCCCAGCATTGGCCTCCTTGAGGGCCTTCCTGATGGGAACTGAAATGACTGTGCTGATGGTATTGGTAATTACTGCTGTGCCAGCTAGAATTGTGCAAGGAACTGCAGGAACTTGTGGGTGAGAGCAGATAAGGGTGTGCTCTTTGGGGAGACAAAAACTGTGATCAGCCACAAACTACTTTTTTGAGAGTATGCACACTCATCTGCAAGTCTTTACCTATCGGATCTATGACATAGTCTGTGACATGGTTATCTGTGGTGTGGCTAGGAAGGCAGGGCAAGATAGGCAACTAAGAGGAAGGAACAGTGAATGAGACTCAGCCAACTCAGCACACATAAAGAGGTTGTCAATCCAGGCAAATACAATAGATCCATGAACCTTTTCTGAATGTCTGGTGTATTGCAATCTCTTGGTACAGATAATAATCAATATTCATCGTGGATCTATTGCATTTTGCCACTACTGCACACAATTAGGTTTGGTTTAAGGGTCAATTCTTCCTTCAGAATAATTAAGTTGCAATGGGAGCCAAGTTTGCCCACAGCATGGCCAACCATCTTATGGCCAGCTGGGAGGAGGAGGATGTCATCTATGTGAGTCAGAGATCAGAACTTGTCCTATGGAAGAGGTACATTGATGACATTCTTCTCCTCTGGAGTGGCGATGAGACTTCAGAGGGTTTTTTTTTTTTTTTTGAGTAAGCTTAAAGCTAATGATCATCAAATCTCCCTCACTTATGAGGTGAGTAAAAGAGAGATTAATTTTTTGGATTTAAAGATTTGTGTAGAAGAGGAAAAAAATATTACTAACACTTTCTTTAGGTCCACAGATTGTAATACTTTTATACCTTTGGGGAGCTGCCATCATCCATTGAGGTTAAATTTGGTACCACAGAGCCAATCCCTTTGTCTTAAACATAATTGCTCTAAGACATTAAACCTTTCATTACCTGTGCCTCCACCAGTGTATCTTGTGCAGTGCCCCTGTGGACTGCAATATATGGGAGGACTATGCGTTCTTGTAGGTGCGAGCCTGAGCAAACATATTGGGAACATTAGAGGACACAATGTCCCAAAACATTACACAACAAAGATCTATCTTGTACCCTCTTTTTGGGTTTAGATAAATATACCCCAAATTCGATGGGAAGTTCCTTCCGGAGAGAAATCTCCAAGTTAGAAACCAGATGGATATACAAGCTGCTGGTCTTCTCTCATGGATTCAATATTGAGTGAGATGTTAATGTCTTTATTAATAGTAGTTGAGCTACTTTTTTGCTTCTCCACTTTTGATGCACTTGATTTAAAATTTCTCTTCATGTTTTGATATTTTAATTTGTGGAAATATAATTTTTTTTATATTTTGGATTCCAAATGATTTTTTTTCATATATACCATGCGGTCCCTAGAGTAGAGTTTATTGGAAGACCCAATTTTAATCTAGTTTTGACACAGTAATTTTCTATTTAATTGAGAAGAGTGTATTGAATGTAGTGTTTCTGTCATTTGCTATTATTGTTTTTTTGTAATTTTTTATATGTTTACACTGGTTATACTATATTTAAAATAATTTTAAACTATTATTTCATATTTGTTTCTTATTTCCTTTTGTGTTGTTTTATAGCAGTATATTTACGGAAGGGCAGGAGTTTGTTCCACCCCTTTTTTAACCTCAAGAGGGAGCAAATGTTTATTTTATGTTTGATGGACTGCTATATTTCTTTCTGTCTTTCTGGGGTGGGCAGTCATTGTTAATATGAGAAGGAATCCTGGTTCCTTATGTCTGGTGAGACCAACTTACTCCATCCTCGAATGTCCGAAGGGATTTATATGAGTGGTGATCTGACATGGCATTCTATGCCCCTGATGACGTCAGTTGTGATGTAACGTGTAGGGCAGGGCAGTACATTGTGATCCTACCAAGCCACAGAAAGTGCACCATCAGGTTCCTGAAGTGGTGTTTCTATACAGCGCTGTTACTACATTTCTTATGTGAGTGTTTTTAATCTACTTTTAGTAAAGCATATTTGTGGATTTACACTATTGGGAGCATTTTGGCTTTTCCTTTCTCTTTATGTCATATAAACCTGATTGGATGAGACGAGTTTTCGATAAAAGGGGATACAAGCTGTGATTTTTTTATGACATCAGGAGCATTGTAACTACTCTAATTCAGGGGATCATGGCCCTCATGTAAGACTCCAAATAATTCACTGCGGTGACACAGAATGGGGATGAAGAACACCGTTGAGGATTTTGGTTGTCCCAGTATTTCACATTTGGATTTGGTGAACTTTGTTTTTATATTAAAAAAACTTTTTTGGTCACGTATATCAAATATGTGGATTTCACTTTTTATGTTTACTCATTTTGGTCTCTTATGACTACGGTAGTAGTTTTGGATAAGGGCTGCACATTTTAGTTATTTCAACTTTGTATTGTGTATCCAATATTTATAGAAAAAAGATTGAAAGGCATAATGGACTTTGATGTTACCATAAGCACTGGACATAAACTGGGAATACCAATCTTAAATCTAAAATACAATTTATTAAGTCCCCGTTCACACTAAGGCGACCTGTGAGGCGACCTGTGAGGCGACCTGGTCGCCTCACAGGTCGCCGTAGGTCCCCTTCCTTAGGGAAGCTGCGGACCCATTCTAATAGGAGCGACACAAGTCGCTCCGACTTAGAAAAAGGGTCCGGAGCTTCTTTGGGGCGACCCGAAGGCCACCGCCATAGACTTCAATGTTATGAAGTCCGTGGCGGCCGCTCCGAGGTCGCGGCGTGCTGCTCGCACCGCGACCTGGGAGGTCGCCCTCCCGAGTCGGATCGCCCCTATGTGAACGGGGCCTAAATCACCATATAATGATCAATAAAAAACACATACAAATGAACAAGTCATATAAAAAATACATCACATTTGAAAAAAGCTCTGTAATGATACCGCAGATGGAGTAATAAAGAGCAGGGAAATAACAGCAATGAACATCATCCTAGTGGATTGTGCCCGACATGTTTTACGGAATCTAACCGCTTCCTCAGGGGCTTTAAGGAGTCTTTTTTTTTAATAGAGAGCTTGATTCAGAAAAAAATACAAAATTTATATTCATTTAAAGTGACATATAATACAGCAAAGGTACAGTTCCCATACACACATGATCCCCATCACAGCCTTACCCAGAGCGGGACAGGATACAAGGCAGGTGCGGGCGGGCAGACATCATTATCCAATATTGTGTAAACTGCTGTCCTGATTGATAGTTCTTATTACAAGTGCAGTTTCACCATTTTGCCCATCAAGAAGAAGAAGGTAGGAAGGGTTAGCTTAACTACTTGATCTACGGACGGTTTTACTCCTTTCATGCTACTTAGCACTGTGCTAATTTAACTGCCAATTGCTCTGTCACAACACTGTATGCAAATTAAATTGATATAATTTTTTCCAAAAATAGGGCTTTACTTTGGTGGTATTTTATCAACACTTATATTTTTTGCTATATAAACAAAAAAGACTACGGAGTTTGAAAAAAAAACAAAAAACATATTTTCTACATTCTGTTATAAGACTTATCCAATAAAATCTAATTTCTTCATAAATATAGGCCAAAATGTATTCTGCTACATTTATTATTTATTACAGGTACTTATATAGCACCGTCAATTTTAGCTCTTTACATATATATTGTACATTTGCCTCAGTCCCTGCCAACAAGGAGCTTACAATCTAAGGGTCCTAAATCACATACATTCACATAGTAAAGCCATTTTAGACAGGAACCAATTAATCTATCAGCATGTCTTTGAAGTGTGGGAGGAAACCTAAGTACCCAACGGAAACCCATGCAGGCACAGGGAGAACATGCAAACTCCAGGCAGGTAGTGCCATGGTTTGGATTTGAACCTATATGTCTTTGGCAAAAAAATCCAAATAAGAGTATATTAATTGGTTTGTGTGAAGAAAGTTATAGCGTCTACAAACTATGGTATATATATATATATATATATATATATATATATATATATATATATGAAAATAAATAATCCTGATATACAATATATATATATAATCCTGATATACGATATACATATATATATATATATGATATAATCTCATTTCTTGAGGCCCTAAATTGCCATGACAGTATAAGTCCCCCCAAACCCCCTTGTGGAAAGTAGACAGTCTGAGGCATATAGTAAGAGGCATGGTGAGTTTTTTTTAAGTTGTACATTTTTGTCACAATTTTTTTGAAAATGAGGAAATGAAACAGAATGTGTTGGGGTTTTTTTCCCCACATTTTTTTACATACTTTTGGTTGTGACCAGCTACAGCTAATCACAGGTACAGGTAGACAGGTACAATGTGATTGTAAAGTGAAACTGCAGCACTAAACAATAGGACCAGTAAATACTGTATAAAATGTATCAAAACAATATATATCTTATGTTATAAAGTGTAAACGTGCCAATTGTAAAAATAAACAATGGTGGTAATGAAGGCCAGGGATCCTGGAGCAAACACAGTGATGAGAATTAACCGTACCACCGTCCGTGCTTCAATCACCAATATGTGACAGTCCACCCCCCAATGGGGATATTCTGCTTACCAGAAAATGTGGACTCAGATACCATCACACTGAGTCAGAACACTTGAATGAAACCAGAGATGGTGTTCAGAAGGCAGCTCTGAGAGTCTCAAAATTGTAGCTTCACAATAGTACCACCTTTCATCACATCCAAGGTACAAGCGCCTTTAACAAACTCTAACACAAAATAATGGAATGCAATGGCCTGAGTAGCAAGAAAACCCAAAGCCTTTCGTCCTCAAAGACATCGTCTTCTTTGTGGACGGTATTCTTCCACATGTAAAAGGTACAATGTGATTGCAGTGGGCCAATCACGATCACAACAGTAAGCAAGCTGTTCATGAATGGAAAGCCACAGTTGTCTTTATCTAGTACAAAACAATGCCGCACTTCATCAAAGGATTAAATATTAAATATATAAATAAATCATTAAGTCCCAAATATATTCCAAGTGATGGTGATCTTTTGTCTACCCAGGAGTGAAAAAAAATGTTATTAGTGCTATCTGTGTTAGGACCGAGTTTGCTGATTGCTGCAGTTTAAGTGTCAACCAGCAGGTGTCTCCTAGAGCTCAGCAGGCCCCAGTAGTCAGTTCGAAATGGTCTCAGCTGCTAGTAGGACATGTAATGTTTTGCCCACTAGCACACAGCGCATGTGAGGATGTCAGGAGACAGCACAGGGATAACCAGATAAATGTAGCTACACAAGGAAACTGGGACCAGACCATGTATGTATACCTTTAAGGATAATCACACACCAGCGAACAGTAAACATGCAAATGCATGAGAATCAAAACGAAATGACAAAATGCATAACCAGCAACCAAAAACTAACAATATACACAAATGAAATACATACAAGGCAGGGGAAAACTGGAGGAGCAGGGAGCAAGGCAGCAGGGTACTGGATGCAGGACAGGAACAAGAGCAAGGTCAAGAATAAATGCCAGCAGAGTCAGGTGGCAGCAGCGCGACAACCAAAGTACAGGGCAGCAGCAGCCAAAACTCTGACTTGCCGTGTGCTAGTGGGAGAAGCATTATATGTCTTGCTAGCAGCTGAGACCATTTGGAACTGATTACTGGGGCCTGCTGGCCTCTAGGAGACTCCTGCGGGCACACTGGAACTGCACCAATCAGCCCAGAGCACCACAATGTCACCAGCAGGCAAACTCGGTCCTAACAATCTGTGATTTACCCAAAAAACTTTTTAAAAAATCGTTCATATGTGCATCAGTGTCTCAAAATTTGAAAATCTTTATTCAATGTTTTTTGAATCCCAAGGTTCAAATAGGAGAAATTCCACCACCAAAAAGCTGCACATGTATGCTTACCTTCCAATAAAGCCGAGATCAGCTATCCATAATGGTTTTTAAAGGGGAAAAGACGCATGTGACCTTTTTTAAGGTCCATATTGGAAGGTGAACGTACATCTGTATATTTTGAGACACGGGTGCACTTATAAACAGTTTTCTTTTGTTCTTTTTTTTTTGTTTTATCACAGATAGTACTAATTTTATTTTTTTCCACTCCCGGGTGGACAGAAGGTCATCATCACTTGGAATATTTTTGGGACTCAATGATTTAATTTATATGTTTTATATATAATCCTTTGATATAGAGAGGCATTGTTTAGCACTAGATACATTATATTATGTAGAGGCTGGACACCTTTGATGCTGCAGCTTGATTGTGTGTGGATGATTTTTCTTTTTGCTGATTTTAGTTTCCAATACTGTTTCACATTTTTGAAGGGTGAGCACTAAAAGGTTTTCGATTTATTTGCATATTTACTTTGTTATCATGTGATCGCTATGACCAATCATAGTGATCACATAATACCCGGTTACCGATTACTTAACCCAGACCAGGCACAATAGCGTACATGTATGTAAATGGGCCTGCACGTGCCGCCCCGCCACAGTATAATTACTGTAGCGGGTTGCCAAGTGGTTAATTAAAAGGGAATGCAACTTGAGTAAACATTTCACAGAATGACTGCAAGCTGAGGAACAACATTCAAGATGAAGTTACCTCACTAGCCTGCCTCAGCTACTGGATTACAAGTAGCTGACACCATCTGAGGGAATCATGTGCTGACCTCCCAAGATGACCAGAATGGAGCTCCTCACATAAAGTAACATTTAGAAGCTGTACAGTGGGGGCTTAGACCAGGAGTGTGATTAAAAACTGGGTGGTAGTCATTCCTATCGGGTAAGAAGAGGCAGAGCCTATCCACAAGTACAGTTGGGTCCATATATATTTGGACACAGGCACAATTTTCATACTTTTGGCTCTGTATGCCACCAGAATAAAATTAAACGAAACAACCCAAATTAATTTGAAGTGCAGACTGTCAACAAAGGGTTAAACATGAATATCAAGTACAAATTTTAAGAACTGCAACCATTTTTATACACAGTCCCCCCATTTTTAGGGCCTCAAATGTAATTGGACAAATAAATATAATCATAAATAAAATGCCCATTTTTAATATTTTGAGAATCCTTTACTGGTAATGGCTGCCTGAACTCTGGAACCCATGGACATTACCAAAGACTGGGTTTCCTCGTTTCTGATGCTTTGCCAAGCTTTGACTGCAGCTGTCTTCAGCTGTTCTTTGTTTGTGGGATTTTACCTTTAGTTTTGCCTTTAGCAAGTGAAATGCATGCTCAATTGGGTTGAGATCAGGTGATTGACGCCACTATTGCATAATATTCAACTCCTTTTCCTTCAAATGCTCCTGGGTTGCTTTTGCAGTGTGCTTTGAATCATTGTCCATCTGTACTGCAAAGCGTTGTTCAATCAACTTTGCTGCATTTGGCTGAATCTCGACTGACAATATATCTCTAAACACGGCAGAATTCATCCGGCTGCTTCTGTCTTCTGTCAAATCATCAATAAACACCAATGACCCAGTGCCACTGGAAGCCATACATGCCTATGCCATTACACTGCCTCCACCATGTTTTACAGATGACGTTGTGTGTTTTGGATCATGAGCTGTTCCAAGTCTTCTTCACACTTTTTTCTTCCCGTCATTCTCGTACAGAATAATCTTAGTTTCATCCGTCCAAAGAAGGCTTTTCCAAAACTGGTCTGGATTTTTTTTAGATGTTTTTTGGCAAAATCTAATCTGGTTTTTCTATTCTTCAGGCTTATGAATGGTTTGCACCTTGTGGGGAAAGTCTTGTAGACTTTGACAATGATACGCCCACCTCCTGGAGAGTGTCCTTCACTTGTCTGGATGTTGTGAATGGGTTTTTCTTTACTATAGAGAGGATCCTATGATCATCCACCACTGTTGTCTTCTGTGGACATCCAGGCCTTTTTACGTTGCTGAGCTCGCCAGTGCGTTCTTCTTTCCTCAGAATGTACCAAACTGTTGATTTGGCCACTCCTAATGTTGCTGCTATCTCTTTGATGGATTTGCTTTATTTTTGAAGCCTTACAATGGCATATTTCACTTGAATGGACAGCTCCTTTGAACGCATGATGTAGGTTCACAGCAATAGATTCTAAATGCAAATACCACACTTATGCCTCGTACACACGCGTCGAAATTCGGCCGGGAATTTTCATCCGACGACCGATCTGCCGATTTTTGGCTTGTTAGTATGATGCTTCCGACAACCGACTCCGACTTTTCGGCCGAAAAATTCTGGTGTGCAGGCTATAAAATTTTTGTCCTCCGTCAAAAACACGTCCGATTTTCGTGCAGTCAGTACAGATTTCGACAGGGAAAAATCTTATGAGCAAGACTGGGGATGCTCAGAGAAGAAAGAACACAAAGAAAGCAAACCAACACATGAAATCACTTCTGAATTAGAATTTTGTCGTGCGGTAAAATTCGTGTGCAGTCTAGGCACATTCCAACCAACAAAACACACTCTGGACAAAAGACGGACGACCGGTCGGCGGAAATTCGTTGCGTGTGTACTAGGCTTTAGAATCAACTCCAGACCTTTTACCTGCTTAATTGATGAAGAAATAACGAATGAGTAGCCCACACCTGGCTATTAAACAGCTTTTGATTCAATTTTCCAATTACTTTTGGTCCCTTGAAAAAGATGGGATGGTTATTCTTAATAGAGAAGTTTATTTTTTTCCAGAATTATATTTACCCAGGTGGATGCAGGATCGGTCTGATGCTGCATCTGTCCCCCGGGCGCCTCTACACTGAGACCCGAGCAATCGAACACCGCTGATTGCTCGGTTCAGACAGGTCCCCAAGCAGAGAGCTGTTGACTGTCAGTCAGCAGCTCTCTGCCCTGCCCCCTCCTCTCTCACTGGAGCGCTGGGCTGTGGAGAGGGTGGAGTGGCCGCCTCAGGCTCTCAAAGGCTCACTGAGAGGTTGGCCTGGGTGTCGGTCCAGGCACCTGGTGGATCCTGACTTCCATTGTCGTGACGACGTGGTGCCTGAACTGACTTCTGTGATGTCAGCAGAGAGTGGACTTCAGATCACTCTCTGCTGAAAACAGAAGTGCAAAACGAACTGCACTTCTGTGATCCATAGGATATGTGCAGCCAAATGAGCTTTGGTTGTACATCTCCTTTAACCACTTGCCGACCGCCGCACGACTATCTACGGCGGCGGTCAGCCCCTCACAGGCAAAGTGACGTAGGTCTACGTCGCTCGCCTGTGAGGGTTTAGGGAGCGAGCGCGCGCCGCCGGAGGCGCGCTCCCGCTCCCGCGTGGTCACGAACCCCCCCGCGCGTGTGACCGGCGGACCCGATCGCCGCCGGCCACTCTGCGATCGGCGGGGGAGAGGGAGAAAGTCAGGCAGCTTGTGTAAACAAGCTGCCTGTCATTCTCCTCTCTGTATGAGAGCTGATCACATGGATCTACTATGTAGATCCATTGATCACTCTGCATACAGTTGAAGCCACAGCCAATCACAGTTAGAATCACGCCCCTAGGGACACACACAGCCCCTCCCTCTCAAATAAAGTTAACCCCTTCACTACCAGTGTATTTTTACAGTAACAGTGCATATATATAGCACTGATTACTGTAGAAATGTCACTGGTAACCCCAAAAGTGTCAAAAATGTCAGTCAAGGGTCCGATCTGTCCGCCGCAATGTCGCAGTACCGCAAAAAAAATCGCAGATCGCCGCCATTACGCGTTAAAAAAAAAAACAACAAAAATGACAAAAATCTTTCCCTTTGTTAGTAAACGCAATAACTTTTGCGCAAACCAATCAAAATACGCTTTTTGCGATTTTTTTTACCAAAAATAGGTAGCATAAAACAAATTGGCCGAAAATATTAAAAAATTTTGATTTTTACATTTTTTTTGGGGGGAATTTCATATAAAAAAAAGGGAAAAATATTGCTATTTTTGCAAAATTTACGCTCTTTTTTTGTTTATAGCGCGTGATCAAAAAATCGCACAGGTGATCAAATACCGCCAAAAGAAAGCTCTGTTTGTGGGAAAAAAAGGACGCCAAATTCGTTTAGGTACAGCGTCGCACGACCGCGCAATTGTCCGTTAAAGTCACGCAGTGCCGAATCGCAAAATACCCTCTGGTCGTTTAGCAGCCAAATCCTCCGGGGCTTAAGTGGTTAAGAGCTGTAATTCCTAAACCCTTCCACCTATTTAGATTCCGTCAAATTAAACCTGGGAGTGTGCACTTTCAGCCCATATCCATGATATAACTATAGCTTGAATATGTTTTGCTAAATACCTGAAAAAAACTAAAATTGTGCCTGTGTCCAAATATATATGGACCTAACTGTAAATTCATGCTTTTGCCAGAAAGTAGATTTTAATGGCTGTCTTCCTACAATAAGGAGATTCTCACTCTCTGTTTGGTCATCAGTAGGGATGATCGAACTTTTGAAAAGTTCGGTTCGGCCAGAACACCCGAACTTCCCGAAAGTTTGGGTCCGGATGCCAGAACCCCATTGAAATCAATGGGGCCCGAACTTCGGTAATCAAAAAACACCATTTTGAAGCCCTAAAACCCAATAAATGCCCCTAAAAAGTGCCTAGGCTTCTGGGTCATGCCCCAGGGACTATTAATCGCACAAAAAAAGTTCTTAAAAATTGTCGTTTTTGATAGAGAGCCAATTATTGAAAAAATTATTGAAAAAAAAAATTAGATTTCTTTGGATTTAGTGTCGGGGGGGGGGGGGGTCTAAAAAGTGTACCTGTGAAGTTTCAGCTCTGTAGCATGTCCAGAACCAGAAGAAAAAGATAATTTTTCTTAGGATTTTTAGTAGAGCAGGGATGTGGCTCCGCTCCTTTCACACCTGGGCGTTTTTGTTGCAGGCATTTATTGGGCATTTTTTGGGCATCTTTGGAGGCAGGCATGACATCTGAACTTCTGTATAGGGGTATATATGCACACACACACACACATATATATATATATATATATATATATATATATATATATATATATATATATATATATATATATATACACATACACACATATACGTGTGAAAGGAGCGGAACCTTATGCCTGCAAATAATTTCATTAGCGTGTGTATATACACATATATATTAGTGTGTGTATATATACCCCTACACAGAAGTTCAGATGTCATGCCTATCTCCAAAGACGTCCACAAAAAGCCCAATAAATTCCTGAAACAAAAACGCCCAGGTGTGAAAGGAGCGGAGCCACATCCCTGCTCTACTAAAAATTCTAAGAAAAATTATCTTTCTGGCGGTCACCCTGACATGGATGAGTTCGGTCACCCCTGCATAGCAGTCAGAGTCAGTTCACCCTAAACTACATTACGGTCACCCTGACACTTAACACTTTCCCTACAGAAACTATATTTTTGAATCTAACTATAGTGGTATATAGTACCCTAACTACACTAGATATCCCTTTCCTCACACTAATAATTGCTAAATGACACTTTTGCAGCAGGAGTAACAGAACTGCTTCCACTCTCTTCCACAGCCCCTGTATTACAGTGCTAGAGATTTGGCGGGGCTATCTTATATACTGGGGGGGCGTATTCACTACTGATTGGCCTCTGGACCCCCTAGTCACTCCAATCACATTCCTAGCATACTCCTGCCCCCTCAATTGGCTTTTTCTGACGTTTCTGGTCCAATCACAGGCTTTTAAAGCCCAGTTCCTGTCCCATTGCATTTTGGGCGGTTCCGGTCCCAAATTCCGAACTTTTACCGCTAAAAGTTTGGAATTCGGCCGAATTTCGAAAAGCCAATATTCGGGTCGAACCGATGGTCGACCCGAACCGTTCGATCATCCCTAGTCATCAGGACAGGAGATAAAGGGAAACCTCAAGGGGGTTACAGACAAGGGTTCTCCCCATGCTAACCAAAACTACAAAAAAAGTATGTGTAGTAATTGATTTTATTTTTTTTATGTGCAAAAGAAAAAGTCATGCTCAGCACATATCCATAGCTCATAAATACAGTGCTGCTCATTTACTAATTACATAACAACAAATCCAGTGCTTGTGTTTATTAGTCTACTTCATGCTTCAGTACTCAACCAATGAAAGATAATTGTGCGCTGATTGCTACAGGTAACTATGGTAAATAATCTCTCAAGTGTTTAGAAGCGTGAACATTATTTGGAAATGTACACATCTCTGTATTATGCATTAAGGCCACGTTCACATCTATGTGTGCGCAGTAACGCACATTAAAAATTGCAGTCAATAATTTTAACGGTTCCTTAACGCACATAAGTTGTAAAAACAAACACTGTGCTTTCTTGTGTACTGCTTTACCCAAAACTAGTATAGGTGCGTTATTCCTTGTGTTGAGGCTCAATCAAGCAATCAGGTTAACACAATTTATTTTGTTATGATGGAATAGATTTGAAAATAAAATGATATATATATACACAAACACATATAGAGTATACAGTATATGTATATACAGTATCTCACACAAGTGAGTACACCCCTCACATTAAAAAAAAACATTATTATATCTTTTCGTGTGACAACACTGAAGAAATGACACTTTGCTGCAATGTAAAGTACTGAATGTACAGCTTGGATAACAGTGTAAATTTGCTGTCCCCTCAAAATAACTCAACACACAGCCATTATTGTCTAAACTGCTGGTAACAAAAGTGAGTAGACCCCTAAGTAAACATGTTCAAATTGGGCCCAATTAGCCATTTTCCCTCCCCGGTGTCATGTGACTTGTTAGTGTTACAAGGTCTCAGGTGTGAATGGGGAGAAGGTGTGTTAAATTTGGTGTTATCGCTCTCACTCTCTCATACTGGTCACTGGAAGTTCAGCATGGCACCTCATGGCAAAGAACTCTCTGAGGATCTGAAAAAAAGAATTGTTGCTCTACATAAAGATGACCTAGGCTATAAGAAGATTGCCAAGACCCCAAAACTGAGCTGCAGCACGGTGGCCAAGACCATACAGCAGTTTAACAGGACAGGTTCCACTCAGAACATGCCATCGCCATTGTCAACCAAAGAAGTTGAGTGCACATGCTCAGCGTCATATCCAGAGGTTGTCTTTGGGAAAGAGGCATATGAGTGCTGCCAGCATTGCTGCAGAGGTTGAAGGGGTGGGGGGGTCAGCCTGTCAGTGCTCAGACCATACGCCGCACACTGCATCAAATTGGTCTGCATTGCTGTTGTCCCAGAAGGAAGCCTCTTCTAAAGATGATGCACAAGAAAACCCGCAAACAGTTTTCTGAAGGCAAGCAGACGAAGGACATGGATTACTAGAACCATTTCCTGTGGTCTGATAAGACCAAGATAAACCTATTTGGTTCACTTTTGTTGCCAGCGGTTTAGACATTAATGGCTGTGTGTTGAGTTATTTTGAGGGGACAGCAAATGTACACTGTTATACAAGCTGTACACTCACTACTTTACATTGTAGCAAACTGTAATTTCTTCAGTGTTGTCACATGAAAAGATATAATAAAACATTTACAAAAATGTGAGGGGTGTACTCACTTTTGTGAGATACTGTATATATTATGTATATAAGGCAGAAAGTGGTTAAATAGTAACTCAATTTAAATAGGTTGAAACTACGTAGCAACCAACAACTGCATACTGCATTTAGGAATATGTAATGTATAACATATTGAGATTTATTTACTAAAGCTTTAAAGTGCAAAATCAGGCTCACTTTTGTGTAGAAACCAATCAGCTTCCAGGTTTTGTTGTCAAAGTCTAATTGAACAAGCTGAGTTGAGGTTAGAAGCTGATTGGTTTCTATGCAGGAGTGGGCCTGATTTTGCATTCACCAGCTTTAGTAAACAAAACCCCATTATATAGTGTGCGGTGATCAGGAGTAACATACAACAATAGCATATACAGTGCAGTAGTCAGAAATGCATAACATAGAATAAAGAATATCAGGGACAGGAGTATTTAATTGTAGCCCCCATAGGGCTTGCTGTGTGATGACTTAGGGGTAGTTCACACATCCATCCTTACTCCCAATGGCTCGCTACTCGATAAACAGTCCAGGGGTTTTGTTTTTTGGTATTTATTGTGGAACCTGGATGGGAGAAGGTAATACTGGTATACTCCAACTTAAACAATTTACAGTTGATAAGGACAACTCTCACTTGGCCTCACCAGGTTACTTTTGGAAGCACACTGCTTTAACAATACTGCCACATGTATGGAAAGGGTTAAGTCTTCTTGCTCTCTCTCCAGCAACAGACTTGGTGAACTAAATTATCTTCAGGACACCATCTAGCGTCCCCTTTACTGACACCCGTCCACTGACTCTTCTAGCTGAAGGGCTGGCCCCCCTCAGGACAAGCCCCTTGACACAGACACCCACTGTATGCAGAATCAGATCCTTTCCAGTGTCTCCCTTCTAGTCAGCTCTGCAGGACCTCGGGCTTCAGTTCCTCTCTCTCTCCTCTCAGTCGACCACCTGAGGCTGCATGGCAACTTCTACAGATGAGGATGCAGCCGTCGCCTCCCTCTGGGACTCCACTCTCTAGCTGAAAGACCCCGAGCACATGTGCCCTTGGTATTTATACAGTATCCCAGCATGCACCTAGGCACTTTCCTGACAATCACCAGGGCTGTACTAAATGCCTGTGCACTCATTTATCAGGTTTCCACCCATTGTCCAATATGCCTCCCTATTGGACCAGTGTAACACACTTCAGAAAAACTGAGCTGCATCTGAGCACAATGAGCAGACCTCAATAGCAGATCCTGCTCTCTGGTAGGCAGAGAACAATATAGATTTACCTGGCAATCCTTCTGGTAAGCATAAAAGATCCAAAACTTTATTCTTACTCTGTAGCACCTACCTAGGAGGGTGCTACATCATGTACAAGATAGTATATAGAGTGCAGGAGACTATGTAATGTACAACATTGTGTATGGAGCCCAGTGATCAGGATTATGTAAAATAAATCTTTACATATAACGTGTAGTGGTTAGGAATACACAACACAGTACAACATAGTGTATAGAGGGCAGGGGTCAGGAGTATGTAATGTACAAGTGCCATGGCACGATTATATCCCATAGTATCAGTCATTACTGGTCAGTAGGAGATAAAAATGGCCTGCTGTTGGTCAGTGGGATCAAAAGGATGCCCCAGTGTCAGTGGTCAGTGAAAGAAAAAAATGTAATTACTTCAGTGATAAGCTACAGGAAGAAAGTCAGTGGTCATTGTAATGAAGAATAATCAAGGGTCTGTAGTAAGTGGAAGGAAGCAATTCCCTGGTGTCAGTAGCCCTTGGCAGAAAGAATACATCCATTGTCAGCAGTAGAAAAAGATGCCCCAGTGTTGGTGGTTAGTGAGAGGAAAAATGCCCCATAGTTGTTATCAGTGGGAGGAAGGCCTCAGTATTGATGTTTAATGAAAGCAGTCCTCCCAGCATTGGCATTAATGTAAAAATACCCCGAGCATTGGTGTCAGTGGAAATAGTGCCCTCCTCATTGTTGTCAGTGGAAACATCACTGACAATTGGTTGATAGTTCTGGCTTAGATCCTTAGGCAGGTGCTGGAACAAGTAATTTTGTTCAAATTTTAGGACAGTCCTGCAGGATTCAGAATAGTTGGGACTATGAATAGCAGTAGAATAGATATTCTTATATTCCTTATATTTTCTAATCAATTTTGCTGAGAGCTGTAGAGATGTAGGCACTGAATGACTTTTATGGTTCTTACTCACTTGCAACTATTAAATCTTTAATTCATTGGTAGAGTTATTCAGTATACAACGTATTTTGCAGTCAATACTGTAGGAGCTTGAAGAATGATGATAGATTTTGTTAAACTTGTAAATGGAATTTTGATAAACAATACAGTTCTCAGTGCAAGATGTTCTTTCACTGGCTATACCAAGTCTAATTTATGTTACAATAATGAATTTTTCCCCTTGAAAATTATACTGCCGTCCTCTTATGAATCTTCTTCCATGTAGCACATTTATTTTGTCACCTAGTGCTATCTTCCCTTGATTTAAATGACCTTGTGTGATTGCAGGTCTTTTTCTACCATTAATCTCAGACAAAATTGCTTGCCTGAGCCTTCTACACCTGGGTAAAATGTATTTGCAAAACAGGATATATGCTTAGCATGGGTTAAATACACAAATTCCTTTTTAAGAAAGAAACCTCATAAATGCGTAAATGTCAGATAGCTTAAGAGCAGGCCTGTGAAAGTCCTTTTTATGGCTTGAGGTCTTTTATCGGAAAATTGCAGCAAGCAAATTTTCAACTTGAGATGAGCAGAGCTCAAAAGTATTATCCATCTGTGATTTTCCCACTACTTCAGTTCTGTGATCCACCAGATTATTATCTAACAGTGAACCAGAATTCAATATGGACATAGTTTTTTTCAAAACTATAGATAGACAGTGTAAAACTCACCCCCAAGGGGCCACTGAGATTGTACCCAGGTTACCCACAATAATAAAGAGGCAGCCAGTCACACAGGCACAGTCCCACACACACACCGACAATTCAGGCTCAGTCTAGGGAAGGTATTTTTTGTATGTATTGCTGAAGGACTTTACTAGCAGAAGGGTTTAGGTTCACAGGATACTCTAAACAATCTATGGCAATAATGGAAGGACAAACTTCTCACTAACCTTCTAATAGCAGCTCTTCCTGGAGGTAACAGGGAATTGCCAGTATATCTAGGACCATACAGCAGCAGTCCATATAGCCACTTCTGGCACTTAATTTCCTTCTGGCAAAACGAATAGTCTGCAACCCAAAATCCACAAGTAGATCTTCAGTGAGGGAGATAAAAAGGTCATTTCACAGATGAATCATTAAAAGACAGTGGCTTCCAGCAAGTGTAATCCTAAGGCTATCTTTTCCTGCCCTCAGGCCAAAAGTTGATGAGGCCCAGACTGCAGTCTCTTGTTTTAAGCATTCTTCTCCTAGGGGCAGCGGCCCAAGGAGGATTGGAGCCTTCCCTAAAGAGGAAAGAATACTCTTCTGAAGCCTCCTAAACATTTATCACCTCCTGAGCCACCTTCTGGATGCTTCCCTCCAGGGATTGGCTGAAGCATGATAAATATTCATACTGGGTATCTGATTCGCCTTGCCCTGTATTCTGGAAGCTTCTTCCAGAAGCAGATGGAAGAAATCAAACACCCAGCTTCGGAAACCCTGAGCAGACAAAAACAATCAATTGTTGCTTTATTAACTACAAAGCAAAATTTGCCTAGCAGCCTAACTGAATAACTGTTTAACTAAATAAAATAGCTTACGGATGATATTCTGGGAAGTGAAGAGTGGGTATTTGTTAGAATCAAACATTCCAGGTGCTATAAAAAACATTTGAGATTAATTTATTGAGTGACGAAGTGAAACTTCTTAGCTCCACTGATGATTTATGCACTTTCTAATCAATTTCATTTTTAGTGTACCAGGGACTTTAGCGATCCTGTTGTAAACTCCCTCATTGGATGGACCAGCAATGCATCACTTCCTCGCTGGAAAGGGGCAAGGGAATCTGCAGTGTTTGAGCCAGTGGGGGGTCCGATGCTGTGGAAACAGATAAGTTATATTTTCTACCCTATCTAGTGACATTGTCTGTGTGTGGAGGAAGCATAAAAGTTACTCTTATAAAAAGTAGCCAGCCTATGATTATTTTATGGTTTCATTCTTTTTTTTTCTCTGTCCTCTGGCTTTCCTTAGCCTATTTGGTCTCCAGCTTCCACCTTTTTCCTTATGTGTCCACAGCTTTTGCTTTTTTGATTGTACTGACTTTCATTTGTTTTAATTTTCTTAATTTTTTGGTGTTTTCCATTTTCTGTATCACTGCTTTTATTTTCAGCCTCATTTGCCCATGTACATATGTTTGTCTTTCAGAAATACAGTTTCCATCAGACTTTTTTGCATTCAATACTTCAGCAAGTATTGGATGCCTTTATCTCATTCTACACACTGTTGTTCTATCCTATGATTCCTGCATAGTGACACAGGAGTCGGACGATGGAATCACAGCTGGCAGAGGGGGACACAGCATTTGACACACTTCCCAAAGTGTCATATACTGAGAGCCTGACCGAGACTGGAGCACTGAAATGGAAGGAAGTTAGGAGACTTGGGTCACAGGAGAGGTGAGCATAATCATGAAGCAGGGACCTGCTTTAAGGTAAAGGCAAAAACGTGCCCATTACAGTTCCTTTTTTTGTCCACAAGGGGAGCACTTGGATTAATAGGTTTTGGATTTGGAATAATAATTGGGCTAATTCAAGCCCTGCCCCTGCCAGCCATGGGCCTTGGGTAGAGGACCAACGCATAAATCATTTAGCTGGGAGCCACCAACAGAGCTCATCTGTGACTTGGACCACAATGTTTCAGTATGTTGGACCTGCGGCTTATCTTGTAGCCTTCCCCATCGGGGGATAAAGCTAGCAGCATAATATAGGATTGATTGCTGACATCCCCTGTCTAAGGACACAGGACTCTGGTCAACCCCTGCAAATGTATGGACTACTCCTTGCCTCTCCCTCCCCATTTATCAAATGTTCTCTGTGAAGTAATAATGTTACTCCCAAATTTGGGACTCCAGCAACAGCTGTACTCCAAACTCCTTATATGATACTGAGCTGCTTAACTGGTTCCTCTGTAGTAATCAAGACTGTTGCTATGCACATTTTATGCCTGGCTTTAGTACCATCCAAGATAATATGGTTATATGCAGATTATTAATCTAGCAATACAGAAGTCTAAATATGGCCTTGGATGCTTTGTATATATTTTCTTTTTTGTTATTTAATCAGGGCTAAATATGATTTATTGCATATCAATATTAGTCAGCAAGGGGAGCTAAGCTAAAGTTTAGGTATGGTCATTTTTGCATAGTTACATTTGTCCAGCTTGGGCCAATGTAATTTTGCATGTGCTATACATCCTTGATTCCCATGGAAGCTGGAAATCACTGCAGTAGGCACAGCTAACAGGTGGTCCTCTCCATAGAAAGTCAGTAACAACCCCTGACTTCCACCAAACCAGGATCAGCTGCAGTCCCTAATTGGATCTCAGCAACAGTATTTCACCAGATATCAGCTGGAGTGTCTCACCAAATCTCAGCTGAAATCTCGCACTGTGGGACCAGGAACAGCAGGACAGTCTCTCCCATAGGATCAGGAACAGCAGAATCTGCATGCAGACGTTCCCTCTAGCAACATTCTACTCCAGCAACACAGCAGCCATGTGGCCCTGAGATTCTAGCAGCAGAAATTGTCTCCTGCAGGAGCAGTACTTTTCTCTGGTTCACCTCCAGTCACAGTAGTAGCAACAGCTGAATGTTTCTCTATCTGCAGCACAGACAGTGTCCAGCATGTGGCCTGGGCCCTGCACCTGGCTCCCCAGCTCACAGTATTGGCAGCACAAGGGGCCTCTATTTTCCTTTTGCTTGGGTAACCTCATCCCCCTACACCACACATGTCAAACATGAGGCCCGCGGGCCGAATCTGGCCCTCCAGGCCTTATCAAGTGGCCCTCGCACCCAGAAGAAAAAATTACTTCTTTGAAAGGCGAGGCAAAGCCGCATACACAGGTATGTACTAGAGCCAGGTCAGGTAGGAGAGAGAGATGCAAGAAAGCTTTGGGCGGGTTGGATTGCACACTGTATAATGCACCCCTAAACCCTACACTCTGTACCTTATGCACTCCTGAACTCTGCACTCTGTATGTAGCGCACCCTAGATACAACTGGCCCTTTGAGGGCAATCATACGGCTTATGCGGCCCTTTGATGAAATTGGGTTTGACACCCCTGCCCTACACAGACACACACACTCATGCTGTTCTCAATGTGATATGTATAGCTGGGTCTCCAGTAAGCTTTCAAATTTAAAGTACACAGCATACACTGATCAGCCATACCATTTTAACTACCTATCATAACCCCTCTAGGCATAGAGTCCACTAGACCTCTGAAGACATTCTGTGATATCTTGCAAAAAATCAATACTATTTCAAGCAGCGCAGCCAAAATAAATGTAAAACCTTGTGTTGACAGCTATAACACTATAAGGGGTTTCAACCTCACCTTCCATCATAAATTATAATCAACTCAAGTGAAGTACAACACTATTAACCACCTACCGACCACCCACTGCAGATCTACTGCAACAGGGTGGCCACTCTGTGCCAGATCACGTACTTAGTACGTGATTTAAAACTTCCGTGTCTAAGATGCGCATGCATTCTGCCAGGGACCTGCTCCCGCTGTGTGTGATGTCTGCCAGCACCCACCGATTGTACAGTACACAGCCAGAACGGCGATCTGCCTATGTAAACAAGGCAGATTGCCATTCTGTCAGTAGGAAAGGTATTGATCCTGTGTTCCTGCAAAGCAGAAACATGGGTTAATGCCTTCCTATCACAAAGTAAAAGCACCTCCCCCACAGTGAGAAAGCACAGGCTAGGCACACAGTTAACCCTTTGATCATCCCTTCCCAGCCAGTATCAGTAGTACAGTGACAGTGCATATTTTTTTTAGCACGGATCACTGTATTAGTGTCACTGGTCCCTAAGAAGTGTCAGTTAGTGTCTGATTTGTCTGCTGCAATATCACAGTCCTGCTATAAGTCGCTGGTCGCTGCCATTACTAGTAAAACATAAATACAAAAAGTTTGTAGACGCTATAGCTTTTGCTTAAACCAATCAATATATGTTTATTGGGATTTTTTACCAAAAATATGTAGCAAAATACATATTGACATATTGGCCTAAATTTATGAAGAAATTAGATTTTTCAATTTTTTTAATGGATATGCTTTTTAGCAGAAAGTAAAAAAAATATATATATTTTTTTTGTTTTGTTTTTTCAGACTTTTTTGTTTATAGCGCAAAAAATAAAAACCGCAGAGGTAATCAAATACTACCAAAAGAAAGCTCTATTTATGGGAAAATTTGGACATACGTTTTATTTGGGTAGAGTGTCACATAACTGCGTAATTTTTAGTTAAAGTAACGCATGTCCGTATTGCAAAAAAAGGGCCTGATCATAAAGGGGGGTAAATCTTCCAGAGGTCAAGAGGTTTTAAAAAATAACTTATTCACAACTTGCTGTATATATGGACTTAAGTGCTTTGTATTTTAGTTAGGTATGATTTACAAGTCGATTATTTTCATACATTGCAATATTGGTAGTTTTGTTATTAATAGTGTTGAGCTTGAGTTGAATATAATTCTGTGGTGTCTGACACCAAGCAGTCAGTAGCAGATCCTTTAAGTACTGTAAGGTGGGACCTCCATGATTCAGGCTTATTGTTTTTCCTGCAAATCCCACAGATGCCCAATTGGATTGGTATCTGAAGAATTTAGAGGCCAAGTCAACACTTCAATTTCGTTGTTGTGTTCCATCAACAATTCTTAAATTCATCAGACCAGGCCACCTTCTTCTATTGCTCTTGTGGTCCAGTTCTGTAGGCAATTTTAGCTTTGGCCATTGGTCAGCATAGGCACCCTAACCGGTCCACAGCTACACTACCCTGTACGTAACAAACCGTAATGCACTGTGTTCTGACAACTTTTTATTGGAACCAGCATTACCCTTTTCAGTATCTCTTCTATTGGACCATACTACATGGGTCAGCCTTTGCTCCCCACGTGCCTCAACAAGCCTTGGCCACCAATGACCCTGTCTATGGTTTGCCGGCTTTCCTTCCTTGGTCCAGTTTTGGTAGGTCCTGACTACTGCAGAACAGGAACATTCCACAAGAGCTGCAGTTTTGGAGTTGCTCTGACCCAGTCGTCTAGCCATTACAATTTGACCCTTGTCAAAGTCACTCAAATCCTTACGCTTGCACATTTATTCTGCTTTCAACACATCAACTTTAGAGACAACATGTTTACTTGCTGGTTATTATATACCACCCACTTTCTGACGCCATTGTAGTGAGATAATCAATGTTAGTCACTTTAAATGTCAGTGGTCATAATGTTATGGCTGATTTGTGTATTTTTTAACCAGTTGCCGACCGCCCCACGCAAATATACTGCGGCAGGGCGGCTCGGCTGTGCAAAATCATGTATATCTATGTGATGTTGTGCACGCAGTTTTGGTGTTTAGACACAGCCGGAGGCCGGTCGTGGGAGGAGCGACGGCAATCACTGCCGGCCTCATGCGATCGACAGAGAAACTGACAGAAGACCCACCTGCTTATGTAAACAAAACAGGCAAGTCTTCTGTCACACAGGCAAAGAGAGATCAGGGGTTTCTGCTAAGCTGAAACCCCAATCTCTCTGTGCCTGTCACAGAACCTTCCCCCACCACAGTGAGTAAGCACATTTAGGCATACATTAACCCCTTGATCACCCCCAGTGTTAACCCCTTCACTGCCAGTGTCATTTATACAGTAACAGTGCATATTATTTAGCACTGATTACTGTATTAATGTCACTGGTTCCCAAAAAGTGTCAAAAATGTCAGTTAGGGGTTCGATCTGTTTGCCGCAATGTCGCAGTCCCGCTAAAAATCGCTGATCGCCGCCATTACTAATAAAACAACAAAAAAAAAAGTCACAAAATCGATCCCGTAGTTTGTAAACGCTATAACTTTTGAGAAAACCAATTAAAATACGCCTTTTGGGATTTTTTTTTAACAAAAATATGTAGCAGAATACAAATTGGCCTTAACTGATAAAAAAATTAGATTTTTAAATTTTTTTTATTGGGAATGTTTTATAGCAGAAAGTAAAAAATATTGTGTTTTTTCATAATTGTCGCTCTTTTTTTTATTTCAGCGGTGATCAAATAACACTAAAAGAAAGCTCTATTTGTGAGTAAAAAAGAGCATCAATTGTATTTTGGTACAGCGTCACGCAACCTTGCAATTTTTAGTTAAAGTGGAGTTCCACCCATTTTAGTAACTTTAGATGTATGTAATCCCCTTTAAAACTACTTTTACCAATGGAAACTTTTTTTTTTTTTTTTTTTGCTTGTAAATACCTTATTTTCTTCTTTATTCATCCTCTCCTCACTTCCTGGTCCTACTGCTGATCGGCGATTACGTCATTCGGCGTTTCGCAGGGGGTGCTGGGATGTAGCTCATGGCATGAAATCTCGCATTATTACACAGGAGCTGAGCTGTACTGTTTGTATTGAGGCCATGCTCTGCCCCGCCTCTGCCCCACCTCCTCTCAGTGAGCTGTACTGTATGTATTGTATTGAGGCCGTGCTCTGCCCCGCCTCCTCTCAGTGAGCTGTACTGTATGTATTGTATTGAGGCCGTGCTCTGCCCCGCCTCCACCCCACCGCCTCTCCACCTCCTCTCAGTGAGCCAAGACTGAAAGCATTATATCCTCACTGCGCTCACGCGGGGCGGAGGCGGTGCAGAGCACGGCCTCAATACAATACATACAGTACAGCTCACTGAGAGGAGGCGGGGCAGAGCACGGCCTCAATACAATACATACAGTACAGCTTACTGAGAGGAGGCGGATCGGAGGCGGGGCAGAGCACGGCCTCAATACAAACAGTACAGCTCAGCTCCTATGTAATAATGCAAGATTTCATGCCATGAGCTACATCCCAGCACCCCCTGTGAATCGCTGAATGACGTAATCGCCGATCGGCGGTAGGACCAGGAAGTGAGGAGAGGATGAATAAAGAAGAAAATAAGGTATTTACTAGCAAAAAAAAAAGTTTCCATTGGTAAAAGTAGTTTTAAAGGGGATTACATACATCTATGTAATCCAAGTTATTAAAAATGGGTGGAACTCCACTTTAAAGTAACGCAGTGCCGAATCGCAAAAAATGGCTTGGTCATTAAGGGGGTAAAACCTTCCAGAGCTGAAGTGGTTAAATACTGAGGAAGCACAGTTTTCTCTCCTCTGGCACCCACTAGTGTACATAGTTGGTAGTAAAATGTAGTTGACAGTAGCTTAAGTGAGTTTGTGCAATTGCTGTGGGTTTAGATTTAGGTCAGCTGACAGGCTCTGCAGGCTGAGCCTCTAGTACCTCCCTCTGGCTTCTGGAAAGTTCCAGAGAAGGGGTATGGAGTTGGAAGCCTGAATATTCAAGGGACCTCTGCCAATCCCTGGGTAAGGACGGTCCAGAAGGTGGGGAGATAGGCCTTCAATATCAAAAGAGCCTGGCCAGTGGGGGTTTGTTGTTGTTGCTGGTTGGAAGATGGAGTGCTGAGCAGAAGATCATGTGGCCTGCTAGGGGACCGCAGGGCTGGGGGACTCTGACACCAGGCTAGAGCTGAGGAAGGAAGGAGAGGAAGCTAAATAGAGGGATCTTCAACACCCTTCAGTCTTATCCAGAAGACACCCTGTCTGGCATGAGAGGACCTATACAGCAGGAGACCTAAACAGCAGCCTTAGCCAAAACAGCAAGAGCTAAAGGGACAGTGTGAGTACCTCTACCTATCATCCCCAGAGCCAACTAAGGGGAAAGGCAACCAGATGCAATATTCAGCTAGCCTGTTTAGGGACAGTGTCAGCTTACCTAAAACCCTGACTCTGGGACACGTTCAAAGAAACCAGGTGGGCTGGTATTTTGCAAGAAAGGGAACATAGAGCTTCTGCAAACAGTTTGGACTTTGCCAGATGCACTGAGGTGACATAGAGCTCCTGGCAGCAGTTGGGATATTGGCTACTTATCCTGTAAGGACTGAAACTATTCCGCAGGAAGTACAGTCTGGGATCCATTTTTTTCCTTTAAGAAGTATATACAGAGGTTTGTCCTCCCATCTATTGAATTCAGTTTTGGACATCCCATAACTTCTTATCCTTTTCTAAGTTTATATTCTCTTAAAAAACATTAAAAAACAAGCCGAGAATTATTAGTTTATTGACCCTGAGTGCGAGATGGAAAATGTGTGATGCTTGGCTGGGCAAAAGTAGGGGGACCCAAAATCCAGCGACCCTATGGGTAGCACTACACTTAGTTACAATAGACTATATATAAAAGTATCTGTACTGTGTATAACATAGCAACCAATTCACTTTTTAATTTACGATCCCCAGGTTAGAAAATGAAAGTGGGGTTCTAGTTACCATGCTTAGCACAGACAATGCTGTTTGTACACACATTGATAAATATAGCCAGTTGCTCTCTTTTAAGGAAGATTTAATGACCAAGGCATGTCGTGAGTCCATATTTCAGCCTGCAGGTCTATACTCATACCTTAAGTATGAATGGGTGTCATATCTTTAAGCTTCTAACGTCAACCCAGTCAATATCAGCCAGTATCACAGGGGAACTGGATACTTAAAATTCTCTTCAGGTCTAGCTTCAGGCCTACCCATCTCTGGCACTCAAAGCAAAATCATCTACAAGGCCATCTTGATGGGAGTCAGAGTCCTGTTGTGCTTAAATAGCAATGGGATCTGCAAGCAAGGTATTTAGGGGCTCAGGAAGGTAGACTTAAACGTGTATCCCTGCCTACGTTCTGTTTTGTTTTAATGCGCACAATTCACTAAGTGATATGTTACAGCATCTGAGTATGCAGTACTATAACGTACAACATTACGAAAAAAGAAAAACTGTAATTCACGAAGAAACGCTCCTTAAAAACTCACATGCGTAATCTTTCCGAAGTATGCCTTAAATACCACATAAAACCGTGTGGTAAGTCATCACAAGCATCTCGCAAAAGAGTGTAAGGCCAGCAACTTAGTCATGAATGGTATGACATAACTTCTCTGTGTTGAGGGCTCAAGGTACCCTATGAGTTGGGTATAGAGCTCCATGATTAGTGGCTTAGATAACCTGAACTTCTGCAGGATATCAACACCATAGAATTGATCCAGCAGTGTGCGCTCCTTGAAGGTTCTTTCCTTTAAAAGGACTACTTGAGATCTTCTCCTCCTCTTCTCTGTTGCTTTAAATTCCAGAAGACTGGATCCAAAGGGCTCTATCCTATTCGACATACTGTCTGCCAGCCGCCAGAAACAACTCCTCACTAAAATCTAGCTGACACCTGCTCCAGCTTGCACTTTCCCGCCTATATTTTAAACCAAAGTTGTGGGGTTGGGGGGGGGGGGGGGGGGTCTGACCATTGCCATAGTTTCCGCAAAATTATCGCAGGTTTTGATCAGTACTTAATTACCGCATGCAATTATTTATTTATTTATTTATTTATTTTCTTCCTTTTGTGAATTTACTTTAATGCCTTTGTATGTGGTATTTAATGAGCATTTTAGGTGTTTGCGCTAAATACCTCATACCAGCGATAGTGAATTGGCATTTTCATTATCGCTTGTGTTAATTGGTCACGTGACCGCCATAACGCATGTGATAACTTTTAGTGAATTGTGCTCATTATGGCTCTCCTGGCACTGTAAGGTGAAGAAGTAGCCTCACAGTACAAACATTCTGGTTTATCCGAATGTGATATTTCTTTTATGGAGAGCCCTGAATTTCTGAATACGGACATTTTTAAAATAATACTAAATTGAGTTCTACTTTAAAGTGATAGTAAACCCACTCTTTCATCTTTTACCTACAGGTAATCCTGTAATAAGATACTGTGAATATCTCCTAAACTTGCACTGTTTAGGAGATATTCAGAGTGCATGCAGTCGGTGACATCACCTTCACCTTCAGAGCCCATACTGTAAACGGCGGCTCCCGGCCACTCATGTAGCTGGAGGCTGCGAACCCGGAAGGAAGACCGGGTGAAGATGGAAGCCCTCTCAGCGGTGACAGCCCGATGCTGGAGGGCTTCGCTTTGAGGTAAGTCTCTCAAAATGAGCTAGTATGCGATGCTACTGTGGTTTACTACCACTTTAAGTAAGAAGCATGAAAGATATGTTCACTTTTTTAAAATATTGACATTGCAAGGTGGTCCTGAGCCCTCCTGAAGATCAGAAAGCATAATTTTAGCAATGCTCAGTGTAATAAAGTCCTGCTTACAATGTACTCAGTAACCAGAAAAGCCTTTGGGACACATTTTTTAGTGTAGAAAAAAAACAATTTCACCAACCAATTCAATCTGATTCGAAGGGGAAAATTAGCATTTTTATAAAGAAAGCTTTGGCAAACAGCAATAGTGCAGCATATCATTAAAAGCAGGTAAAAGCTTTACAATATTCTAGAAGCAGCAGGTTACTGATTACACTGCTGATAAGGTTCCAAGCTATGAAATACAAAATGACCGCAGGAGTCTTGCAGCAATAGGATTCTATAGTACATAATTGCATTAACTTGTTTTATTTTAACATTGTAAAAAAAAACTTTCAGAAGGCTTAGGCTAGTTTTGGGAATGGGACTATGCAACGTGGGGAAGATCGCGTGAACTCAATAACTTGACATATATGAACCATTGGGGTCAGGGCCGGATTAAGAGCATCATGGGCTTGGTGCTGAGGATTTTGAAGGGCCTTAAGGGGCGTGCCTTGGCATGCACCCAGAGGAGGAAGGGTGCAGCCATGCATGCCTAGTTCAACATGGGATGCTGTCTCTGAAGCCCATAAACACATCCATGCATCGGCAACTGTCCCTCCTTGTCCGGCCTTCGTGCAGTGTGGGGAGGTTCTGAGGGAGATGCCTGGGGAAGCGAGCATAGAAGCCAGACTTCTGTGTTTACAAGTGACAGAAGAGCGGTAACAGTGAATATGGCCAACCCGGGGCCTATCTTAAGGTAGGGGCCTGGAGCTGCAGCTCCAATAGCCCCTATGTTAATCTGGCCCTGATTGGGGTGATGCAAACCATCAGCATCCACCCATAAATAAAATAAATAAAGTGCATTTTGAGTAAACCAAGCCTTTGTAAAAGCACAATAACAATTGTAAAATAGAAAAAAAAAAAAGAAGAAATTAGCATGAAATTCATATATTGAATACTTTAATTACATTTTTATCACGTAGTTAGCACAGTGCAACATTTTTCACAATAGGTATCCTTTAACATAGGCATGCCTAAATTCTGAGGTTAGAGATCTGGTTGCATGGCAGATTAGAAGCTACTAGGGACTAACACATAGAGTAGATAGGCTGACTCTAAGTTCCAGTTCCATTACAGTTTCTGCTGGTGAGAAGCTGCTTTTCAAGCTGGTTGGACAACTCTTGGAAGATCTCCCTATCACCGTGGATCTTGTCTTTAGGTTTCCGATACCAGGACGGACGTTGCATTGCAATCATCCTCAGGGGCCCTGGCAACTGAAATTTGCTGCAACATTCACCTCGAGGTATCTCTATTTATAAATATATATACCTGGGTATATGCGCACAATTCCAACAGGACTCCTATTGGGCTCTTTGCTGATAATACCTGTTTGTTCATTGGATGTACTGTTATTAATTACATACATGTAATCTTTGTAAAGGTCATTAACACCCTAAACGTACCCAGGTGCAAAAAAGGGGGGCACTGGTGCAACTGACAAAAAAAGAAAAATACATTGCATTCACCTCACACAAAGTCCCGCAAGGGCTATCTTTCTTTTTTGCAAAAAAAGAAAAATAGGCAAGGAATGATAAACAAATGAAGGGAGTCTTTTTAGAAAAACCGCGCCACTAAAAGTGTAGCATTTATTAAAACATACAGTGCCTTGCGAAAGTATTCGGCCCCCTTGAACTTTTTTACCTTTTGCCACATTTCAGGCTTCAAACATAAAGATATAAAACTGTAATTTTTTTCGAAGAATCAACAACAAGTGGGACACAATCATGAAGTGGAACGAAATTTATTGGATATTTCAAATTTTTTTAACAAATAAAAAACGTACAAATTGGGCGTGCAAAATGATTCAGCCCCCTTAAGTTAATACCTTGTAGCACCACCTTTTGCTGCGATAACAGCTGTAAGTCGCTTGGGGTATGTCTCTATCAGTTTTGCACATCGAGAGACTGACATTTTTGCCCATTCCTCCTTGCAAAACAGCTCGAGCTCAGTGAGGTTGGATGGAGAGCGTTTGTGAACAGCAGTTTTCAGTTCTTTCCACAGATTCTCGATTGGATTCAGGTCTGGACTTTGACTTGGCCATTCTAACACCTGAATATGTTTATTTGTGAACCATTCCATTGTAGATTTTGCTTTATGTTTTGGATCATTGTCTTGTTAGAAGACAAATCTCTGTCCCAGTCTCAGGTCTTTTGCAGACTCCATTAGGTTTTCTTCCAGAATGGTCCTGTATTTGGCTCCATCCATCTTCCCATCAATTTTGACAGTGGGGATGGGGTGTTCAGGGTGATGAGCTGTGTTGCTTTTACGCCAAACATAACGTTTTGCATTGTTGCCAAAAAGTTCGATTTTGGTTTCATCTGACCAGAGCACCTTCTTCCACATGTTTGGTGTGCCTCCCAGGTGGCTTGTGGCAAACTTTAAACGACACTTTTTATGGATATCTTTAAGAAATGGCTTTCTTCTTGCCACTCTTCCATAAAGGCCAGATTTGTGCAGTATACGACAGATTGTTGTCCTATGGACAGAGTCTCCCACCTCAGCTGTAGATCTCTGCAGTTCATCCAGAGTGATCATGGGCCTCTTGGCTGCATCTCTGATCAGTCTTCTCCTTGTATGAGCTGAAAGTTTAGAGGGATGGCCAGGTCTTCGTAGATTTGCAGTGGTCTGATACTCCTTCCATTTCAATATTATCGCTTACACAGTGCTCCTTGGGATGTTTAAAGCTTGGGAAATCTTTTTGTATCCAAATCCGGCTTTAAACTTCTCAACAACAGTATCTCGGACCTGCCTGGTGTGTTCCTTGTTCTTCATGATGCTCTCTGCGCTTTAAACAGACCTCTGAGACTATCACAGTGCAGGTGCATTTATACGGGGACTTGATTACACACAGGTGGATTCTATTTATCATCATTAGTCATTTAGGTCAACATTGGATCATTCAGAGATCCTCACTGAACTTCTGAAGAAAGTTTGCTGCACTGAAAGTAAAGGGGCTGAATAATTTTGCACACCCAATTTTTCCGTTTTTTATTTGTTAACAAAGTTTGAAATATCCCAAAAATTTCGTTCCACTTCATGATTGTGTCCCACTTGTTGTTGATTCTTCAAAAAAAAAATACAGTTTTATATCTTTATGTTTGAAGCCTGAAATGTGACAAAAGGTCGAAAAGTTCAAGGAGGCCGAATACTTTCGCAAGGCACTGTATTGGTAAAATTAATGTACCCTGCCCCCCAAGGGAGTGGCATATTGCATGGGGATCCTGTTCACTTCTTTTTATACTAGGACTTGACTGTCTGTGGGAGTGCAGTTCTCCACTTTTGTTATAGACAGCCATATAAGAGATTTGTTTTATGGAGGAGTTTTATGGTTGTGTTGGTAGCTTGTTTTGAATTTATTATGGTTTTGCTCAATCACTTAAATCTTTTTTTTTTAACATTTATAAACAGTTATTTTTTAAATACTCGTTTTCATTTTTTGTGAAAAATATTTATATTGCAAATTATATTTAAAGTGGAACTTCCCCTTTTAGGTGGAGTTCCGCTTACACATTTTTTTTTTTTTCAATGATATATTCTTTGCAAGCCGGCTTTCCCATAAGAACAAGTCTTTATGTGTGGCAGAGAAGGAAGGTTTGTCCTCTTTAACCACTTCTGCACTGCTCACTGTGCTGCTACTGCGGCACAGTGGCTCATTATCGTCTGGCGACGTAGGTCTACGTCACCAGACATTCCCCTCTCTCGCCGGCCCGCGCGCGCCGCCGGAGGCTCGCTCCGGCTGTATTCAGTTACAGCGGGAGTCGGGCCAGGGGAGGAGCGGCGGTGATCACCGCCGCTCTTCCCCGATTGTCGGGGATCTAGTGTGGAAATCCGCCCGCTTGTGTAAAAAAAGCGGGCGGATCTCCTAAGTGACAGGCAGGGTCAGATTGCAGGGTTCAGCATAGCTGAACCTGCAATATGTCCCTGTGTCACTCGGTCACCTCCCCCCACACACGTCAGTAAGCACCAGGCATACATTAACCCCTCCCTCTGCAATAAAAATTAACCCCTTCCCTGCCAGTGTAATTTTTACAGTAACAGTGCATATGTATAGCACTGATTACTGTAGTAATGTCACTGGTACCCCCAAAAGTGTCAAAAATGTCAGTCAAGGGTCCGATCTGTCCACCGCAATGTCGTAGTCCCACAAAAAAAATCGCAGCTCGCCGCCATTACTCGGTAAAAAAAGAAAAAACACCAAAAATGACAGAAATCTTTCCCTTAGTTAGTAAACGCAATAACTTTTGCGCAAACCAATCAAAATATGCTTATTGCGATTTTTTTTTACCAAAAATATGTAGCAGAAAACAAATTGGCCTAAAATGTTAAAAAATTTAGATTTTTACATTTTTGGGGGGGGGGGGGGAATTTCATATAAAAAAATTTGAAAAATATTGTTATTTTTTCAAAATTGTCGCTATTTTTTTGTTTATAGCACAAAAAATAAAAATCGCACAGGTGATCAAATACCACCAAAAGAAAGCTCTGTTTGTGGAAAAAAAATGACGTAAGTTTCGTTTGGGTATGGCATTGCATGACCGCGCAATTGTCAGTTAAAGTTGCACAGTGCGGAATCGCAAAAAGTGGCCCAGACGTAAGACAGCAAAATCCTCCGGTGGTAAAGTGGTTAAAAGCATTCAGTTATGTACTGTACATGTTGTAAACATACCTAAATGGCAGGAGATCAGATTACATGGGCAATTGCTGTTTACAACATAGTAGTAAATAGGCTTGGTAAACAAAATAAAAAAACAGAAGTGTGCCATCTAATGGCTGCACTTGCAGACTGCAGTTGTTAAACAAATCTTGATTTTGATGAGAAAATAAGCAACACTTTTGGGCCCCTTAGTACCAATTGAGGATCATTTAAACGCCACAGCCTACCTGAGTATTGTTGCTGACCATGTCCATTCCTTTATGACTACAGTGTACCCATCTTCTGATGGCTCCTTCCAGCAGAATAATGCACCATGTCACAAAGCTCTAATCCTCTCAGACTGTGTTCTTAACCACTTTAATACAGGGCACTTCCCTCCCTTCCCGCCCAGGCCAATTTTCCCCTTTTAGCGCTGTTGCATTTTGAATGACAATTGCGCGGTCATGCAACACTGTACCTTCACCAAATTTATGTCATTTTCCCCCCACAAATAGAGCTTTCTTTTGGTGGTATTTGATCACCTCTGCGATTTTTACTTTTTGCTAAACAAATAAAAAAAGACCGAAAAGTTTAAAAAAAAAAAAAAAAAATTTTGTTTATGTTATACAATTTTGTAAATAAATAATTTTTTTCCTGCACTGATGAGCACTGATGAGACTGCACTGACAGGCACTGATGAGGAGGCACTGATGGGGTGGCACTGATGGGGTGGCACTGATGGGGTGGCACTGATAGGTGGCACTGATAGGCGGCACTGATATGCGGCACTGATAGGCACTGATATGTGGCACTGATAGGTAGCACAGATATGCAGCATTGGTGGGCACTGATAGGCGGCACTGCTGGGCACTGATAGGCGGCATTGATGGACACTGATAGGTGGCACTGACGGGCATTGATAGGTGGCACTGACGGGCACTAATGGGCACTGATAGGCGGCACTGGTGGGCACTGATGGGCACTGATGGGCGGCACTGATCGGCACTGACAGGCGGCACTGATGGGCACTAATGGGCACTGATAGGCGGCACTGGTGGGCAATAATGGGCACTGGTGGGCGACACTAAAGGATGGCAGTGATGGGCACTTGTGGGCAGCACTGATAGGGAGGACACTGGTGGGCATCACTGATGGGGAGGGCAATGGGGGGCTCCCTGAGCCCTGATTGCCATCCCTGGTGGCCATAGTGGGCATCCCTGGGGTCATAGTGGGCATCCCTGGGGTCATAGTGGGCATCCCTGGTGGATCTAGTGGCATCCCCCCCCCCGAGGGTCTGCACTGGTAATCAATGATCTGATTACCAGTGCCGACCCCCCCCCCTGTCAGGGGAGCCGCCGATCGGCGCTCCTTTACTCGTGCCTGTCAGGCACGAACTAAGGAAAGCCGATCAACGGCTGTTCCTATTTACTATGTGACCAGCCGTGATTGGACACGGCTGATCACATGGTAAAGAGCCTCCGTCAGAGGCTCTTTACCGAGATCGGAGATGCAGGGTGTCAGACTGACACCTCGCATCACCGATCGCTGCTCTGCGCGCCCCCGGGGGGCGCCCAGAGCGGAGTTATCCTGCCGCCGTCATATGACGTCCGGTCAGGATAACTCAACCACATTCCCGCCGTCAATCTGTAATAGGGCGGGCGGGAAGTGGTTAAACATGGCAATGAGTTCATTGTACTCCAATGGCCCCACAGTCACCAGATCTCAATCCAATAGAGCACCTTTAGGATGTGGTGGAATGGGAGATTCAGGGCCAATCCTAGGGTCACAGATGCCTGGGTGCATAAATGTTTCTGGCGCCCCCACATGGGCGTGGTCATGTTACTAACTCCTCCCCTTTACAAATGTTTCTATGGCAATGACGCCACCTCTCACATATGGCTTTTTAGAGCTGTTTTATATTTATATATGGCTGGGAGGAGAAGGACATTCCATGGGTCCCCATTTTGGCAACAAAAAGCAGCATCACTTGGCTCATTAATGATAACAATCAGCTCCCTGCATGAAACAATGAGAAGGAAGAGAGAAGTCTTCCTAGTGTAAAATCTTTTTTTTTTTTGTTTCTTATTAAAAAGAAACATTCACCAAACACTTCCATTATAAACCAAAAATACCAGGACAAAATGGTCTATGAATAATAAACCACTAATCCTACCTCTGCACCAGTATTACACAAACAGTTAGAATACACTAAAAATTATTCACAATATCTTGGCCCTATGCGGGTCTAAAATCTAAATGGGACAGCTGGTAAATGTACCCAAATCATGTAATAACATTGGTAAATTTTATATTAGCTAAAAAGCTAATATAAAATGCAAAAAAAAAAATATTTTCGTTTTTTTTCAATGGTGTCAAACAATGCTCTAATACTATCCACTGATCCGGTGCATAATATACCGTATTTATCGGCGTATAATACGCACTTTTCCTCCTAAAAATGGAGGAAAAAACAGCAGTGCGTGTTATACGCCAATTTAAAAAAAAAAAAAAGGTAGTAGGGGGCGGGCGGCGCCGAGGAGAAGGAAGGAAGCGCTGTCATCGGAAGTCCCGCCTCCTATGCCGACGTCTATCATAGGCGACGGGACTTCCGATGACAGCGCGTCCTTCTTTCTCCTCGGCGCCGCCAGCCCCCTTCTACCTCTCGGCGCTGCTTCCTGGACTTATTTAAAAGTGATTTGGATAGTGGCAATAGCGCTGGCGAGGCTGCATTTAAGACACTGCGCTGGCGAGGCTGCAATTATGGGCACTGCGCTGGCGAGTCTGCATATATGGGCACTGCGCTGATAAGGCTGCAATTATGGGCACTGCGCTGGCGAGCCTGCATATATGGGCACTGCACTGATAAGGCTGCAATTATGGGCACTGTGCTGGCGAGGCTGCATATATGGGCACTGCGCTGGGAGGCTGCAATTATGTGCACTGCGCTGGCGAGGCTGCAGTTATGGACACTGGGCTGGCGAGGCTGCATTGATGGACACTGAGCTGGTGAGGCTGCATTTAAGGACACTGCGCTGGCGAGGCTGCATTTGTGGGCACTGGTAAGACTGCATTTGATTTAAAAAAAAATGTTCTGAGTCCAAAGCTGTTTATTTTAAATTTCAGCTTTTTTCCTGAAATTTCTCTCCTAAAATGTAGGTGTGTTATGCGCCGATAAATATGGTAAAGGGAAGATGTGAGTAGCAGTAACACTCAGAACACTATATGGGCAAAAGTGGAAAGACAGTTTAGTCTATTAGAGAGTTCATGTGCTTTAAATATCTCAATCCATCTACCGTTGTAGTGGAAAAACTGTATCCAAATTCACACTGGTCATACAATCTTTATAACACACCAAGTGAGGCACACGTGTCACTACTTCCCCATCACATATACACTCCCCAGATGGGTTTTTCTCACACTCTCATGCTTGGCATATACACTCACCAGATGAGTTTTTCTCACAATCTCATGCTTGGCAAATACACATTAGTTTTAAAAAAACTATAAGATGGGCACCTTAACAACCACAATATACAGGGGTATACAATGCATTATTGACATAAACACACACAAACATCATAGGGTTCTTTTTTTAACCTCACCATCTATGTAACTATGTGACATAAATAGACTATGCATCAGATAATTAATCCATCCATGGCTGCCTCCAAAGCAAATATTCACCCCCAAATGGTAGAACCTATACAGTGGGGTTTGAAAGTTTGGGCACCCCAGGTAAAAATTTGTATTAATGTGCATAAAGAAGCCAAGGAAAGATGGAAAAATCTCCAAAAGGCATCAAAATACGGATTAGACATTCTTATATATCAACAAAAGTTAGATTTTATTTCCATCATTGACACTTTCAAAATTACAGAAAACAAAAAAATGGCATCTGCAAAAGTTTGGGTACCCTGCAGAATTTATAGCATGCTCTGCCCCCTTTGCAAGACTGAGACCTGCCAGTGTCATGGATTGTTCTCAATCATCGTCTGGGAAGACCAGGTGATGTCAATCTCAAAGGTTTTAAATGCCCAGACTCATCTGACCTTGCCCCAATAATCAGCACCATGGGATCTTCTAAGCAGTTGCCTAGAAAACTGAAACTGAAAATAGTTGACGCTCACAAAGCTGGAGAAGGCTATAAGAAGATAGCAAAGTGTTTTCAGATGTCAATATCCTCTGTTCGGAATGTAATTAAGAAATGGCAGTCATCAGGAACAGTGAAAGTTAAAGCAAGATCTGCAAGACCAAGAAAAATATCAGACAGAACAGCTCGCAGGATTGTGAGAAAAACAATTCAAAACCCACGTTTGACTGCACGATCCCTCCAGAAAGATCTGGCAGACACTGGAGTTGTGGTACACTATTCCACTGTAAAGAAATACTTGTACGAATATGGTCTTCATGGAAGAGTCATCAGAAGAAAACCTCTTCTACCTCCTCACCACAAAAATCAGCGGTTGAACTTTGCAAATGAACATATAGACAAGCCTGATGCATTTTGGAAACAAGTTCTGTGGACCGATGAGGTTAAAATTGAACTTTTTGGCCGGAATGAGCAAAGGTACGTTTGGAGAAGAAGGGGCACAGAATTTAATGCAAAGAACCTCTGTCCAACTGTTAAGCATGGGGGTGGATCAATCATGCTTTGGGGTTGTATTGCAGCCATTGGCACAGGGAACATCTCACGAGTAGAAGGGAAAATGGATTCAATAAAATTTCAGCAAATTTTGGATGGTAACTTGATTGCATCTGTGAAAAAGCTGAAGTTAAAGAGAGGATGGCTTCTACAAATGGATAATGATCCTAAACACACTTCGAAATCCACGGGGGATTACATCAAGAGGCGTAAACTGAAGGTTTTGCCATGGCCTTCACAATTTCCTGACCTCAACATAATTGAAAATCTATGGATAGACCTTAAAAGAGCAGTGCGTGACAGACAGCCCAGAAATCTCAAAGAACTGGAAGACTTTTGTAAGGAAGAATGGGCAAAGATACCTCAAACAAGAATTGAAAGACTCTTGGCTGGCTACAAAAATCTTTAACAAGCTGTGATATTTGCCAAAGGAGGCAGTACAAGATATTAACTCTGCAGGGTGCCCAGACTTTTGCAGATGCAATTTTTTAGTTTTCTCTTATTTTGAAAGTGTAAATGATGGAAATAAAATCTAACTTTTGTTGACATATTATAAGAATGTCTAATCTGTAATCTGATGCCTTTTGGAGATTTTTCCATCTTTCCTTGGCTTCTTTATGCACATTAATACAAATTTTTACCTGGGGTGCCCAAACGTTTGATCCCCACTGTATGGGGAAACAAAGGAGAGCTCCAATAGTGCAAATAAGTTTGAATACACTTTATTACAATCCAAACACACATCGCATAACACTCACATTTTATTCTATATAAAATCGCTTTTCAATAAAACACTTTCCAACCACGAATCCTGATAATCTAACCGCCACTGTACAATGGATCTCACAGAGCGCTTGTTAGAGACAGAACGTCATTTCTGTTAGGGCATGATGCATCATATGCAAACCTATTTGCACTATCAGAGCTCTCTTTTGTTTCCCCATATATGTTCTATCACTTGGGAGTGAATATTTGCTTTGGAGGTAGCCATGGATGGATTCATCATCTGGTGCATAGTCTATTTATGTGCATTTGCCAAGCATGAGAGTGTGAGGAAAACCCATCTGGTGAGTGTATATGTGATGGGGAAGTAGTGACACGTGTGCCTCACTTGGTGTGTTAAGCAGATTGCATAACCAGTGTGAATTTGGATACAGTTTTTCCACTACAACGGTAGATGGATTGAGATATTTAAAGCACATGAACTCTCTTTTGACATGAACTCTCTTTTGAGCTTTGCACATGTGGTGTTCCAAGTGTTACTGCTACTCACATCTTCCATCTTATTATGCACTGGATCAGTGGATAGAATTAGAGCATTGTTTGACACCATTAAAAAAAATATATAAAAAAAATGTTTTTGCACTTTATATTAGCTTTTCAGCTCCCCACAGCCTTCCTTTCGTCTCCTCCTGTGGGCAGGCAGGGGAGTGTAGTCCATGCCTCTAGGGATTGATATGGGGCCACTGGCGATAGGGACTACATGTCCCATGATGCCATGCGACTGCTAGAGTCTTGACAGGTGATGGGTTCCCTCCCCCTGCCAATGAGGAAGCAGGGGAGGAAACAGAGCGGGTAGCTGGGTTCTGAGAGTGGCACTCGCACTGCAGTTTCAAGAGAGGGGGAGGAGTTGACAGGCTCGCTCTCACTCGAAGCCTATGAGTGGATTAGTAAGAGGCTGTGAGTGCAATCAGCGGGGCTGCGGGTGATAGAGCGGCCCCCGCTATCTAACTGAGTGCCACTTGAGCTTCGGCGCCCCCCCCCCCTCTGCCTCAGCTCGCAGTGCCTGGGCTCAGCGCACCCAGTTTACCTGCCCAGGATCGGCCCTGGGGAGATTTGCATCATGAATATTTTCAACAGCTTGTTGAATCTATGCCACAAAGAATTAAGGCAGTTCTGAAGGTAAAAGGGGGTCAACCTGATACTAGCAAGGTGTACCTATTATAATGGCCGGTGGTCGTATATATGCACAGAATGATGGCGGAGCTCAGCGATTTTTAGCGGGACTGCGGGACTGCGACACTGCGGTGAACAGATGAGACACTTAACTGACATTTTTTACACTTTTGGGGGGACCAGTGACATTACTACTGTAATCAGTGCTAAAAATGTGCACTGTTACTGTAATAATGACACTGGCAGGGAAGGGGATAACACCAGGGCCGATCAAAGGGTTAAATGTGTCCCTAGGAGGTGATTTCTAACTTTGGGGGGATGGGCTTGCTTCATGAACACAGAGACCTGTGTTCCTAAATAAGAGGAACACAGGATCCCTGTGTTCATGACCGACAGAACAGTGGTCTGCCGTGTTTACAACGGGGAGGGATCGGGGGTGCCCGGCAGCAATCGCGGCCGCCGGACCCACTGATTTACTCCCCCTGTGGCCAATGGGTGTACACGCACCTCCGCCCCCACTAGTGGTCCCACGAAGCGACGTACAGGTACGTCATATTGCAGGACAAAGCCGCCCTGCCATAGTAAAACTACGGTGGCTGGTCGGCAAGCGGTTAATGATTTATACTCCAAATTGTTTAATGTTATTTAGTGCTGTGCAGGTTCAGTGTTGGGACTAGTGATAAATCGAGCACTCCAGGTTGCAATTCAAGGTAAGTCTGTAAACTTAATGAAAGTCCATTTGCCGAATCCGAATACTGTGTACCAAATCTGGTAGTATGTGCCCCTTTTCATTTTCCTCCTCAACATGGGGACAGGGTGCTTTGCTGGGGATGTAGTGGTTCCTCCTAGCAAGGTTTCCTCCCCATGTTGAGGGTATGTGCCCTGGTTAAATTCAGATCAGGGTTTGGTGTGGATTTTGTGGGGGACTCTGCGCTTTATTTCTTGCACGGAGTTCCCCCTTAAAATCCACACGAAACCCAAAGGATCTGGATTAGAATTTGAGGAAGACCTCATGCCATTTTTTTTTTGTGTGTGTGGAGTCCATCTTAAATTCTCTACTCGGCCTAAAGGGTTTAGTGTCCCTTTGTTGACATTTAGCTACGAAACCCTGGGTAGGGATGGACATGTGTTATAAGGGTTTTTTCTGCCTTTTCTCTCTCAGCTGTGGGTATAGGGTTCCGAAAATTGAAATTTTCAATTTATATGTTTAACCATATGTGGGGGTTAACCTGCACCTATGGAAAGACTTCTTTAAAGTAAGAGCTGTGAAAATGTAGGATAGACTCACTCAGGATCTAATTTTAGTCAATTCAGTTGATTGTTAAAAAAAAAAAAAATGGATGCATTTCAAATGCACAAAATATAACTGGCTATTAACATTTATAATGTAATAACACCAGAGATATTGATCAAGGAAATATCCACTGTAAGGGACCAGGAAGAAAATTTTACCTATTTAAAGCGGAGTTCCAGCCATTTACTCACCTGTCCAACGGTCCAGCGATGCGGCCGCCGGAAGCCTCGATCCTCTCCCTCGGCGCCGGCATCACTGCTGTGGGCACCCGGCTGTTACAGTTTGCGGCTTCACAGCCGGGTACCCACTGCGCATGCGCGAGTCGCGCTGCGCGCCGTGATTGGCCGGCAATCTTCTGGGACCTCTGACGTGTCCCAGAAGATTGCAGGGAGGGAGGGGGAGAGGAGAACTTCCGCTCAGGGCGCCGCGGCGCTCCGAGCGGAAGTGGGAGCGGGTACCTGTCAAAACTAGGTACCCGCTCCCCCCCCCAAAAAATGACATGCCAAATGTGGCATGTCGGGGGGTCAGGACTCCCTAAAGCGGAAGTTCCACTTTTGGGTGGAACTCCGCTTTAAGCAAATTAGCTCAGAGTTTTTTGCCTTTCTCCGGATCAACTGTGGGTATAAGGTTCTGTATAGGGAGGTTTTCAATTCACGTATTCACTTAATGCAATTATGTTGTTTTATCAACCTCAATAACTATGTAACTATGAAAGGCATTGCTTTCTGTGGATTGGGATGTATTTTTAATCTTTAATTCTTTTCTGTCAAGCCTGGAGTAAGGTGCACAAGTACCATAATCTCAAAGCACGTAGAGACTCTAAGTATCTAAGTCACAGGTGTCAAACACAAGGCCCGTGGCCGAATGCGCCCCCCAGACCATTTAATGTGGCCCTCGCACCTCTCCTGCAGCTGCGGCACCCCCCTTGTCTCTGCCCCCACCCTGCCTCTGTAGTTGGCAGCAGAGAGGACAGAACTCCTTTGCTAGATCCTGCACTCCTCTGTGCAGCTTCAGAAAGGCTCACCCCCCCCCCCTTCTCAGCAGTCCGCAGCAGAGAGGAGGACAGAACTCCTCCTGCAGATCTTCCACCTCTCTGTGCAGCCACAACACCACCTTGCCTCTGCCTCCCCTGGTATCAGCAGACTCTGGAAGCTGAATCCAGCCCTCCTCTGGTTCTTTTCCAGACCCTCCACTTCTTTCCAGATCCACCCCCATCTTCTTCCTGGCAGCAGTACAAGGTAAGGGGATGCATTGTGATGTAAGGAAGCGTGCGTGACTCTTGACTTCTGATGGTGGTCGGGGGGTTCTTGACATCTCATGTAAGGGTGTAATGGGACGTGGGGTGCTCTGGATATCTAATCTTACAGATATGACCGGCCCTTTGAGGGCAACCATAATGCTGATGCGGCCCGTGATGAAATTGAGTTTGACACCCCTGATCTAAGTGTTTAAGATCAACCAAGGAAACTATTAGGAAACTGTTACTTGAATTTGAAAATAGCCATGATGAGCTAAAATGAAAACTATTAAAGAAATCTGCAGTGAAGGACCTTAACATGTACTGTGCAGCATACAGTATATGACTGGTCAAACATAATAATTTGATTGTACATGGTCTTTTAGAGTTGCAAGAAAATGTGCAGTGTGAGGGATTGGATCTGATTGGGTATAAATTAATGGATTTAGGCAAGTCATCTTACTATATGCTTGCCGGCTAAAGTAAAGAAGATAATACAGAACTTATACAATCATATTGTAACGAGTGTGGCCAGCAAAGGGATGTAAGGTAGAAGGTAGGTAGATAGAAGGTAAAAAAAAAAAAAAAAATATGCAATAGACGTAAAGTTTGAGACATGTTTCTGCAATCAATTTTATAATTACCATTTTTTTTTCTTAACATGGTACATTTTTTCAGTTTAAACATTGGATAAGGTATGTTTTCTATGTTCTATTGTAAATATGGGTTTATGAGATCCGTAAATCATTTCATTCTGTTTTATGTAGATTTTGTCCCAATTTTTTGAACTGGAGTTGTATAAAGGTATGCTAAAGTGTGTTACTAAATGGAAGCTTACAATTGTGCGCTAATTTAAAAATGACAAGGTGTATTTCCAAATGAAAGCAAGCATTGATCCTGCGTTTTCCCTAACCTTCCCTATCCATATCTGCTTTAGTGTCTCAAGTCTTCTTGGTTACTTTAAAGGATAATGGCCCACAGCTATGCCCAACTTCTACCCTGCTTTCTCCAAAACTGTTGGATGCCAGGACAACCAACTGAATCTGAGGCAGTTGGCTCTCACTGCCATCCTTACAACTAATGTCATGCTTGCCTACACAGGATGAAACGTCCTCCGTCCATACCTGTTCAACCCCCTCTACTGCTACACCGACTGCAGCCATGCTGTAAGCAAAGTAAGGGTCACCAAAAAGAAATCTGATGTAAGGGGGTTCTGATGGGGATGTAAGCGGGGTGTCAGGAGTCTGATAGTGAGTCCTTGTGGATCGCCAATTAGGGGATCCCTAGGGAGCGAATTGTAAGCCCCATCCTGCTTCTTCACCAGAGCCCCCCGATGGTGGGGATGAACTTGCAGCAAGCTGGAACCAGGTTGCTGCCCCCAAGTACGCCCAGCTGAGGATGCAGAGACCAAATGTGTGTGCAGAGTAAAAGCGGCAGGAGACAAGCCGAGGTAAGAGTGAGTAGCAAACAAGCATAGACGTAAACTAAACCGGGGTCAATACATGGGTCGTCAGGCATAGGATACACAAAAGACAAGTGAATGGGAGCTCAGGGAACTGTGAAGTTGCTCAGGTAAGGACCTTAGCCACGGGTACAGAGAGAGGTGGGAGCACCTTGGGGAGACGAGTCTGATGGCATTGGGTGCCCCATAAAAACACTTGATCAGAGTTCCAATCTTAATGTGGCGAATATTTTTGCAACCATGGCAGTTCAAGAATTATGGGATTAGAAGACTTAGGAAGGAGATTTCCTCACAACGAAGAACACCAACATAGTAATGGGGGTAGTTTGGAATCGTAGGGGTCCTAAGGCCAAGGTAGAGCCATCCACTGCAGATAATGATAGGGACTTTGCCAAGGAGAGGAATGCCCAGTTCAGGGGCCAAGGACTGCTCCATGATGTTCCCAGCTGCCCCAGAGTCCACGTAGGCAGCTACTTCAGGGCCCAATGAATGGAGAAAGGGAGGACAAATCGAGGGAAAGTGAGGAAATTCAGGTTGTAGTCTAGATCACCTCCCTCCTAGGGACTTGGACCTGAGAGTTTTCCTGGGCAGACAGGACAGGATTTTCATATGTGACTGTCCGCTCCGCAGAAAAGGCATAGGCTGAGTTTGAGGTGACGGGATCGCTCTTATGGCGTGAGGTATGTCTGACCGAAATGCATGGGTTCTTCAGATGCCAGCATGGTTGTAAAGGTGCGTTGTTCAGGAGCTTCCTGGAAAACAGGTGCTAAACGATCCACTGAGGGGGAGATATAGACAAGTCCTTTCCAGACCTCGCTCCTGGAAGCAGACATCAATTTGAATGCTAAGGGCGTTCAAGTCATTCACGGTGGAGGGTATGGTTCTGCCAGAAAGTTCATCCTTAATACGATCTGCTAAACTCTGCCAAAAGGTTAAAGTAATGGCTGCATTATTCCATGCTAGTTCAGAGGCCAAGGTGCAAAACTGAACTGCGTACCGACCAACAATCATGTACTCTTGACAAAGCTGAAGAAGTGCTCCAGAAGTGGATGAGGCACATCAAAGGTCTTACGGAAAGCTTGCTGGAAGGCAGGCAGAAAGACAGGAAATCAGAGGATCTTGACGCTCCCACAGTGGCAAGGCCCAAGCCAGAACCTCACCAGAAAGAAGTGATATCATGTACGCCACCATTGAACGATCAGTAGGTAAATGTAGGCTCGCTAGCTCGAAGTGAATTGAACACTGATTGATTAAGCCCAAAAAGCTTTAGAATCACCAGAAAAACGAGGGGGCGGAGGCGGATGGAGTTTCGAATGACTGCCCTCAACTGGAGGGACCGCGGAAGCCGCAGCTACAGAAACCAAAACAGGAGCACAACATGCAGCTGATCCAAATGGGAGAAAAGTTTATTTAGACACTGCATAATCTGTTCTTGATAGGCCTGCTGGACATCAACTCCCTGCGCCAAACACTGAAGTTGTTCCAGAAGAGGCTGGGGTGTCTCCGAGGAGGTCATGGCCGGAGCAAACTGTCAGGAGTCGGTGATAGCCCTTATAGATCCCCAACTCAGGGTTTCCCAGTGTGTGGAGTCTAAGCCCCAGCCTGCTTCTTCACCAGAGCCCCTGATGGTGGGAATGGACTTGCAGCAAGCTGGAACCAGGTAATGGTCCCCAGGTACACCCAGCTGAGGATGCGGAGACCAAACGCGTGTGAAGAATACAAGCAGCAGGAGACAACAGGAAATCCAGGAGACAAGCCGAGATCAGGGCGGGTAGGGAACAAGCATAGATGTAAACAAGCTGGGGTCGGTACACAGGTAGTCAGGCACAGGATACACAAGAGACAAGCAAATGGGAGCTCAGAGAACTGTGAAGTTTCTCAGGCAAGGAGCGCTGCACTGAGCATGTGTCATATAGGGAAGCAAACAAGGAGGTGACCCAGGAAGCAATAGAATGGTAAAGGAAATAAACCCACAGTGGAGCAGGTGACGCCCATAGGTGAACAGAGAAGCCAAACACCACATGTGAAATGGAGTCACAGATCTAGCAGAATCCTGCAGCAAGGAGGAAAGAATTTCACAAACAGAAATCTGCAGGCTAGACCATGACAGGGGGACTCCTAAGGCAGATTCTAATGTAAGGGAAGCTCTAATGGGGGCTATAATGGGGGGAATTTTGTTAGTTGTATCTAAAGTGGTTGTAAACCTCAGTCATTAAATCTGAACAAAGCACATATCTGTAGTGTTTACTTATCGCTTCCCAAAGCTCTAAGTGCCATTTCTCTCTGATGCTTAGTTCATTTGTTATCAGCATGAGCCACTTCCCAACTCAGTTTTTCCAACACATGAGATAAAATTGTGACAAGGTCAGCACTGTGTTCTGTGTGAAGGGGGGTGTGCGCCTTTTCTCCAGTCAGCTCTTACACACTAACTGCTGCTCTCTGTCCCCTTCTCTATGCTCCTGACAGATGAAGAAAGATTTTAAAATTATTCTACCTTTTTAAAATGGTGTAGGGAAGAGAATACTGCGGATAAACAAGTAAAACTTATGTAGGAGGATTTGTTTAATCTCTGTGTATCATCTGAGGCTTTGCAACTCAATATTGAACATAGTTAGTCAGGTTATAAAAATACACAAGTCCATCTAGTCCAACCAATAAAGAAAAAAAAAATACAATCACATACACAAAATCCTATATCCACAGTTGATCCAGAGGAAGGCCAAAAACCCCAGCAAATCATAATCCAATTTGCACCGGCGGATGAATAAATTCCTTCCTGATCCCCTGAGAGGCAATCAGATATTCCCTGGATCAACTCTACCTATAAATGTGAGTACCAGGTTATATTATGTTTATTTAGAAAAAAATCCAGGCTTTTTTTTAAAGCAATCTACTGAGCTGGCCAGAACCACCTCTGGAGGGGGTCTATTACACATTTTCACAGCTCTTACTGCGAAGAAACCTTTCCATATTTGGAGATGAACCCTATGGACTAAGACTGGGATGCCATTAAAGTTCATGTGCGTGTAAAGGCAGGTGTCTCAATACTTTTGGTAATATAGTGTAGGTATAATGTTAAAAAAAAAAAAAGTTTAACACACCTTAGATACTTTTGTCAAACAACTTTACAATTTTATTTCCCCATTTTCTTGCTGTTTACTGAGAGCTCATTTGGAAAACTCAGCTTCCCTGCCAGTTCAAATTTCCTTTCTAATGGCTGATAAAGATGTCTACATGCATTTTGAAACTAAAGACTAGTTTTAGTAAGGAAAACATACAGAGAAACCTTTAGATTTGCGTTCCTCAACCTCAGTTTCCTGCAGAGACAATCAATGAAGATGCACATCTACAGGGTTTCTTGGCATATCATCTTTAATATGATAATTACATAGGATGTCTGCTTCTTCTCACCCTCGTTCTCTTTGATTGGATAAGAGAGATTATTTTGGGATGGCAAGCGTTTAAAAGTGGTACAGCTACACATTAGGAGCAAAATAGCAGTTCATTTGTAGCATTGGATTATATACTGAACAAAATTATCAAAAAAAAAAATTATCACTTTTGTTTTTGCCCCCATTTTTCATGAGCTGAACTGAAAGATCTAAGACTTTTTCCATGTACACAAGAGAACTATTTCTCTCAAATATTGTTCACAAATCTGTCTAAATCTGTGTTAGTGAGCATTTCTCCTTTGCCGAGATAATCCATCCACCTGCGGTGTGGGATGGACTGAAACATAATGTCCCAGAGGTGTTCTGTTCAATTTAGGTCAGGCAAGTGTGGGGGCCATTTAGTGGTATCAATTCCTTCATCCTCCAGGAATGGGCTTCACACTCTGGCCACATGAGGCTGGGCATTGTCATGCACCAAGAGTAACCCAGGACCCACTGCACCAGCGTAGGGTCTGACAATGGGTCCAAGGATTTCACCCTATCTAATGGCAGTCAGGGTGCCATTGGCTAGCCTGTAGAGGTCTGTGCATCCCTCCATGGATATGCCTGTCCAGGCCATCACTGACCCACCACCAAACTGGTCATGTTGAACAATGTTACAGGCAGCATAAACGTTCTCCACACCCTTCTATGTCTGTCATGTGATCAGGGTGAAAACAAATAACCAGGTGCTCCTGATTTATGAAGGATGAAAGCTGGCCAGTGGGCCACAAGGGAAGTCACTATGCTGCCAGCCAGTGAGGCATAGGATGGATGCTGGAGCAAGATATAACATGTAATGGCAGAGCATAGGAACAACATAAACAGGATCCAAGGGAATGCAGTAGAGATATCCGGTATAGAAAGTTCAGTTTACATATTAAAAAAGGGGGGGGGGGCAACTATGTAGATACCAACCTGGGTCTAGAGTTAGGCAGGGGCACCGTCTGGATTGAAGACTGGATGGCCGATTGCCGGCATTTTACAATCGGCAATCCAGTCTTCAATCCTGACGGTGCCCCTGCCTGACTCTAGACCCAAGGTGGTATGTACGTAGTTGTCCCCCCCCCCCCTTTTTTTAGAAAAAAACGGAGCTTTCTTTTTTTTTCAAATTCTTTATTGAAATATTCAAAGTTAACAAAAACAAGTGTCATATATGATAACATTAGAAAGTGCAGTATAACAAAAACATAACTGACTGCGGGTCAGTGAGAAATGCAGTATCGAACAAAGGACGTATACCATCAGCATTTCAGAAGGAGAAACAGTAAAAGTAGGACTCATACAATCATTTAAGCGTGTAAACCAACCTACTGCGGTTACAATGCACATCATCACAGAAACAGAGTTGTGGGTCAGAATATCCACATAAAGATGAGCATCGAGGTAAGTATGCCTCTGTATTTAAACGGAGCTTTCTATATCGGACATGTCTATTGCATTCCCTTTGATCTGGTTCGTGTTGTTCCTATGTGCTGCCATTACATGTTATAACGTTATCAGGGTGAGCCTACTCACATCTGTGAAAAACACAGGGCACCAATTGCGGACCTGCCAATTTTGATGTTCAATGGCAAACGCTAATCGAGCTCCACGGTGCCGGGCAGTGAGCACAGGGCCCACACGAGGATGTTGGACCCTCAGGCCACCCTCATGAAGTCAGTTTCTGATTGTTTCATCAGAGACATTCACACCAGTGGCCTCCTAGATGTATATTTGTAGGGCACTGGCAGTGCTCATCCTGTTCCTCCTTGCACAAAGGAGCAGATATCGGTCCTGCTGATGGGTTAAGAGCCTTCTACGGCCTTGTCCAGCTCTCCTAGAGTAACTGCCTGTCTCCTGGAATCTCCTCCATGCTCCTGGGACTGGGCTGGGAGACACCGCAAACCTTCTGGCAATGACATATATTTATGTGCCATCCTGGAGGAGTTGGGACTGCGTGCGAAACCTCTATAGGGTCCAGGTATCCTCTCATTCTACCAGTAGTGACAATGACCCTAGCCAAATGCAAAACTAGTGAAAAACAGTCAGAAAAAATGAGTAGGGAATAGAAACGTCAGCTGCCTCTACCTGTAAAACCATTCCTGTTTTGGAGGTTATCTCATTGTTACCCATCTAGTGCACCTGTTAATTTCATTAACACCAAAACAGCTGAAACTGATTAACAACCCCCTCTGCTACTTACCTGACCAGATCAATATCCCAGGAGTTTAACTGACTTGATGCCATACTCTGATTAAAGAGTGTTCCTTTAATTTTTTTGAGCAGTGTATATTTATCATTGAAGTTTTGAAGATATGGCTGAGCATTTTTAAGATTTAGCATAGTACTAAGGTCCAGAACTATCATACAGCTGGTAATGTTCTCTATATATGTTATGTGGTGCAGTGACATTGCAAAATACAGGGCAGAGAGATCATCGACAACTTGAATGACACACAGTGCAGTCCTATGCAATACCTTTATTGATATCTCAGCTAAGGTTATTTACCAGCTTTTTTGTTTCAAATGGTTTTCCATATTTGTCTTAATGGGCAAACAAGATTAAGCTTTTCAAATCAGTATTGCAAACACAGAGCAGTGGCTGTAGTTGGTATGGACTGAAGATGATGACCACTTGTGATGAATAATGTTTTCCTACGAAATTCCTACAAACTTTTCTTGAATTATACCTGTACCCAAGTCCTCCATCTGCCTTTTAGAATTACATTTTCATTTTCGTATTCTCCATATATGCCTGAGCAAGTCTGAATAAAAAAATGGTTACCTGAAATATCCTTTATAGCTGTATTTTGAAGATTTTGGGCACTAAACTGCATATTAGCTATCCAAGGGGCTTGACAAAGAAGGTCCTCCAAAACGTGTAGCCAAGCCCACTGCTGCGTGTGACGTTATCCAGGAGTTCCCCTGCAGCACACTGTGCCTGTGTACAGAGCTCTGGTCTGACCTTCAGCTGCAGCTATTCCTCCATCTGACAGCACTGGTATCCAAGATTACAAGTGTGAATACAGAGAGGGCCTATACTGGGAGTGTTAAGTACATGCTTTTTCTAATTTTGATTTTGTTAGTGGCCAAATTGCATTTAACATTAAGGCCTCTTTCACACGGGCGTTCCGTATGTCCGTATATCACCCCATCCGTTTGCGGGTGATATACGGACATAATGCATGTCAATGGGATTGTGGATGACCATTCACTGACATCCGATTTTCGTCCTTTCAGTTCTGTTCTGTTTTTTGGACCGGAACAGAACCCTATTTTTCTTCCGTTTAAAAAACAGAAAGGACGCAAAATCGGATGTCAGTGGTGTCATCCGCTGACATCCGCAATCCCATAGACATACATTATCTCCGTATATCATCCGCAAACGGATGGGATGATATGCGGACATACAGACGACAAAAACTGAGCGCCCGTGTGAAAGAGGCCGAAGGCTCCATTCACACCTCATTCAGCTCCAAAAACGCTAAAAAAAACGTTTCCTAAACGCCCAACAAGTAAAACCCCATTCATTTAAATGGCCCCTGTTCACATCTGAGCGTTTTAACGCCTGAAGCAAAACGCCTAACGCTCAAAAAAGTACACGAGCTTCTTTTTGGGCAGATTACAAGCGTTTTCCATTGATCTCTAGTCAATTTAAAAACGCCTGCACAAAAAAACGCCTGCAAAAACGCCTGAAAAAACGACTGAAACAATAACGCCCAGGTGTGAATGGAGCCAGCTTTTAGCTTCACTGCACTTAGCGTGCACTCTTATTGTTTGTTTGTATTTACTTCTGAAAACGCCTCACTGTTTGTCTGCCACTTTATCTTCAGTACTTTCTAAACCACTGACCTGAAACAACGAGGCACATCAGAAAAGTCAGAGTAAAGTCAGAAGTCTGTACCTGCATACTTGTGCCAGTTCAAAAACTAGAAAAAGTTATAATTAAAGAAGTTGTATTATATTTTTGTGTAGTTTTATTTTGTTAGTAAGAACAAGTATATGCTTTAAGAGTTCAGCAGTAGATTTCCTATATTTAGAAGTTGTCTTCAGGTATTATGAGGCTTCAGAGGTACCGCAGTTTATATGGACAGCATCTACTCATGTTGCACAATTTATGGGCATCATCCATCATGATAGTTTCCTTTGGGCTAAGTGGTGTCAGACTGCTAACTGCCTGTAGTAACAAAATAGGCAGACAACAGGAATAGTCATATATGCTGAATCTAATCTGCTAAAGCTATTACCTGTAAGGTAGAAATCTGCTCAATCTACTCTTTATTGTGCTCTACATTGGTTAGTGTTACGCTCAGCGCTCCGGGCCCCCTGCTGGCCTCGAAGCGCTCACAGCGCACCGGGACTCTTAGATCTAAAGGACCAGTGCACAGGTGATTGGTACCTGGCCCAGACTGGTTATTAAGGGTTAAGGTTTGTGAAAGGCAGTGCTGACTTAATTAGGCTTCACCTGTGCACTGCTCATTAATACCTTCTCCTCACACAGCTTCCTGCCGGATCTTTGTGCCTTGTGCCTCTGTGAAAGCGTTCCCTTCTGTGTTTGTTTGCTTTGCCTGTTGCCGAATCCTTGCTACCAACATCTCGCCTTTGAACCTCTGCCGCCTGCCCTGACCTCTGCTACGTCCGACTACGCTCTTGCCTACTCCCTGTGTACCACGCCATATCAGCTGCCAGAGAGATCGAGTTGTTACTAGGGGACACGACCTGGTAGTTACAGCCGCAGCAAATCCATCCCGCCTTGCGGCGGGCTCTGGTGAAGACCAGTAACTGCTTAGAACCGGTCCTCTAGTACAACCCGCGCCATCATCTCTCTGGTCCAGAGGATCCACTACCAGTCCTGCCGGTTCGTGACAGTAAGATCCGGCCATGGATCCCGCTGATGTTCCGTTGCCAAGCCTAGCGGACCTCACCACCGTTGTGGCCCAGCAAGGTCAACAGTTGGCTCAGCTGACCGCTATGTTTCAGCAGTTCCTGCCAACTCAGCAACAGCCAGCTCCTCCGTCAGCATCTGCTGCACCTCCCACACAAGCAGTTGCCACCAGGTCCAGAATCCGCTTGTCTCTGCCGGACAAGTACGGCGGAGATCCTAAATTATGCCGAGGGTTCCTGTCTCAGTGCTCTCTTCACCTCGAGCTACTGTCTGACCAGTTTCCGTCTGAGCGAGCCAAGGTAGCCTTCATCCTCAGTCTGCTTTCCGGGAGGGCCCTGGCCTGGGCTACACCATTTTGGGACCGCGCTGATCCAGTCACCGCATCTGTCCAGAATTTTTGTCAGGAGTTTCGTAACGTATTCGAGGAACCTGCCCGAGTTACCTCCGCAGAGACTGCCTTGCTAAACTTGTCCCAAGGAACTTCTACCGTGGGTGATTATGCCATCCAGTTCCGTACCCTTGCCTCCGAGCTGAACTGGAACAATGAAGCTCTTTGTGCCACTTTTAAGAAGGGACTCAATAGTGACATTAAGGACGTCCTTGCTGCACGTGACCTGCCTACTACACTGAGTAACCTCATCTTGCTGGCCATCAGGATCGATAAACGTTTCTCCGAGAGACAAGAGGAACTCCATCTTGAAAAGGAAAGAGCTCGTCCTAAACGCTACCCTCGTCTGGCCCCTGTGTTCCAGCGTCCACCTCAACCTGTCTCTGGGTCTTCCATTGTGGAGGCCATGCAGGTGGACCGGTCTCGCCTGACCCCGCAAGAACGAAGCCGTCGTAGAGACGAGAACCTGTGTTTATACTGCGCTAGTACCGAGCACTTCCTTAAGGACTGTCCTCTTCGTCCCCAACGTTCGGGAAACGCTCGCACCTAGTGAATGTGGGAGAGGCATTACTAGGTGTGGATTCTTCCTCTCCACGTCTCATCATACCCGTGCAGTTGTTCCTGTCGTCCAAGTCCTTTTTTTCTGCTGCGGCCTTCTTGGACTCCGGCTCAGCCGGCAACTTCATTCACGCCTCCTTGGTCGACAAGTACCGAATTCCTATAATTCGTCTTCCCAAGCCGATCCTCATTTCTACGGTCAATGGGGAGAGACTCTCTGCTACGGTACAATACCGCACCCAGCCTCTGCGGATGGACATTGGGGTGTTTCACACAGAGACTCTGGAATTTTTTGTTCTTCCCTTTTGCTCTTCCGAACTCCTGCTGGGTCTACCGTGGTTGCAACGCCATTGTCCTGTCCTGAATTGGTCCACCGGTGAGATTTTGCGTTGGGGTTCCTCCTGCTCTGACCGGTGTCTCAAGCCTGCTCCTATCAAACGGGACCCACTAATTCCTCCGCCACCAGGTCTCCCCAAGACTTACCACCGTTTTGCGGATGTCTTCTGTAAAAAGCAAGCTGAGACTCTTCCTCCTTACAGGCCTTATGATTATCCTATTGACCTATTACCTGGCTCTACTCCACCTCGAGGCAGAATTTATCCTCTCTCACCTCCAGAGACTCAGGCCATGTCAGACTATGTACGTGAGAACTTACAGAGAGGGTTTATTAGGAAGTCTTTTTCCCCTGCTGGAGCCGGTTTTTTCTTTGTGTCTAAAAAGGATGGTTCGCTCCGCCCCTGCATTGACTATAGAGGACTCAATAAAATTACCATTAAAAACCGTTACCCACTGCCTCTAATCTCTGAGTTGTTTGACCGTCTCCGAGGAGCCAAGATTTTCACCAAGCTGGATCTCCGCGGGGCCTACAACCTGATCCGCATTCGAAAGGGAGACGAGTGGAAGACTGCTTTTAACACCAGGGACGGTCATTTTGAATACTTAGTGATGCCCTTTGGGCTCTGTAACGCCCCTGCGGTCTTCCAGGAGTTCGTGAACGACATCTTCCGGGACCTTCTTTACACTTGTGTAGTAGTATACCTGGATGACATCCTTATTTTTTCCTCTAATTTGGAGCAACACCGAGTCCATGTCCAACATGTTCTCACCCGTCTCAGGAGTAATCGCCTCTATGCCAAGATTGAGAAGTGTCTGTTTGAGCGTTCCTCCTTGCCCTTCCTGGGATATATCATCTCTGCCCAAGGACTTCAAATGGATCCTGCCAAGCTCTCAGCGGTTCTGGACTGGCCACGCCCCTCTGGCCTCCGAGCCATACAGAGGTTCCTGGGTTTCGCCAACTACTACAGACAATTTATTCCTCATTATTCCACCCTGGTGGCCCCCATCGTGGCCTTGACTAGAAAAGGTGCAAATCCCAAAACCTGGCCTCCTCACGCTGAAGAGGCCTTCCAGTCCCTGAAAGCCGCCTTTGCTTCTGCACCTGTTCTGTCCCGGCCAGATTCTTCCAAGCCATTCTATCTGGAAGTGGATGCATCCTCAGTGGGAGCCGGAGCTATGCTAACTCAGAAGTCATCCAGAGGCAAGACCATAACTTGTGGCTTCTTCTCTAAAACCTTTTCCTCCGCCGAGAAGAATTACTCTATTGGGGACAGAGAACTGCTGGCAATTAAATTAGCCTTGGAGGAATGGAGACATCTTCTCGAGGGTGCTCCTCACCCTGTGATCATCTTTACGGACCACAAGAACCTAGCCTACCTCCAGTCAGCTCAAAGACTAAATCCCCGCCAAGCCCGTTGGTCCATCTTCTTCGCCCGCTTCAATTTCCAGATTCATTTCTGCCCAGCTGCTAAGAACATCAGGGCGGATGCCCTTTCTCGCTCTTCAGATGTGGTGGGTGACATACCCACTCCTCAACACATTATCCCTCCAGAATGTCTCATCTCGGTTGCTCCTGTGGACCTGCGTCTTCTTCCTCCCGGCAAGACCTACATTCCTCCTCGTCAGCGGTTACAGATTCTCAAGTGGGGCCACGCTTCCCTTTTTGCCGGTCATCCTGGAATTAAAAAATCTCTTCAATTAATTTCCCAAAGATATTGGTGGCCCACTCTGGAGAGAGACGTCACAGAATTCGTCCAATCCTGTGTGATCTGCGCTCGTGACAAAACTCCTCGTCAGAAACCTGCGGGTCTTCTTCTGCCTCTTCCTGTTCCTGAGACCCCTTGGTCCCACATCGCCATGGACTTTATCACTGATCTTCCCTCCTCCCATGGTAAGACGGTCATCTGGGTCGTGGTGGACCGATTTTCAAAGATGGCTCACTTTGTGTCCCTGCCTGGTCTCCCGTCCGCGCCTCAGTTGGCCAAACAGTTTTTTCTACACATCTTCTGCCTCCACGGCCTTCCCAGACACATCGTCTCGGACCGTGGGGTGCAGTTTGTTTCCAGATTTTGGAGGGCTCTCTGTGGTCAGCTCGGAGTCAAGTTGGACTTTTGTAATGTTCCGGTACCTTTGGTACCCTAAATTACACTTTCCACAAGTGTATGCGCCCTACCATTTACTTTTGGAAAGGTGCGCATACACCTTTAAGACTGGAGCTGTCATCACTCAGCGCCGGACTAGATGGCTATTTAAGGCGTCGGTTCTCACTCACATGTGTTCGTTCAAACACCCTTATCTGGATGCTAACCTTGCTTGAAGCTTCCATGCTTGCAAGCTTACTTCGCTGACGGAACCTCGCTGCGCTGATCCCTGTATCCCGCTACTGGATCATCCGCCTCTCCTGAACCACCCTTCGGCTGTATCGCTAATAGTGCTAAGTACCCCGCAGGGGAATTCTCTATAAACTTATACTAAGATTACACTATCTAGCTCTGCATAGTAGAGACTGTTTATCACATCTGCATAAACTAGATTGCTAGCTCTTGAGACTACTGCTACTTTTCTGCACTGGGTTGATCTCTTTTGTATGTCCACCTGCTATTCTATCATCTGCTATCATACAACATTGCTAAACCTTCCTGCATCCATCTGCTACTGTCTCACCTTCAAGTGTCTATCACCTACCACCTCCACTCAACCTATCCCTCAACCTTCATCATTGTGTTACCACATGCATAAAGTCACTCTAAGAACCAGCTTGCTAATTGTGTGTATTTACTGGCTGAAATAAGACCTTCCACACATGATGAGTCATTAAGGTTGGGAATGGTATCTCAGCATATCTCTTACATGACAACTGACATGGAACTATTTCTGCAGCTGAAAATCCACACCATATAAAAACGCAGGAGAGTTACAACTTTTCTTCCTCGTATCACCCTCAGTCCAATGGCCAAGTGGAACGGGTGAACCAGATTCTGGGAGATTATCTACGCCATTTTGTGTCCTCCCGTCAAGATGATTGGTCGGATTTACTCCCTTGGGCAGAGTTTTCTTACAATTTCAAGCAATCTTCTGCCTCCAATAAATCCCCATTTTTTGTGGTCTATGGTCATCATCCTCTGCCACCTCTGCCTCGGACCTCTGCTCCCTCTTCTGTACCAGCTGTAGAGGACCTCCTTCAGGACTTCTCTTCTATTTGGAGAGAGACCCACTCAGCCCTCCTCAAGGCCTCGGCCCGTATGAAGTTCCAGGCCAATAAAAGTCGCAGAGCTCCTCCGGAATTCAGTCCCGGTGACAAAGTGTGGCTCTCCTCGAAATTCATCAGATTTAAGGTCCCAAGTTACAAGTTGGGCCCTCGTTACTTGGGTCCCTTTAAAATCAAGAGCCGCATTAACCAGGTGTCCTACCAGCTCCATCTTCCACCCTCTCTCCGAATCCATAACTCTTTCCATGTCTCCCTTCTCAAACCTGCTATCTTTAACCGCTTCTCTCCTAAACTTCTTTCTCCCACCCCTGTCGCTGGTACCTCTGATATTTTTTCGGTCAAAGAAGTCCTAGCGACCAAAGTCATCCGGGGGAAAAGATTTTTTTTGGTTGATTGGGAGGGCTGCGGCCCTGAGGAGAGATCTTGGGAGCCGGAGGAGAACATCCTGGACCGCAGCCTCATCCGCAAGTTCTTGGGTTCCAAAAAGAGGGGGAGACCAAAGGGGGGGGGGTACTGTTACGCTCAGCGCTCCGGGCCCCCTGCTGGCCTCGAAGCGCTTACAGCGCACCGGGACTCTTAGATCTAAAGGACCAGTGCACAGGTGATTGGTACCTGGCCCAGACTGGTTATTAAGGGTTAAGGTTTGTGAAAGGCAGTGCTGACTTAATTAGGCTTCACCTGTGCACTGCTCATTAATACCTTCTCCTCACACAGCTTCCTGCCGGATCTTTGTGCCTTGTGCCTCTGTGAAAGCGTTCCCTTCTGTGTTTGTTTGCTTTGCCTGTTGCCGAATCCTTGCTACCGACATCTCGCCTTTGAACCTCTGCCGCCTGCCCTGACCTCTGCTACGTCCGACTACGCTCTTGCCTACTCCCTGTGTACCACGCCATATCAGCTGCCAGAGAGATCGAGTTGTTACTAGGGGACACGACCTGGTAGTTACAGCCGCAGCAAATCCATCCCGCCTTGCGGCGGGCTCTGGTGAAGACCAGTAACTGCTTAGAACCGGTCCTCTAGTACAACCCGCGCCATCGTCTCTCTGGTCCAGAGGATCCACTACCAGTCCTGCCGGTTCGTGACAGTTAGCCACTATATGATGAAATGATGCTAGAGGAACTTGGTAGCTGAATTATCCAGCTGGAAGCCAATGTTTTTAATCATGATCTATAGCGTACACATTAAAACGCTATATTACTCATTATGGTCTCCTCTATGGTGTACATATTAAAACTCTACATTACTCATTAATGAGGCCAGAAGTCACTTAATATATTAGGGCCTACCTCATTGTAAATAAAAGAATTAATGTATAAAATATAACAAGTTATTAAATATACTTGTCTCAGCTTACAGGGGTGATGTTACCGTCCATCTGTCCAGTGAGGTCCTGGGGAATGTGGACTCCACTATATGGAAATACTAGATGCCTATCCCTCATGCTGATCAAATAATTTCAGCAGTTATAAGCCCCATATTTTTCTCAGCACTGGTTTTAGATCTCGGTTAACCTTACATATTCATACTTTTAAAATACATGTGAAGTTAATTACAGAAAATAATGTTATCACATTGAAAAAAAAATTCTAATACTCTAGGTAAATTTAAAATCTATTTTTTAATACTTGACTTCATGGTCATATGACTTTGTCCCACTCCTCTCCTTGCCTAGACACAGCAGACAGAAGCATGCTTGGTTACTTTTTTCTGTTACAGGTTTTTTTTTTACATTAATGTGGAGACTGGGGTAGAGACTGCAAAAGATGCTTGGCAGCTTCTGCCGTTGTCACAGATCCAAGAAGACCTTTATCGCCATAAAAATCCCGCTTGGGCTGTAACCAGGGATACAGGGATTATTGACTTACTTACTTGCATGTAATGAGTAAGCACGGCAGTGTGAAACGCATCTACTGAACACCTTTGGACCATATGTTTTACTTTTTAATGAATATTCAATAAAGCTACGGTTTTTATTCCTTGGGTGTGCCACCACCTTTCTTCATTTCCATGGACCAATTTGCTGTGGCCAAGGCAAACACCCGGGTCTTCACAGCAGTGCATGGGATCAGGCAGACTGCTTGGAGCGATATGAACCCAGCTCTCTTTTCAACAGAAATATGGACCCGAGTAGGTCAATGGACTCCAAGAAAAATATTTTGTACAGAAAGTACCAACACCTTATTTAGTGTTCATTAACCACTTAAGCCCCGGAGGATTTGGCTGCTAAAGGACCAGGGGTTTTTTGCGATTTTTTACTGCGTGACTTTAACGGACAATTGCGCGGTCGTGCGACGCTGTACCTAAACGAATTTGACGTCCTTTTTTTCCCACAAACAGAGCTTTCTTTTGGTGGTATTTGATCACCTGTGCGATTTTTTGATCACGCGCTATAAACAAAAAAAGAGCGTAAATTTTGCAAAAATAACAATATTTTTCACATTTTTTTATATGAAATTCCCCAAAAAAAAAAGTAAAAATCAAAATTTTTTAAGATTTTTCGGCCAATTTGTTTTATGCTACCTATGTTTGGTAAAAAAAATCGCAAAAAGCGTATTTTGATTGGTTTGCGCAAAAGTTATCGCGTTTACTAACAAAGAGAAAGATTTTTGTCATTTTTGGTGTTTTTTTTTTTAACGCGTAATGGCGGCGATCTGCGATTTTTTTTTCGGTACTGCGACATATGCACTGTTACTGCAAAAATGACACTGGCAGGGAAGGGGTTAACTTTATTGGACAGGGAGGGGTTAAGTGTGTCCTAGGGGCGTGCTTTCTACTGTGTAGGGACATTCCTATTGGTGTAAAAGCAAAGATCAACCGTTCTACATAGTAGAACGGTCAGATCTTTACTTTTACACAGGGAGAACTGACAGGCAGCTTGTTTACACAAGCTGCTCTGTCTTTCTCCCTTCACAGGAGCGATCGCATTGTGACTGGCGGACATCGAGTCCGCCGGTCACACGCACTGACTTGCCTGTGAACGAGCCGCGGCGGGCGCGCGCCTCGGCGGGCGCGCGCCTCGGCGGGCGCGCGCCCGCCCGCGATAGGCTCGCAAGTCAGTGACAGGCGAGTGACGTACCGATACGTCACTCTGCCTGGCCGGGGCTGACCGCCGCAGTATATAGTCGTGCGGCGGTCGGCAACCGGTTAAGGAACACAGGCCCCCTTTCCCCATTACAGAGTCAATGAAGGCTGTTCTCAAAGTCTGGTAGTTGCAATACCCTAAATTGCCCCATTAGTGGTCACCCCACACACCACTCTGACTGAACCACCCCCCCCCCCCCCCTTTTCATCAATTCTATATCTCTCATGATCCTATATATGGGCTTCCAAAGGTATCAAGTATCTTAATCAAATATGTCCAGATAGTGTTCCAAGAACTTTTGACTCCTTAAAGTGTTACTAAACCCACCACAGTAAAATGCAGTAAAACATTCTTGTTATACTCACTGAGGAACCTAAGGGGCTAATCCTATGCAATGTATAAAAAGGTTGTTTGATCCTGGCTTCTCTGATCCTCCCCTCCTTCCACTGACCCCTGATAATTTCCTGATAACACAGAGTCTATAGAGTTAGGCTGCACATGCTCAGTTTGGTGTGCATTGCTAGAGATGTTTTTTTTTTTCTTGGGAGTGATCAGCACAGGGCCAATCAGCACTGTCCAGACAGAGGGTCAGGGGTCTTCCGGTCTCAAAGCACAGTCAGAAAACTCATCCTACAAGCTTTAACCATTACTTGGCTGGACACTGGACACTAGACAGCTTTAACTGCTGATGAGAAAAAGGTATTTAGCAGTTTATATTTACTACAATAATTGCAATTCCATGTTCTGTGTACTGTGGGAGACCAGATATAGTGAATGCAGGGTCATGGGTTTAATAACACTTTAAAATCGCAATACCCTCTCCCTAACTCATATCTGTACCTATACCTTTGAATGCACCATGCTTTTCATGCACAATTCTCTACTCAACCTGTCTCCTTTACAGTTTCATGGATAGAGTCTCTGTTGCAGGATGACTCTCTGAAGAAACCTCTCTCTACCATATACAAAGCCCTTTAACCTACTTTACACGATGGCCTTGACAAACTTTTATTGTGCTGACGCGGGGAGGTCCCATAGCTGGATTCAGAGAACTGGGAGGACATTTGGGACTATCTCATACAACAGTTGGTCTCTACCAGGTATCAATGGATTCAAATTACAATTTCCATAGAGTACATTTTCCCCCTCAAAAACAGCACAGGATTTTCCCCTCGCATCCATCTAAAGGTTGGTGTTGTATAGAGGACCCAGCTACATTTATACATGTATTTTGCAAATGTCCAGTCATTCAGCTCTTCTGGGCAGATGTATAAAAGTGTATTCGTTCAGTCATGACTGTTTCAGTGCCATTATTTATTGATGTTTGTATATTGGGTCTTGCTCATCTGCTGGCCATGTCCAAGCTACTATTCTATGCCTGCAAATCTATATTAGTCAACTGGAAATCCCCTCAGGCCCCTACAATTGATTTCTGGTAGTCCATAGTTAATAAGGTGGTGCCACTCTATAAATAAACTTAGGAGTCTAGAGGATGCCCCAATAAATTCTCTAGAGTCTGGGATATTTGGACCAAATCTAGAGATGGTAGCTTCTGTCAGCATGCTCCCCTAAAAAATCTTTGTATTACTTTCTGGTATTGAATGTGAACCTTTCTAGGGTGCTATGGGACTAATTCCTTCATTATATTACTAGTCTGTACCTTCAGAGAAACCCATTGTTTGCCCTCGGCATTGGTTGCTATACCAAGTCTGCTTTGTATTATGTGCTATATTATATTGTGTTTGTTTGTTCTCTAAGCCTGGGTATGCCCAATAGGCTTTGTTTTGTATAACTACATATTTTAAATTCAATAAAAAATTGTTAAAAAAAAAATATTTAGATATGGTCAGGACATCCAAAAGCAAGCCAACTAAGGGGTGGGTAACAACCAGTGACAGGGGGCCTGTTTACAACTCTACTAAGATAACCAACTCTGATTAGGTGAAATGAAGCCCCTTGCAGGACAAAGGAGACTACCAACAACCAAGGGGGTACATGAAAAGGTGGATAGGGGGTGCTGTAACCCTGGGATTTTTTTTTTAGATTATCATTGTCATCTATTACTATGGCAATGGTCTACATGTGGAGAATATGAATATTGGACTGGCAGCTTCTACACACCAAAGAACTTCCACGATCACACCTACAAAGGTAGGTGGGGATAAAGGGTAAATCACAACCCCAGACTGTTGAAAGGACCCCAGGAAAAAGGAGTATTGAAAATCCACCCACTTAGCAATCAGAAGTGCCTCTGGGATCTGACAGAAAAACCTGTATATTTCTAAGTATAGAACATGGTTTTAGGAATCTTCTGACCCACCCCAGTCCAGTGATGCATCTGTAGCCTTGAAGCTAGGAGTGTGAAATTTTGCTGCACAGCTAAGCACATTAACCTGATTAAGGGTAGAACAAGGGAAATTATCTGGGGAACCTTTCTCACAAGGCTGTGGGACAACCACAGAAGGAGGCAACTGGGTTCCACAAAATTATCCAGATGTGCCGTATCCCCAACTGGGTGCACTTGCATCAGGAACCAAGGGTGGTCAACCCCAAAACAGTCTAGGGGATGTGAAGGGTAAAAAATAGTTTGCCTATCTCCTAGGACACCAGCAAAAACTGAGGCATACTGGGTAGAGGATGGGTTATATAAGGAAGTCAGCTTACATTTTTTTTTATTTGTTTGACTAAACTCAGTGAAAATTCATCTTGGTAATTGAACAGTCCCTACTTCTTTAGTAAATCAACCCCACTGATCCATAAGGTACATAGTAAATATATAATGATAAAAATACTGGGAACAAAGAGTAATATCCAACATCATACTCAATAAAATCCAATATCTGTCGTAGTTCAGTTTATTAATATGTATATCACAAATGCTCACAATATCAAAGCATTTTATTCTCAGCATGCTAGATGGAGACATTATAAAAAATCAGTTTTAATTTATTTCGGTTTAAAAATGTTTAAACATTTTCGACTTCTCTTCTTCCCTAATCTTCAGTCCTGTTCTGAATATAACATTTGGTTGGTGCACTTCCAAAGCATCATGAGGGAAAAAAGAAAGCAGGGAACATTAGCAAGGAGGAGAGGAAAAAATAGGCATGACAGCACAAATAAGTTTCGTTGTACACTAAAGATAATTTAAAAAAGCATCATTATACTGCCTTCACAGTAAGCAACAACAGCTTAGTAACAGTGAAACACATTCTTGGAATCTGAAGCAAAAAAATTCACTAGACAAAGATCATAAGCATTAGGCATACAGCACAGAGTTAGGATCCGGACTGTGGTCCTCGTGGGGGCCCCTTGAATCCTATTCAAAGCACGACATATCTCAACATTACTTTTCAAGTATTATCATATCACAGATTTATTCTTCTTATTGTTTTATCTGTATGTGGTATACGGCAAAATAAAAAAAATAAGTATGCCTTGTAAATAAATATATATATATAAAAGATTAGATACGCTATATTTGATTTCAATGTACTGATTTATATAAATGCGTGAAACATTTAATAAACCATTGGTAAGGACTTTGTTGTCCCTTTGTTTGTATCAGCCACTGCATGCACAGCCAGGTCGAGGCAGTTAATGGGTTATCATAGGAACTTTACAACTACAGTATGACTAAAGAACACACATAATAGCGTGCCATCATACGAAAAGCCTTCCCCGGGAGGAAGTTTGCAGTTAGACACTACAGAGGCTACTCTTCATGGCACAGCTGTACTGGAACAGATGGTTACACTACAAAATGGGAACACAGAGTGGTTGGTGGATGTGTTGTGTGCTCTAACATTCTGTAAAATCCTTCATAATTCTCTCAGCTCCTGATGTAGAAACTGCTGGCCCCTAGAGAAAAAAATTGAAATAAAACATTAGGTTTGCAAGTAAAGCGTGCTAGAATGTTTACAATGAAACCCATGCTGCCTATTCTCACAAAAGCAATATTTGGAGTAGAGATTATTTTCCAAATGGCATATGGTATTCCAACCGTCTGAATGGTCGAAAGTGTAGATTGAAAAAAAAAAAAAATGCAAAAAAGGTATGTCTAAAGCCAACATTTGTTTATTTTAGAAAGTTCAGGGAGTAGTTAATATCCCTGTGGGCTTTTTGTTGTGTCCTGGTAGATAAGACTTACTGTTAGAAAATAGGAAGGAAAGAGGAAATATCCACTGAAACAATTTGTCCCAACTGGAAAATTTCCCCTCTCCTGCTATTCTGGTTAAAAATTGTATTCAATTGGATTTCTCCTGTTGACAATGGTCACCAAAAATAAAAAAATACATGTTTTGTCTGTAGAAACACTTTAACACAGAATTTATAACTTTATACACTTTATAACCTTATACACTGAAAACAATACCGGAAAAGCTAGATGTAAATAAAGCCTTTGTAACTCATTTCAGTAGCACATTGAGTGCCTTGTACTGACTCACTGGGTAGACCAGTATCTGCCTGGAGTTTGACTTCGAATTTCATGCATTTTCTCCTTGTTCCCTAGTTTCCTCCTGCAATTCTAACACCCAAAATGACTAACTGGCACATTTTTTTGTATTTTAGGTGCCATCATTAGAGTAAGTTGTTTATTTATGGATGAACTCAGGGAACATTCTTATGTCTGCACGTCCACAGTGATGCGTGGAAGTCAAATGGGGAAGGATTTTGCAGGTTTTGCCTTCAGACAAGCTGGTGCCTGCAGTATTTCTGCTTCCCTCTACCTGAGCAGAAACACTCATTTGTCCAATGCAGACCTAAATGTTTATAGAATGACTGTTCCTAAGAACAATCTTCAGGGGCTAGATCTTGCATGCACAGTTGGCAGTTGTCTTGTGTCTAACAAAAATGTAGATTGAAGTGCCACACCACTGCTAAAAGATCCAGGTACATATTTATTCCAATAATGGTTAGAGGGACAACCAAAAGCCTACTCTTCCAATTGCCCCCCCGACCTTTACAGGAATACATTGGCATATGGACTTTTTAGCAGAGGTGTGGCTCTTCACTTAACATTTTTGTTACATTGCCCTACAAGCTAAAGAGACCATTGACACCTACCCAAAACCAGATCACCTACATCAACATCTTAAGAAGAGATAGCAAGTTAAACCATCTCTTTCAAGTACAATAATTCTGTTGATACCACATGAATAAATGCAATAATTCTGTAGAGTCCTTGATATAATTGTACTGGTTAAAAACACAGCAGAAAATATTACACCGATGAAATCCTAAATCTATAGTGTATTTACAGGGAGTACACAATATGAGTTGTTATTGGTACTTGCAAAAAAGGTTTTTTTTTTCTTTTACTTGCCTGCTGCATTGTATTTATTTTATTACAAATAAAAATATGATAATTATCTTTGCTATCTGTATAAGGGGTAGTACTCAATATGCAGCTATCACTTTATCTGCAATAATGTTGGAGCCTGGTATAGCATAGTTCAGTGATGGCGAACCTTGGCACCCCAGATGTTTCAGAACTACAATTCCCATGATGCTCATGCACCCTGCAGTGTAGTTGAGTATCATGGGAAATGTAGTTCCAGAACATCTGGGGTGCCAAGGTTCACCATCACTGGCATAGTTGATGGCCATTCTTTGATTGTCCCTGCTGATAACTGGTTTGTGATCCCTCACAGACCTGTAAAGCTTGTAGGGTAAGAACATGTAAATTCCATCAAGATAGAAAAAAGTCTAGTGAAACAAAGCCGATTCAGGAAAGAAGGCTGCAGGTAACAATAAGGATTCCTTCCCTAAGGTGTAATTATATCTTTTTATATTGACATTTGATTAACCATATATATTACAATGCGGTAGCTTTGGAACGTCTGTATTGTTGGTACATGCTGGAATTCTCCTTTAATTGTCTGATCAGCCTCAAACAACTGGAGATGAGAAGCCATTAATAAGTGATTTGTATGAGTTGTATGTGCAAGCTTCTCACACGCCAATAAGCAGAGAGATGTTATTACCAGCTGAAATTGATTAGCTTGAAATCACAGCATTCGCTTCAGCAATTTAAAAGCAAATGTGATTTGGAGCTTGTAAGTGAAGGTGGAAGCAAGAGGCGCCTTGATAAAAGCACAAATCCAAATTTACCGTGTTACACCATCTCGTACTGATTTGCAGTGATGAACCGGGAAAGACAGCATGCCAGCAACATTCCAATCAGCTGGAGGGAAAAAGCATAACACATATATTAGGCACTTAATCTCAATAAATATCATCAATTTTCTCTATCATCTATAAATCTGGTGCTTTCCTTAGAATATTATCATGTAATGTTTGTAATAATTTATCACAGCTATTTTATATAAATAACTTAGATAACTAAGTGATCAAATGTGTTTTTAAAGCGTGTTTATAAGAATTTATGGCAATCATAAGAGCCCAGAGCCCTTGTAAAAGGTATTATAGTGAAGGCAAAGAAAGAAAGAAAGAAATTAGACATTTCCAGGACAGTGGAGTTTGCTCTGGAAACCATATTATAGTTTGTGTCTGAGTTTGCTTACTCAAAACAGATTTTTTTGGCTATGGATGGAAGTTGCATGGATGGCTGAATCACCCACCAACATGTTTTGCCCATTTTCTATTACAAAAGGTAAAGTAAGACAATGAGATGATGTGAAGAAGCATTATGGTAATGTAGCCCACATGCATGTATTAATAACTAGAATCTCAGTCTTGGGTGGATGAATGCTCTGGTTCCTCTCATTTACGAACATCACCAAAGACAGTTGGATATAAAATGGAAAAAAAAAACATGTGCCTAGGCAGCTTACAGTGTACAAAACGGTTAATCTGGGGACATAATCATAATTTTCATGGCAGAAAGATGTTCTATGCTTTTGATGGTAAAATATATCCATGCAATGTTTTATTTTAGGTGTACTGTGCTCAAACGTGCAATATTTGATGTGAACCCCGGGGTAGCTGCTGTCTTAATGGTGCGTATATTGTACCTTGTGCATGTATATAAAGAAAAAAAGAAAAAAGGCTGCATTCACCTTCTGAATTTAATATAAAATCTCAACATAAAAATAATACATAAAACATCAAATGGAAATGCTAAAGTGCAGAAAGTGACGAAACATGTAGGGGCAGGACTTTTGGCTATGCTGCTTCTACCTACTGGAATGCATAACCCAGTAGATCGCACGCCAGCTCCTATGTGGATAGACCAGACCACGTATTAGCAGATCATCATGAGCACCTGGGTGGGCACTGAAAATTGTGAGTTGAATGAAGTTGAATTGAGTGTAACCCTTATTTTTTAACCAAATTTGACTATTAAAACATTATTACCCTATGAGATCTTTTTTTTTACCTGGTTTTCTCTCTGGATAATAGTAACGGGTGTGAGAATAGAGGATATCCATTTGATATTTTATGTATTTTTTGATATATTGAGATTTCATATTTAATTCAAAAAGTGGGTAGGGTAAGCACAGCCTTTTTTCTTTATTTACATGTTCCATGTCTGAATACAGTCTTAACTCCATCACTTTTTATTATTTAATGTTTTTTAAGACTTGCCTTTTTTGTATAAACATCAAAACCTGCACTAATCAGTCTTAAGCTTATTAAACAGAATTAAAGGAATGTGGGTAAATCACCAATCTACCTTTCATTTATTCCTGACAGACTTAAAGGAAACCTATACGAGGACTTTTAGTAGGAAGCTATTATTGGCATTTCCTTCTGAAATGCACTGAACCAGAACACGTAGATTAGAAAGCTGTATATTTTTGTAAGATCAGTGACTCACAAAATACTGAAAGTACAGACAGTCAGGCTTTTTTCCCCAAGGAGGTAAGCAACAGCTTACAAGTGTCTTTCCCTGTCACTAGTGCAAACAAAAGCAACCTGAAAGAGGTTTGTTCTGAGTAAAATCTTTTCTCACTTGGTTGTGTTGGATAGCATGTACCCACTGGTCTCTGTAGTTCTATCCAGTGTCCGCAACATAAAATAAAAGACACAGTAGTGATGTAGGGCCATTGGGTGAACTACACCACACAGCAGGGGACACCCTATCCTACACACCCAAAGTTTTCAGATAGCGTTGGTGCTGGCATCTCTACAAGAGGCAAAGAATTTTGAACGTTCCATGGGAATTTCCAAAGAGCTTAGTGAATGAGGTGAAACTTTGCTGACATTGATCATGCAATCGTGTAAAAATTCAGTTTTTTTTTTACATTTTCTTGGCATGTGACTGGGTATTCTTTACAAAGTGAAAGTGAACAGCCTATTTGCCTTTAGTCATTCAACCCAACTGGGTTATGTTGCTGCTTACAGTAGATTGGACACTAGCAAGCATAGCTGTAAAACAGTCAAGTAAAACTTCTCCTATTCCCATCATGCTTCAGGAGTGGATTATAAAAACAGAGGGATGGGATCTATGTCTTTTAACAGTCATGTCCAAAGTCCGGCCCGCAGGCAAGTTGTGGCCCGTGCTTCAGTTTCATACGGCCCCAGGGATACTGCGGACTTTTCTAAATGTCTCTCTCTGAGACTCTTCACATTCCCGCCCTGATGCCGATGCGATGGCTCCGGGGCCTCGTCGCCTCTGGCATCCCTGGGCAGCTCGGCTCGGCCGCTCCCGAGTCCCGTTCTGCTCTGTCTGGCCGGCACTGCCCACGACTGCGTGGGATGCGGAGTGCAGAATGAAAATTGCGTTCCTTCTCTCCTTCACCGCACACAGCAACCTGTAGGAGCTAACGAGGATCTTGTGGAGCCGACCGAGGAACGGTGTACTTTCTACACTTCTACTGCTTGTTTCTGTAAGTGTGATTTTATTTATAAAGCACTGATGCTTTTTATTCCTATATATACCTATAATATATATATTTATTCCTATAATTACCTTTATGTGCTGGCTGGGTGACACATTATTAAACGGAGACACGACTGGTCCTTAAATACAGGGGATTGCCATTCACAAAGCGGTGAGCAGGTGGAAAGCTGAGGATCATCTTTCACTCTTCCCTTCAACCTTTCTTTTTAATGGAGTAAAGTGTGTATACCTGCTGGTAATACAGGGGTCTTACAGTTTGTCACCTGAAGTGGATCCGGTTTTCTGGCACCCTCCCTCTTTCATTGGACCCTACCTGTTTCTAGGGACTTTTGGGCCTTGCTGTATATTTATTTGATGTGTGATAGACACGTTTTTTTTTTAATCTCTTTGTATGCGCTGATTGTTTATTTGCCTTTATTACAGCCACCTGTATGGTGTTGAATCCACTGTGAGGGAGCAATTCTGTATGCACAGCGAGACAAGACCTTGATCCCCCTTGTAATTTATCTTTGCTGCAACATAGAAGCGTCACTTCTCCCTGTGCTGCGTCTTCACCACGCACAGCCACAAGGGCAGGCAATTCACCTTTGCTGCAACTAAAGAGAACCTGCACTTGCCATCTTTATTCAGGATGGGGGACAATAGACAATAGTCTAGAAGGGCTCAAAGGGCTAAAGGTAAAAAAAGATCAAATTTTTTTTTTTTTTTACATGAGGCTACAAGACACCGCCTCCAGACATTACCCCTCACTTGTGACCCGCCAGCATTGAGCACTGTACATTACAGCGTAACTTCGTTTGGAAGAGATCTCTGGCAAATTCTTGTTGGGCAGTGTATTAGTGCTCGGGCGAACACACTTAGGGCTTGAGCGAACAAACTTAGACCAAAATCTCTGGCACTGTGCTCACATGATCCCTTCCCCTTCTGGCCAATTTCTAATATGGCGACTGTAAATAAGAAAAGAAAAGTTGACAGTGAGGGCCGACGATTCCAGGACAGGTGGAAAGTGGAATATTTCTTCACTGAAATACGGAATCACTGTGTTTGTCTGATATGCCAAGAGACTGTGGCTGTCTATAAGGAATTTAATGTCAAGAGACACTACCAGTCGAGACATAGCACATACGACAAGCTAACAGGGCTTGACCACAGTGAAAGGTGTAAGCAACTTGAAGCTGTTTTAATATCACAACAGTGATTTTTCAGAAGAGCCTGTGAGTCAAATGAAAATGCTTCAAGGGTGAGCTATGAGGTGGCAACGTTAATTGCTAAAAATTGCAAATCTTTTCTTGAGGGTGGATTTATCAAAGAATGCATTATGAAAATGGTTGAGAATATCTGTAGAATTGAAGAGATTTCATCAGATATTAAGAGACAGTTAACGTCCAAAGGAGTGGATTTTGACTTCTTTTCAACAGCCAGAGATGAAAGCACGGACCTATCTGACACAGCTCAGTTGCTGATTTTTATGAGAGGGGTGAACGAAGAAATTAATGTGACTTAAGGGCCAACCAAGAGGAACAGATTTATTATGTTTCTGTTAGTTCTGCCATAGATGACATGAAACTGCCTTGGAACAAATTTACTGGGATTATTACTGATGGGGCACTTGCCATGGCTGGTGAATGAAGTGGATTATCAACCCTAATCTGTAACAGGGTGATCGAAGAAGGAGGCAAAACTATTAAACTCCATTGTATCATTCATCAACAAGTTCTCTGTGCTAAACATCTCAAATATGATCATAATATGAAACCGGTGCTAAAAACTACTGTATTAATTATATTTGCTCTAAAGCCCTGTGCCACTGCCAGTTTAAACAGTTTCTACTGGACATCCAGTCTAAATACGAAGATGTTTAATATCACAACGATGTAAGATGGTTCAGTCAGGGGTCTGCACTGCAGCGTTTCTACTCTCTCAGAAAGGAAATCGGAGAATTCTTGGAAACAACAGGACAACCAATGCAAGAACTATCTGATCCTCTTTGGCTGGCTGATTTGGGGTTTCTAGTTGACATAATAACGCATCTGAATGTACTGAACATGAGTCCTCAGGGGAAAGATGCAGTGGTGGACCAGCTTTATTCATATCTCAAAGCCTTTGGAACAAAGCTGCAACTTTTCATAAGGCAGCTGTCACAAACACAGCCCAATACCATACATTTTTCAGCATTGCAGGAAATAATGAACAGGTTTTCCACAGGACAATATCAGTGCGCAAACGAGCGGGTATGCAGCAGACATCGCATATCTGGCTGGGGAGTTTAAACAGTGCTTTCAGGATTTTGCAGCTATTGAAAAGGAGATCAGCATTTTCTGCTCTCCATTCTCTGTTGACCCCAATGATGCTGCAGAATAGCTGCAGCTCAAGCTCATTGAGCTGCATGGTGACAGCGAGTTACGCAGTCGTCCCCAACAGCTCTCTCTTATGCACTTTTATCGCCAGCTGGATAGGAGCCGGTTTCAAGAGATTCGAACATTTGCTTAGAAAATGCTGAGCTTGTTTGGCTCAACATATTTGTGTGAGAAGACATTCTCTCCTATGAACTTTAACAAGAACTACATGAGGACAAGACTAGTGACTCTCACCTGCGTGACATTTTGTGCATCTAAACCACTGCCTTTGAACCAGACCTAGCCATGTGCCGCAGTCCAGATCTCAGTTTCACCCTTTACATAAGTGCAGGCAAGTTTTTTTTTTTTTTAAAGAGATGAATACATTGTAAAAAACATCTCAGTTAATGTTAGTTGTGTTCCAGACATACCGTATATTTTAGCTTCCTGTGTTTTTTTTTTTTTTTAATCTGGCCTTCAGATATGAAAGGCAGAGTGATTTTACTACTGTTTAGAATTGTCATTCACATCGCTTGCAATAAACTTTGCATAAGATAATTAATTTGTATTTAATTTTATTGGTTCAAATGTCAGGAAAAATGGTCGGCCCTCACCCATGTTCACTTCATCAAGTCTGGCCCTCTTTGAAAAAAGTTTGGACACCCCTGCCTTGTGTCAACTAATATGTTACATTGCACTGTAAATGATTATGTTGCAGGCATATTGCAGAGTGCATCCTGTTACAGATGCTGACAATTGGACCCTTGAATAAAATATACACCACCAATGGTGTTTGAGGGGTGGGACCGACTAATGAGGACGGTCCAGTTTGTAGGCATATATATATATGTAGTGTGGTCATTTGCTTCTTTGGGTCTGAGGAAGAGGGTTCTGCCTTGAAATGTGTCAGCCTAGCCATTATGGATGCCATCTGGCCTTCCTGCGGCATTGGAATAGTCTATGTCCTGGAGGCGATCTGTCTATATAGCACATTTACATGCGTATTTACTACATCTGTTTGTGAGTATGATGTATGATACTTTTTATTTTTTAATACATGTTTTAATGGAATTGCACTAGGTCGATGCGCCCTTCTCTTGTTTTTGTTGTTTTCTAGTACTTGTGGATACCCATGGTCCTGAGAGGGCAGCAAGATCCTAGGTGCAGTCAACAAAGTCTAGAACACACTCTTTTTTTAGCACCTAAATGCAGGAGAATTACTTTTTGGATTTTTATGCGATAAACAATGTCCTGGTTAAAGTGAAAGAACAAACCACATTAAGGCAAAGGAAGAAGGCAAGAAAGGATTCTATACAGGTTAAGGCTGCCAATTCAGAAACTTGACTTTTGCAGAAATGATGGCAATGAGGAAGCCAATTGTCTACTCTAACTTGGTGGGCTAGAGTAGACAGAGGAATAATCTTCATAGTTTCAAAGGGTGATTTCTGAAGGGACAACAGAACCAGGTTGAGATCCCATGGTGTCACTGTGGGATATACAATGGGACAATGTGAGCGACACACTGTATGAAGGCCTACACTAAGAAGTGATATGCAAGTGATCTCTAAAAGAAAAAAAAAAGGTGGCTGGAATTTGACCCATGATGGGTCAAATGATGATCCAGGCTCTGATCCATGATTTTTTTCATCAGGTATTTCCTGGGATGGGAGCTCCTTGACTTGCACCAGGAGAAATATGCTTTCAGAGTACCACAACCGCCTTGGCCAGTTCAGTAAAATAGATATCACCAGAATGTCCTCTACCTCGATCTGTGGAGAGGACGAGGAAGGACTTTTAAAGGAAGAAAGGCATAGATCAGGTTGAACTGATCCTACGGAGTCACCAGAGCATCTTTGAGCCGTGAGACTGATTCCTCCCTAATGGTTGACACAGGCCAAAGCCATGGAATCCAGTGCCCTAGAACAATGTCTACCCTGTGACCCTTAATAAATGATTGATTTGCAGATAAACAATAAACACAGGTAGCACTTATGACACTATATTCATAGTGTATTATTGATTTTCTAAAGAGATAGCACAGCAAAAATCTGTTTCCCTTTAAACTCTCTTTATGATTGAAGGTTGGTACATAGCTGTCTGCGCAGAACAGGAGTGAGTGGGGAAGAGAGGTGAATGGGTCACCCTTCTTGTTCAGCTGTGCATATAAGATTAAGTTTGAGCTATTGAATTCTGTACACAGCAGGCTTTTTTTTCAGGCACTTAGGTAAGACTATTGTGACAAATGTGGAAATGTGCCTTAAGCCACACCTGCTTGCTGGAAATAAAAGAAAAAAAACTAAAAAACAAAATGTTTTTTTGCTGCAATTTTCCAAATGTAAAAAAGAATAAATATGTAAACAAAAATAGACCAAAACAAAATTCACCGTGAAGAAAATTGTGGCCTATGCGGTTTGTAACCTTCAGGTGATTCGTAAACTGTGAGTCACCACTGCCTAATATGTTGGTAGGAGAAAGATAACAATAGAAGCTTATATAGATCTTATCTATAAATAACCATCTCAGCAGTCTATTGAACATACAGAAAAGGACAATGTTTGTCTTCCATCCTGATGATGGATAATGTGGACACCATAGATCACAGATTCTGTCCCCCAGCTGTACAAGGATCAATGCTAACTGCATGACCAAACACATTTCCTACTTTAAGCCAATATTTTCTCTTGATTTCCTTAACGCCTGCAGGGTAATCACACAGCCAGCACAGCAAGGGGGTACAAAGCTAGTATGTAAGTACTATGGTGGGTGTAGTTTACCAGATTTACCATTAATTCACACCAGCAGGACGACTGGTAATTTCTTCTTTAACTTCTGTGGGTTTTTATTATAGCCCACAAAAATCACCTCTTTAACCCTCTTCTGGAAGGGAAATTGAAAGTCTAATTGGCTTCTAAAGAAAAAAAAAAAAAGACAAAAATACCTTTCCAGCAGTTACGGAACTCAGTTTACTCGGTCAGAACAAAGTACTGCCTAACAATTTGATTTGTACCTATAAAGCTGAAAACCCTGGGCTTGCTCTGTCACGGGGCAGAAGTTCTCATCTATCCTTGTATATTTTCAGCAGAAAATATTTTAGGATGTCTCTATGCAAAAAAAGGAGGATAATTATTATAATTGCTGTTTAAGTCAATTCCAATAGTCCACACTAATTTGATAAAGTAAATTCAGACCGGTATTACAGTATTGCATTGTGATAATTGGTGCACTGGGGTGTAATTTATTTTAAACAGCACCTCAACGCACCTGCACGACAATGTGTACAGGGGAAGCCACCCCCACCGGGAGAAGACAGTGATTATTGCTAGTGGCTATAGTAGCGGCTACTGATAATCGCAAGAGAATTTAGCAGGCTGGTTGTACCCAAGTTGATCGATCCATCACTTGGTACATTCAGCCTGCCCATTAACTTTTTGAATCTCGGCTGGTTCCTGCTGAACCGGCCGAGATTCAAAACGTGTATTGCAGGCCTTAGAAAAGGACTTTGTTCAGAAACGACATAATGGACTATATATTAATACATAATACATATTAATTTTTATATTTCCAACCAATAAGTGCAGCACTGCGCTTCTGTTCTCATGTTTTCAATGTTAATCTTTAAGTATACAGTAACTAAAGGCAAGAGGAAAGCTTCCAATGGGGACACTTGTTCTGGTGACCTTAGGGTCCCCACGGAATCCCCTTAATTTGCAGGGATTTCTGCTCACTTGAGGCTTTGGCTATGGGAAGTGAAGGGAAATCTCTGCAATGGGACACAGATGATGAAGATCAGACAGGGGTTATAATTCTTCCTTGCTGTATCCAAAATGAAAAAAAAGTTTTGCTTGTAGTTCTACTTTAACTGCCCCTTGAGATAAAAAATTGTCATTCCACTTGCTTATTCAGATGGGGCTTTATAAAGTTAAATTGGTTGTAAACCCTCACATCTACCCAGTGAAGTGAACAGCCTACGATGATACACAGAGATGAAATAATTCCTTCTACAGGTTTTACTTGTTTATCTGCAGTCTTCTTTTCCCTGCACCACTTCAAATGGGCAGAAAAGTGTTAAAATCTTTCTTCATCTGTCAAGAGCACAGAGGAGGGGCAGAGTAACTGCAGTACCGGTGTGTGAGAGTGATTGGTGGAAAGGAACACACCCCCTCCACACAGCAGAAGAACTGTGTCCTGAATAGACCAGCTCCGTGCAGAGCTCTCCCGACACAAGTTTTATCTCATGTGTCGGGAAAACTTCTCAGAAGTTACTCATGCTGATATCAGAGGAATGAAGCACCAGAAAGAAACGTCACTTAGAGCTTTGGAGAGAGATAAGTAAACACAGCAGATATAATGTATGTGCTTTGCTCATCCTCTTTAAACTACTGAGAGAGTCTGAAGACAAGCAGCTTCTACTTTGCTCTCACTTTACAAAACTAATAATGCCCTGGGGAACATATATCATATGTGGATACGGTGTTAAATGTAAAGTTAAATTAGCTATAAACAATACAATAAAAGTAAAAGAAAGGTAGAGAGCATCAGATTAAAACTTATAAATTTAACAAAAGTGTCCCTATAATGCTAAGTACACAAGTCTGTGGCTCAGAAACAAGGAGAACACAGAAAAAGGACATTTGGAATCTGCCTGAAAATAGTTTGAGATCAGTTCTGGACATGTTTGAGATGCATTTATTTGTAAAATAGGAAACAAGCAAAATTAATAGGATCAGCAAAAATAATTTATAAATAATATCATGCAAGGTACAGGAAAATAAAGATATACAAAGGTGTGAGATTTCAATGGGGCTTTAATGTTCTAATACAATAATTTTTTTTTTTTTTTTTTTAATATCTGCCTATAATTTAACTTTAAATGTACTACAGTAATAGCATCATGGGGATGTAATATGTAGCAAAATGTATGCAAATACAAACATGTTTAACTGTAGATAAAGGGACAAAAAAATGCATTGAATACCTATGTATTACATTTGATAGTCTTAAAGTGGTTGTAAACCCTTATAAATACCCAGCGAAGTGCCTGGCCTCTGGTGATACACAGAGATTAAAAAATCCTCCTACATAAGTCGTATCTGTCTATCTGCAGTTTTCTCTTCTCTACATTCGTTCAAAGTGCACATTTTTTAAAGCTTGTCTGAGACTTAAAAAAAGGGGAGTGAAAAGCTAAAGTCACACTCTGCAGAGCTCAGAAGAGCTGACTGGAGGGAAGGGACACACCCTCTTCTACACAGCACACAGGAACAGAGCTGAGGCTGCCAATCAGATGGAGGTCCCTCCCCTGTCACTTTTTTTCTCTTGGTGTCACCAAAACTTGTCAGAAGTGATTCATACTGAAAGCAGAGGAACGAAGCAGCAGATAAAAGTGACACTTTGTGCTCTTGATTAGAACAAGTACACACTATAGAGGGAAATGCTTTGTTCATATCTCATGTCTGAGGTTTACAACCACTTTAATTTATTCCTAGAACTGCAGGAACTGTAGGTTGTAACAGATTCAGTATAGAGATGTACAAGTCTGGTTTATTCTCGGTTTTAAATAGAGTCTTAAAACAAGAAGGGAGTACAGAAGTCAATGTGTTTGTTGTCTGCTGAAAGTAATTCAGCTCCTGCCTTGGGCACAGACACAAATGTAAGTGCCGGACAAGATGACTATATGACACTAATAAGTTATATGCTGTAGACTCTGGTCTTCCAGTATAAAGAAGATAAAACACAGGTGATTCCTGTCAGAGTGCAAGCAGTGAGAAGACGTAATTATCCTGAGTTCCAGGCACAGCTGCACATTCGACAAGGTCCCTTTATACAGTTCCTTATCTATGCCTGATGCACACTCTATTAAGTCGCATAGCCTTGTTGCATCCTGATGGCCTTTTGCAGTCATATATGGGTTTTAAATGGCAAATCAACCAAGTCAATAAATATATGGGTTTTAAATGGCAAATTAACCTACATTTAAGCGGTAACACAAATCCAACTGTCGCTTACTGTACTCATTTCAACAAATAAACTTTCAACTATCTGCAATTTCAATTGCTAAAAGAAAAAGTAGAGTAGAAAGCGACTTCTAGGTTAAGTCTTTACCTGTGAGAATGCAATTCCAAAAGCCACCCCAGCAATGATTCCCATGTTAGTTTCCATGAAGTCAGTGACGAGATCATAGCAGCCCTGAAAAGATAAAAAATACATAATGGGCATGATCTGAGAAACCGGAGAAAACAAAAGAGAGAAGAATCGAAATGTTAGGATATAATTAAAGGAAATATGTCAGGTAAGATATATGTAGACCATCGCCGTTGGCCTTCTACAAATGCTAGGTGCTTGGCTGTCAGTCATGGAGCTGGAACACGCATGAAGCAATTCAAGTCAGAACGCCTTATCTGCATACTGGTTTCAAGTGAGTAGTTGAGGGTAATCAAGTCATTGGACACCACTGACAGCCAAGAAACTTGCATTTTTCAGCAACGGCAACCTATATGTTCCTTCAGTTTAGGGAGGAGGTAGGTTAAAGAAGGGAGGATGGCCTTTAAGGTGGTTCTAAAGGCAGAAGGTTTTTTACCCATTTTCTGCATTAGGGTAAAAACCTTCCACTATCTGTGCCTCTACTTACCTGGTAGCACTCTTGATACAGCACTATCCCTGCCGGCAGCCCCGCCTTGCTCTCTTCCTGCATTCATGGACGTTACTGAGAAGAGCATGAGCCATTGGCTCCTACTGCTGTCAGTCAAATCCTGTGAGGAGGGAGTGGGGGGGGGGGCAAGCCACCCTGTGTGTGTGTCTATAGACGCACACAGCCCAGCTCGGGAACAGGCCCACATAAGTGCCCCTATAGCAAGTGGCTTACTATGGGGGCACTTGGAGAAGAGGAGAGTGCCATCAGTGGACCCCAGAAGAGGGGGTTCAGGACCGCACTGTACAATATACTTACCTGCTCTATGCATGGGTAACAATTGTTATTTTAATTTAAAAAATAGCTTTAGAATCACTTTAAAGCAACAGAACAGTCTTCATTTAAATACTAAACATATATTGTTATGCATAAGTCAGGGAAAAGACTGATGATCTAATAACAGTAGTTACAAGTACTGTAATACAATGAGTAAGACAGTTTTATTACAAACCTTATGGAAATATTATCGGCCATAAGACAAGTTACAAGCCTACCAGGATAATTCTCACACTCTGTCTCTCACTGTTAATTATTCATTATATCCCACTGAATTTCACACCATAACAAATCACAAGAATTAATTAGGCTCCGTAACTGTTCAACGCTATTCTGGTGTACTGTTAATACCATAAAAATAAATCTGTTCAAACTTTTTCTCTAGATTATTCCTGCAATCAATCACATTTCGCCCATGTTCACTGGTACAAACAAATTAGTAGCATTAACTCAAATGTCTACGTTAAGAGATCAAACTTACAGTATGTATTACTTCTGTTTTGTAAAAGGAGCGTTATATCCATTGAATGTTTTATAGATCTATACCTGAAGGAGGAGAATTCAATATAAGCAATAAAATCAAGTGTTTTTGTTCTTTGAAAGTTTTTTACATACATATTTAAAATTATGTATGTAAATGGCAGCTGCTATTTTTGATACTTATGTAAACTCTGCTTGGTGCTTTGTTAAACATTTTATCTCACTGCAAGTCTACCTCCACCAGACAGGGTCTCTCGGAACATAATAGAGACTTTATGAAAAATGTGCATAATAATTCACCCAGTACAAGTGCATGTACATTCATTCTGTTATTACATACATTAACAATGTTATTAGCCTATTTCCTGTGCTGGATGAATGATTTTCAGTGATTTAAAAAGGAAAATACTGCATCTAGCCACTAGATAGCGCTAAGTAGCATACGAGATTCACAGGATACTTAGCACCATCTAGTGACCAAATGCAGTATTTTCCATTTTTATCAAATGTATATAAATGTATACACCTTGCATTGTAATTAATTCTAATTTACTCCTATTAATCTGGATGCTCTGTGAAGATCTGGACACATTTTCTCCCTTGAATTGTGTGACGTATTCACTATGCGAGTAGGCACTGCTGCCACACATTTCAGAGGCTGCCCTCTGAACTACAGAGGTGGCGAGAGGGGAAGGTTCAGGAGGCAGCATCAATACAAGAATCACTGTTTGCAGGAAGCAGGATACAATGGGATATATAGTCCTTAGAAATGAAAAGTGAACAGCATAGAAGAAGCTGCAGAGCATGCAGGGAATTCAGGAAGCTGTGGAAAGAGATGGCCAGCAGACAGGCAGCACTCAAAAGGAGACTTTTCAAGTAAGCTCATATTGATAGACAAAGACCATGCTCTAGGCTTAGGCCACACAATGCAACTCAGGAGCACCATCTTTCGATTTATGGCAAAAAAGGAGTACTTTTTAATTGCTCTAGTGTTGTTAGGTGTTGGGTGCTAAGGGAAGTGGACATTAAACATCCCCGGTCATGTGACAGTGCTAATGATAATCTAATGGTTGGTTGCTAGACCTTGGCAATACTATATGGGAGATTTCATGGTTTCCCTTACCCAGAAGCAACAGGTATTGTCGCCAGATGTGGTGGAGGCAGAAAAAGCAAAGGAGTTTTGGCAAGGTGAGTATCATGAATTTATGGTGGCCTTTTTCAAAGACACTGTCATTCAGATGACAGATTCATTAAGCAAATTCCAATGATATTATGTAACGTGTGTTATGTAACAATCATGAACCTACTTGCTCTGCATTTATCCAGAAACAAAGTCAGCAGTTGCCTACACTATAAATAGCCATTTAGGGTGTGATTAGGTGTGGAATGTATGGATGCTGATTGTTTCTTATTGACTTATCCTGATGATACTTTTCTTTCTGCTATAGTGCACTTCTTCGGTTTCCCTGTTCTCTAGCTCCTTCTGCATTCCAGATTTTTCTTGAGTGTCTACATCAGGTGGTAGGAAACTGCGGCCCTCCAGTTGTTGTTGAACTACATGTCCCATGAGGCATTGCAAGACTGACAGTTACAAGCATGACTCCCAGAGGCAGTTTTATGATGGGAAGACTGACAGATACCCCTAGAGGAATAATAGAACTTGGTCCTGCAACAGCTGGAAGGCTGCAGTTGCCCCACCTGGCCTACAGGGTTTAACCAGCATTTTTTTATGCTCTCCCATATGTCAGCAAGTGTCACACACATCCTAATAGTTCAAGCTACTAGTTAAGCTGCCCAGTGCAGAAGCTGTGCATGCACTTCATATTTTGTTTACGCCTTAGTTCTTCTGGTCCCCACTCTGCATACCACTCTTCTTGCCTTAGCTCCTACTCGGTCTCCTGACTAGGTGTTTGCTCCATGTTTAAAGTTTGGTTCTGGCTAACCTCAGAATATCCCTCTGCTACCCTTTCCAACGGAAGCAGTACAAACAAATATATTTCCTGGGACCCTGTCTGTGGATAGAGCTGTAGCATTGGTTTCAAGCTTCTTCAGACCATTTGTAATCTGATGGTCACATATGCTTGGTAAGCAGCCTCTTATTCTATAGAAGATTTCCCTCCGTTGGTGGTCTGGTTGACACAATATATTCACACTTTGCATACACATATTGATTGTAGTTGCACCTTTAAAGTGTTATGCACTTTATCTTACATGTGATTGGGCATTTTTTTAAATTCACAAGTATAACAAGTCACCAGACGTATCGCGTATTCTTTTACATATAATATACTACTATGTGCAATACTATGGGGGGAATGTGGTAGTCCTTCCATGTGATTTTTGCGTTGGCTGGCTTGCTAACACTTGAACACTATTTTACTCTGGTAAGATATAGGGCATATTTACTTAATTAACATACAGAAGGTGATATATATATATTTATATATTTATATTTACTTACACTGCTCAAAAAATATAGCACCAAGTCAATTAAACTCCTGGGATATTCAAATCAGTTAAGTAGCAGAGGTGGTTTGGTAGTTAGTTTCAGCTGCTTTGGTGTTAATGAAATCAACAACAGGTGCACTAGATGGCCAACAATGAGACAACCTCCAAAACGAGACTGGTGAAGGCCACTGGCATGTTTTTGCCCAACTCATCTTTTCTGACTGTTTTTCACTATTTTTGCATTTTGCTAGGGTCATTGTCACTACTGGTAGCATGAGGCAATACCTGGACCTTCTAGAGTCTAGAGGTTGAACAAGCAGTCCAACTCCTCCAGCATGGCACATCAATACGTGCCATTGCCAGAAGGTTTGCTGTGTCTCCCAGCACAGTCTCAACAGCATGGAGGAGATTCCAGGAGAGAGGCAGTTATTCTAGGAGAGCTGGAAAAGGCTGCAGAAGGTCCTTAACTCATCAGCGGGACCGGTATCTGCTCCTTTGTGAAAGAATGAACAGGATGAGCACTGCCAGAGCCCTACAAAATGACCTCCAGCAGGCCACTCGTATGAATGTATCTAACCAATCAGAACCAGACTTCATAAGGGTGGCCTGAGATCTTGACATCCTCTAGTGGGCCCTGTGCTTACTGCCTGGCACCTTGGTGCTTGATTGGCATTTGCAACTGAACACCACTGGTGCCCTGTGCTTTTCACGGATGAGAGCAGGTTCACTCTGATCACATGTGCCAGACGTGAAGAGGTCTGGAGAAGCCATAGAAAACGTTATGCTGCCTGTATTCTCCTTCAGCATGACCCGTTTGGTGGTGTATCAGTGATGGTATTGTATATATCTCATTCACGTATAATGGAGATTTCCCTATTTTTGAGTGCTGCACTTTTGATTTGATACCCTTCCCAACTGTGCTTCCCTTTCATCCACTGACACCAGCTTTACCCAGGTAAAAATGATCCTTGGTCTGACCTTGAAAAAGAATAATGCACCACACCAAACAGTTTTTGCATTGATCACTGAATAATACAATAAATACCCACCAATGATCACTTGAACTTATACACATGCACGCAATTGTTATTTTAAGGAAAATATATCAAACGTCCCAGAGCACTTACCCTTTGATAGACCTTCTGTGGAGCGATAGTCATGTTGCGCATATCTGATGGATTACAGTCACTCATGTTGGAGCAGCAGCTGGGCGGGATTCCATGTTCATGAAAATAAATACTGCTGGTCCAGTTGGTATAACTCTGAATACCACAACAACTCAACTGTGAGAGAAAAGGAAATAGTAAAATGCAAGTAAACATTTTATCTTTTTTTTTTTTTCAATTTATGTACATTTGTTAACATACAAAGATCAACATTTGGCTAATTAAACAATATGATGGAGAATTCTGCATAGGAATAACCTAGCCCTGTTAAAGACTGTGTTAGATAGTTATACCGTATGTACATACACATATCCAGTATTCATATGATTGTACATATTGCATACATACCCTAGGGGCCTGTTCACACATAAACATACTTTTCAATGCATGAAAATTCTCAAAAAATTGATGCGCGTGCATTGCCTTCCATTGGCGTTGATGTGCATGTTAAGGGGTTTTGATGTGCATTGATACACATTTATATGTTGTTAAACTGCTATGGGTCCTTATAAGGTGCAAAATAATAAAACGCTTTTTCCCCTCAATACATTGGCATTTTGTTGATTTACTTGCATTGTGTTGCGTTAAAATGCATACATGTAGCATTTTACCCTAATGCACTGCACATGACACCAGCATTGTGGTGTGAACAGGACACATAGGAAATAATTGATTTCTATAGGGTTTATTCACTGAAAGCAAATCCACTGTGCACTACAAGTGCACTTGGAAGTAAAGTCGCTGTAGATCTGAGGGAGAAATGCAAGGAAAATAAAAAAACAGCATTTTTGCTTACACATGATTGGATGATAGAAATCAGCAGAGCTTTCCCTCATTTCATATCTTCCCCTCAGATCTACAGCGACTGCACTTCCAAGTCCACTTGTAGTGCACAGTAATTTGCCTTTAGTAAATCAATGTGTCCTAGTGGTGACCTGCATTCCTCCATGCAAATAACACACAGGTCACTGCAGTATGTGTGAACAGAGCCTAACACTATATCATAAAATGTGACTTAAAGAAAAGGTGCCAACACTACCCAAGATGGCAGGAAGGGGTCCCACTGCAGGACCATAATAAAGGGCCCCACGATGGGAGAAAAAAATCATTGGGAAGGGCCCGAGGACTAGAGGTCAGAGGGGGCTCTTCATGATTTCTTGCACCGGGGCCCTGAAGGGAAGGTTTTAGTTACGCCTCGGTTTGGAATTGCTATAATAAGCCATACCCAAAGACTTTAGCAGCGCACAATAAATTACTTTTTGTAGTATACACTATATATATATATATATATATATATATATATATATATATATATATATATATATATACACACAATTCTAATTGTATACATTTAATCTCAAGAGTCCCCCCTTACATCAGAGTCCACAGAGTTCCCTCTTTACATCTGAACTCGCAGAGTTCCCCTCTACATCTGAACTCGCAGAGTTCCCCTCTACATCTGAACTCGCAGAGTTCCCCTCTACATCTGAACTCGCAGAGTTCCCCTCTACATCTGAACTCGCAGAGTTCCCCTCTACATCTGAACTCGCAGAGTTCCCCTCTACATCTGAACTCGCAGAGTTCCCCTCTACATCTGAACTCGCAGAGTTCCCCTCTACATCTGAACTCGCAGAGTTCCCCTTTACATCTGAACTCGCAGAGTTCCCCTTTACATCTGAACTCGCAGAGTTCCCCTTTTCACTTTAAGGGGGGATTCTGCAGACTCTGATATAAGGAAGAACTCTGGAGACTTTGATTTAGGAAGAACAGTGAGAACTCTGATGTAAGGGGGTACACTGCAGACTCTGGTGTAAAGGGTAACTCTGATATAAGGGGGTTCCTGGTAACTGAAGCCCCCACTTATACCATATTTCCCAGCATTCCCCTTTAATCAGGATTTCCTGAGCCCCTGTTTTTTCAGAGTCTGCAAAATTTCCACTTGCACTGGAAGGGCTCTTTTACACAATTGGACCACCTATTGTTCTCCATGGGGAGGCGGATGTAAACAGACATCTGAAGAAAATAGAGATGGATGAGGATCGGTTCACCATCTGTCTAGCATATCGGATGACAGTCAGATGTAAACGGACAGGCGGTCCGTTTACTGTACATCTGACCGGCTCAGAGAACAGCAGGCTGTGTCTGTGTCCGCTCTGCACAAGTAGAGCAGACACGGACCTGTTATCCACCTGCTAAACAGGGATCAGCAGACAGAACCCCTGCTGAGAAGTCGGTTTTGCTTAGCAGAGTCTGCCCATGTGAAAGGGTCCTAGGGGGGAGCTCTGTGGATTGTAAAGGGGAACTCTGATATAAGGGGTGCTCTAGGAACCCTGATGTAAGGAGGTCTTAGCTCCCCAAAGCCCCCACTTACATCAGAGTCCCCCTTTACATTACAGTTCACAGTGATCTCCCTTACAATAGTGTGCTCAAAGGATGGTGAGAGAAGGGAGGGATAGGGTACACTTCACTCACCATGGATGGAGGCTAAGGCTGGCTGCACATTTCCTCCACTATCTAGCTTTCCTGCCCACTCATCCCTTTTGTGAGGCACAGTGGTGATGGGGATTGGAATGTGGGCACACACAAAAGGAGAGGGGCAGGAAGAGGCGGGCTGTCAGTGCTAGGTCTGGGCAGTATGAGAGAGAGTGTAATAGACACTCTCTGCTCATAACTGCAGCCACCAATCCTGGAGCCCCATTCCGGGCTTTTGTGGCCCCCCCACAGTGGCGGAACTCTAGGGCCCGGTCACAAGTGCGACTCTTGCGATCCTGGTAGCTCCGCCACTGACCAAATAATAAAATGAGCTGGTCTAAAAAAAAAAAAAAGGGAACGATATTTAAGTGTAAGTAATTTGTTATCCCAGGAAGGGTCTGTTGTCAATTTTCAAATCAATCACTGTGTGCCTGGGCACAACTTGGATCTTAGACAAAAAGGGTACACAGTGATTTGACTTCTTTCAAAGTCAAGCTTATGCTTCAGCCCTACTTGCATTAAAGTGACCCCGTCACTAGGGTAATTAAAATGCAACTAGTAGCCCCCTGTAACACAACTAAATACTAACCTTCTTCACTATCTTGCAGAGATACAAGCACTCCTGCTTTCCAACATATCCAGGTGTGTCGGAGAGCGTGTTCTCTGCTGGGCTCTGTGGTTCCTCGTTCTCACCCCTAAGTTACTACAAAACACAGTAATGACATTTTTGGCTTAAGTATTTAAAATGCTCTTTTACAGGGGGTTTCTGGATTATTGCGTGATCATAGTGACAAGATCACTTTAAAATAGAACTAAAGGCAAAATTTTTTTTTAAAGTTTTGGATAGAGTGAAGAGGGACTAGAACGCTTGTCAGTTTTTATTGCGGTCTGTGTTTCCGTCAGGGAGATTCCCTATTTGTCCTGTTTACCATTATCATTGAAAGTAAAATAAAAAAAAATCCCAACTTTTGGGTTGTCCCCAGAAATGTAATAGAGGGGAAATCTTCAAATTGGGACACTAGTTCTGGTGACCTGGGAAGTCCCAAATGATTCTCTTAATTTGCAGGGATTTCCTCTCACTTCCGGTTTTGGCTATGGAACAGGAAGTGAAGGTGAATCTCCCCAATGGCACAAATATGGCAAAAATAAACCTTACAGTAGATATAATCTTCCCTTACTCTATCGAAATGGAAAAACAAAAGTTTTGCCTATAGTTCTACTTTAAGTTGCGTCTTCTGCAATTCAATTTCCAAATGCCAAAGGCTCTACTTCCCACTAAGGCTCTGGAATTCTGACAGTTTAATAACAAGGAAACTGTGAATATCAAAGTAGGCAACTAATGGGCTGGGCTACTAATGGAGGTAAGTTAGTTCGGTTATAGTACACCCGTACTTTAAATGCAGAGCATTCCATATTTGGTAAAGGAATCACTACCTATCCTCTATATGCACATTTTATAGGAGTATGTCGTTTTACACTTGCATTTGTTTTTTAGGCTGCATTCCATAAGTGGGCTTAAGTAGCACAATTTTCATCAGTAGAGAGGACTGTGTGAGAAAGTGTTTGCCAATTCTGGTTCTGCTGAAATTTGTAGCCTTGTCTAGGGCATTCAGTTGTTCTGAATATTCAGAGTACTTTTTACATTGCCTTTGACCTCAAAACACAGGATCACTCAAACACATTTGGCCTACTAACATTGTGGTGCATTAAGAAGCCCATTACCTTTTTGGAGGCTAACACCACTGTGAAGGCAACAACTGACATGCTTCATGTTTTCAAACACAATATACAACAATGCATTGGTGAATCTAAGCCAAAGAATTGCTCAGACAACAGAGATATCCCGTGAATTCGTTGGGTCTAGAATATAAGAGCAGTTTTATATGCAGATGCTGTCAGACAAGTGGGCGCCGAAATGTATGAATGCTGACAAGAAACAAAATTTAGTGGACATCTCCAAGTTGATTTTGCAGCATTTGGAGCAAACTAGTGATAATTCTTTTTTTGAATGACTCATCGCTATTGATGAAACATGTTTACACCATCAATAACCAGAGATAAAACAACAAACTTTGGAGTGATGTCACTTGGGTTGGGTCTTTCGCCACAGGACTCAAAAGTCAACAGAAAAGGTCAAGGCCATTTTTTTTTTTTTTTTGGGATAAGAAAGGAATTTTGATTAATGACTATCTATAGAATGGCCAAATGGTGTTTAAAGAAAAACGGCGAGGAAAGTCGTGGATAGGCGGTTTCTTTGCAGGACAATGTACCTCCTTGCAAGGCTAGCAAGACACAGGTGTTTTGAAGAATTTAGGCTTTCAGCGCATTGGCCATCCACCCTACTATGCCGATCTCCCTCCATCTGACTGTTTCCTGTATCCAAACCTTAAGAATTTGTAAGGTGAAAATTTTTGAAATATTTAGAAGTGATAGCAGCAGAGTAATATTATTCTGGTGACCAGGTAGGTCAATCTTTTAACTGGAAGATTTAAAGAAACTTGAGAAACTATGTGCCAAGTTTGTTAAAGTTTGCGGTGCATATGTGGAATAGCATGTAAAATTCATGGCTCTAGGTTATACACTTGGTTGGGCCTAGAACCTTTTAGCACCCCCTCATATACCATAGTAATTAGAGATTTTATTAAATGACATATTATTTTGCTTGATTTTATGTTACATTCAATTGCAGTAAATTTTGTCCAAACAGCGGTAAAACTTGTTTTGTACTATATTGGGTGTGTCAACGGTAAAGTTGTATACAGTGATTGTCCAACTGTAAATATAGTAGCTGTTTTTGGCAAAACATGCTTGTGCTATAGATAATTATGTGTACTTCCAGTAATGTGTTAAAGTTAGTATACTAAAAATTTAGCTGGGTTTTACAAAACATAGCAAGTGCCCTTGTTTTCATCCTTTATGGTAAGCATTTAGGGCGAGACACCTCTAATTGTTAATCTCTGTTCTACAGTATACAGGTATGATACTCAGGAAATTATTTTTCCAGGTCACATAGTTTTTTTTTTCTTGTGTGCTTTGCTTATATTAAACGTAGGTGTTACTAATGTGGTCATGAATTAGGTCATTATGGCCTTTACATGTAATTCTGTCATTTATAATGCCGCAGTCCAAGGCCACTAATTTGGGACTAGGTAGTTATTAGTAAGTATCAACATGTTTATGGTTGTGGCAAGTTTTAAATTTTTTGCCCTAAGAGTTGTACTTCCTAGAAAAAAGTTTATAACATTTATCCATAGGTTAGTTACTTATGCTCAGGATTACTGGTAGCTTGTGGGTCATGTGACAAAAACAATAGGATACCCCATCACCAACATACAGTATCTCCCAAAAGTGAGTACACTCCTCACATTTTTGTAAATATTTTATATCTTTTCATGTGACAACACTGAAGAAATGACACTTTGCTACAATGTAAAGTAGTGAATGAACAGCTTGTAAAACAGTGCAAATTTGCTGCCCCTCAAAATAACTCAACACACAGCCATTAATGTCTAAACCACTGGCAACAAAAAGTACCTTTAATTGAAAATGTTCAAATTGGGCCCAAAGTGTCAATATTTTGTGTGGCCGCCATTATTTTCCAGCACTGCCTTAACCCTCTTGGGCATGGAGTTCACCAGCGTTTTAAAGGTTGCCACTGGAGTCCTCTTCCACTCCTCCATGACGACATCACGGAGCTGGTGGATGTTAGAACCCTTCCGCTCCACCTTCCATTTGACGATGCCCCACAGATGCTCAATAGGGTTTAGATCTGGAGACATGCTTGGCCAGCCCATCACCTTTACCCTCAACTTCTTTAGCAAGGCAGTGGTCATCTTGGAGGTTTGTTTGGGGTCATTATCATATTGGAATACTGCCCTGCAGCCCAGTCTCCGAAGGGAGGGGATCATGCTCTGCTTCAGTATGTCACAGTACATGTTGGCACTCATAGTTCCCTCAATGAACTGTAGCTCCCCAGTGCCGGCAGCACTCATGCAGCCCCAGACCATGACCCTCACACCACCATACTTGACTGTAGGCAAGACACACTTGTCTTTGTACACCTCACCTGGTTGCCGCCAAACACTCTTGACACCATCTGAACTAAACAGGTTTATCTTGGTCTCATCAGACCACAGGACATGGTTCCAGTAATCCATGTCCTTAAAATGAAAGAAAGAAAGGAGGCGCAAACACCTAGTGCATTACCCATGAACACCTTAAAAAATGGTTTAATAAAATGCAAAAAACATAATCACAGATATGAAGAAAAGAATTGCATTACAAGAATCCACCACATGTGGAAAGGAACATGTCCCTGTAGATAGAACCGCTAACGCGTTTCGGGAGTCAAGCCCCCTTCATCAGAGCTGGTCTTACTTACTCACCGCAGGCCCAAATAAATACTGACATCCCTTAGACAGGTTCCTCCCCTTCCTGTGGGCGAATTTTCAATTGTTTCTAGTGGCACTAGAAAACAATTGGAAGTAATGAAGGCAGCGGGTTGGTCTAGATCCGGGTCGGTCCTGCCCATAACCCACAGGAAGGGGAGGAACCTGTCTAAGGGATGTCAGTATTTATTTAGGCCTGCTGTAAGTAGGACCAGCTCTGATGAAGGGGGCTTGACTCCCGAAGCGCGTTAACGGTCCTATCTACAGGGACATGTTCCATTCCACATGTGGTGGATTCTTGTAATGCGATTTTATTGTTCATGTCTGTGAGTATGTTTTTTGCATTTTATTAAAACATTTTTAAGGTGTTAACGGGTAATGCACTAGGTGTTTGCGCCTCCTTTCTTTCTTTCATATGCCTATGTTGGAGTTCCCTACCTGAGGAGAGCGGCACGCCTGTCCTCCCCATTGGAGTGAGCGCTTGGTTGAATTGATTGAATCCATGTCCTTAGCCTGCTTGTCTCCAGCACACTGTTTGCAGGCTTTCTTGCGCATCATCTTTAGAAGAGGCTTACTTCTGGGACGACAGCCATGCAGACCAATTTGATGCAGTGTGTGGCGTATGGTCTGAGCACTGTCAGGCTCCCCCCCCCCCCCCCACTTCAACCTCTGCAGCAATGCTGGCAGCACTCATACATCTATTTCCCAAAGACAACCTCTGGATATGACGCTGAGCACGTGCACTCAACATCTTTGGTCGACCATGGCGAGGCCTGTTCTGAGTGGAACCTGTCCTGTTAAACCACTGTATGGTCTTGGCCACCGTGCTGCAGCTCAGTTTCAGGTTCTTAGCAATTTTCTTATAGCCTAGGCCATCTTTATGTACAGCAACAATTTTTTTTCAGCTCCTCAGAGTTCTTTGCCATGAGGTGCCATGTTGAACTTCTAGTGACCAGTATGAGATATTGGGCCCAATTTGGACATTTTAACTTAGGGTGTACTCACTTTTGTTGCCAGCAATTTAGATATTAATGACTGTGTGTGGAGTTATTTTGAGGGGACAGCCAATTTACACTGTTATACAAGCTGTACACTTACTACTTTACATTGTAGCAATGTGTCATTTCTTCAGTGTTGTCACATGAAAAGATATAATAAAATATTTACAAAAATGTGAGGGGTGTACTCACTTTTGTGAGATACTGTATGTGTTGCCCCCTGCTGTGTACGGTTATTACAGAGGAGCAAATTGCCCACAAGCAGGAGCTAAAATTAAGCGTGATGCAGATATGTTAGCATATACGCTGCAAATCCTGTGAAAATACCAGCTGGTTGGTTTGGACCCACAAAAGTTCCCTGAACAAAGCTTAGGAGTGATCTATTACTTTACCTCAGAATTTTGATTGCGGTCTCTGTGAGTTATAACTGCTAAAATATAATATTCTCACGATTTCCTGCTAAGCCGGCAACATCTCATTCCCCACTTCTAATATCCTCCTAACCCAAAACCCCAATCCCTCCCAATTACCTATTATACATAGTAGTGCACTTATCAATTTTGAATGTATTTCCTTTAGCACAGTACACTATATTCACTCAACACAACAACTGGAACAGAAATACTTCCTCTAAGATCATTAGGATACAACTGTCACTATATAAAACCAAATCTGTAGAGAATGTTGACGTGATATGTATGCACCCTATATGTGTATAGGTAGATACATTGGGTATAGAAAAGAATCACCCCTTCCCCCTTTAAAATAATCACATTTTGTTGCTTTCCAGTCTAAAATGAAGAGAGACACGTTTTTTGTTTAATCCAGCTGCATTTACTCAGTGCAACTTATAACATACAAGTGAAATATAGCACATTAACATGTCAGAAAAAAAAATCAAAAACAGATTCACCGAGTTGGAAAAGGATCACCCCCTTGTGTCAGCGTTTTGTTGAACCACCTTTTGCTTTAATTCCAGCCTTTAGTCTATTGGGATGTCTCTGCTAACTAAGGGCCCTTTCACCCGGGCGTTCCTCATGTCTGTATATCATCCTATTTTTTTTGCGGATGATATACGGACATAATGAATGTCAATGGGATTGCTGATGTCAGCGGATGACCATCCGCTGACATCCGATTTTCATCCTTTCAGTTCTGTTCCGTTTTTTGGAACGGAACAGATCCCTATTTTTCTTCCGTTTAAAAAATGGAACGGATGCAAAATCGGATGTCAGCGGTGTCATCCGCAATGCCCATAGACATACATTATGTCCGTATATCATCCGCAAACGGATGGGATGATATGCGGACATACGGAGCGGATGACACAAGTGTCATCCGCTCCGTGAAAAAAAAAAAAAGTGCCGGATCGGATCGCAATGCGGTCCGCTCCATGTGAAAGAGCCCTAACTCTACTACTATGTTTCTACTAAGTTTGCACATCTAGACTTTGCAATATTTGCCCACTCTTCTTTGCAGAACTGCTCAAATTCAGTTAAATTTGATTGTGACCTTTATGGACTTCAGTCTTCAAATCATTCCACAAATTTTGAATGAGGTTTAAATCTGGGCTCGGACTAAGCCATGCAAGGACATTCACATTTTTCTCCTTCAACCAGTGTGGTCAGTTTTGCTGTGCGCTTTGGGTCATTGTCATGTTGGAAGGTAAACCTTCTTCTCATTAACAACTGACAGAGGGCAGCAGATTTTCCTCAAGAATTTGATGGTATTTTGCCCCATCCATTTTCCTTCTATCCTGAAAAGTACTCCAGTATCTGCTGCAGAGAAACAAAATATTACCACCGCCATGCTTTACTGTAGGGATGGTGTTATTTGGATGATGAGCTGTACTGGATTTCTGCCAGGTATATTGTTTGGTATTCGTGCCAAATAATTCAATTTTAGTTTCATCTGATTATAACACCTTTTTCCATGTGGCTTCAGAATCTTCAAGGTGCATTTGGCAAAGCATAGTCACGACTGAATGTTGCTATTCTTGAGTGGCTTTTTCTTGGATTCCTCGCATACAAGCCACATTTGTGGGGAATTTGTGATATTGTTGTCACATGCACACAATGACCACTCACTCTGTGTCATAAATTCCTGCAACTGCTTCAGAGTTGCCATAGGCCTCTTGGTAGCCTCTCTGACAAGTTTCCTACTGGCTCTTTTATCCAGTTTGGAGCGATGTCCTGATCCATGGAAAGTCTGTGTTGTACCGAATGCCTTCCACTTCTTAATAATAGACTTCACTGTGCTTCTAGGCATTGATAAAGCCTTTGAAATGTTTTTGTATCCATCTCCTGCCTTCTGCCTGTCCACAACTTTATCCCAGCCATCTTTTGACAGTGCTTTGCCACCCATAGTTGATTGTTTGCTTCAGTTGCACTACCAGGGACTGAAATGCTCCAGGAAACAGAAATGGGACTGAAATGCTCCCATGCTGAGCTAATCAAAATGATCACAGCTGAAAGTCAAATGGCCTTGTGTGCTATTGAGAAGGTGATTGGCTACAACTAATTGAGTTTTTAGGAGAGCTCTGATCCTTTTTTTATTTTTTTCTGACCTGTTGGTGGTATGTGTTTGACTTGGATGTTATAAGTTGCTATATATACAGCTGGATAAAACAAAAACTGTCTGTCTTAATTTTTAGGTTGCAATGCAACAATGTGATTCTTTTCTATACCCACTGTATAATTTCTGTAAGATAATGATGTCAAAATATCAAACCTCATCTGTACTAAATGTTCATATGACCTGAAAATATGTACCCTATATGGGCTCTTGCACATGGGCCAGCTGAGCCCATTTGGAGAAACTGCGAGTGAGGATCAGAACCCTAAGGGGACAGTGGTGAATTATTTATCCACAAGTTGTAGCCTCTAATGGTGATTCCCCCTCTGGTGGTCTGCATAGTTAACACATGCAATTTGTCTGCTGTGCACCAGTATTAGTGCACTTTTAAATGTGAGTGCAGTTTTATCTATAAGATTTTATAACATTTGGGGTTTTTATGGAAAACACTATGATCGTCTGTAGGTTTTACCTTTGAATCATTATAAGTGGAATTGTGGGAGTCATACATGGTGTGAACGGATCCAGAGGAGAGCATTTTTAGAGTAAGTCACATTTGCTAAAAACCCTTAAAGGGACAAGTGCATATGACCTATTGTTTATGGGTCTAAGCGCAGAGGCGTAACTAGAACCTTCAGGGCCCCGATGCAAGAAACCATGAAGGGCCCCCCAGACCCCTGGCCGGGGCCCTTCCCTTCAAGCCCGGGGCTCTTCCCACTAATCCTGGGGCTCTTTGCTCTCATTGCATGGCCTTTTATTATGGTCCCGCATCAGGATCCTTTCACAAGTTCTGCAGTGGGCCCCCTTCCTGCAATCTTGGGGCCTCCCCACAGTGGTGAAATGCCAGGGCCCGGTCGCAAGTGTGACCTTTGAGATCCTAGAGGTTCACCCACTGTTTTGCTACCGGGCCCCCTGGAGCATGGGGCCCGGTAGCGATTGCAACCCCTGCAACCCCTGTAGTTACGCCCCTGTCTAAGCGGGAGGTGAGCTGTTAGTGGTGGCAAGGTGTATGACACATGGTGTGTTTACTTCACATAAGAAACTGAGTGATTAGGCACTTGAAGAGTATTTGGATGAGCACGATACATGGATTTTCTTCACGTTATTTATTCCTATATCAGCATTGCACGTGGACATTTCTGCATGCGGACTTTTCACATTTCTTGTGCATACATATATTATTCATCATTTATAATTAATTTTGAATACGAGGTGTGGCGCTGGGTCAATTTATGTTTGCTTTCAGCATATTTCTTCTGCCCTATTTATTTATTAACCACTTGCCGACCGCCAGCAGTACATCTACTGCAGTAAGTCGGTTCTGTCCTGTAGTGGGGGAGCTCGCACACACCAATTGGCTACAGGGGGAGACAATCAGCGGGTCCGGCAGCCACAATGTCCGCTGGTCACCCGTGATCACTCCCCATGGAGACAGAATGGCGGTTTGCCATTGTAAACACGCAGACCACTGTTCTGTCAGTAATGAACACGGGATCCTATGTTCCTCCTATTTTGGAAAACAGATCTCTGTGTTCATTCAGCAAGCCCATCCCCCACACAGTTAGAAAGCACCCCCTAGGGACACATCTAACCCTTTGATCGCCCCTGGTGTTAACCCCTTCCCTGCCCGCTTCATTAGTACAGTAACAGTGCATATTTTAATGTCACCGGTCCCCCCAAAAGTGTCAAAAATGTCAGTTAGGTGTCCGATCTGTCCACCGCAATGTCGCAGTCCTGCTAAAAATCGCTGATCGCCAACATTACTAGTAAAAAATAAATAAATAAAATAAAAATGACATAAATCTTTCCCCTAGTTTGTAGACGCGATAACTTTTGTGCAACCCAATCAATATAAACTTATTGGGATTTTTTTAAACAAAAATATGTAGCAGAATACATATTGGCTTAAAATGATGAAAAAAATTGGATTTTAAAATTTTTTTTATTGGGAATGTTTTATAGCAGAAAGTAAAAATTGTTTTTTTTCTTTTCAGAATTGTCGCTCTTTTTTTGTTTATAGCTCTATTTGTGGGGATAAAAGGACATTAAATTTTCTTTGGGTACAGGTTCGCACGACCGTGCAATTGTCAGTTAACCACTTGCCGACCGCCCACAGTATCTTTACTGCGGCAGTCAGCCCCGTACAGGCAAAGTGACGTAGTACTACGTCGCTAGCCTGAGAGCCTCTAGGGGGCGAGCTCCCGCCCCCACTCGTTCCCTAACATGTCAGCGCGTGTGACCGGCGGACCCGATGTCCACCGGTCACTTGCGATCTCCCGTTGCAGAGGGAGAAAGGCAGGCGGCTAATGTAAACAAAGCCGCCTGTCATTCTCCCTTATCTAACTGCAGAGATCATACGATCTTGCTATGTAGGATCGTATGTCTCTGTGGTTACATAACTAACCACACCCCTATACAGTTAGAAGCACGCCCCTAGGGACATACTTAACCCCTGCATCACTAATAAAGTTAACCCCTTCTCTGCCAGTGTCATTTTTACAGTAACAGTGCATATGTATAGTACTGATTACTGTAGTAATGTCACTGGTACCCCCAAAAGTGTCAAAAATGTCAGTCAAGGGTCCGATCTGTCCGCCGCAATGTCACAGTCCTGCAAAAAAATCGCAGATCACTGCCATTACTCATTAAAAAAAAAAACACAATAAAAATGACAAAAATCTTTCCCTTAGTTAGTAAACGCAATAACTTTTGCGCAAACCAATCAAAATACGCTTATTGCGATTTTTTTTACCAAACATATGTAGCAGAAAACAAATTTGCCTAAAATGTTAAAAAATTTAGATTTTTACATTTTTTGGGGGGAATTTCATATAAAAGAATGTGAAAAATATTGTTATTTTTTTTTTAAATTGTCGCTCTTTTTTTGTTTATAGCGCAAAAAATAAAAATCGCACAGGTGATCAAATACCACCAAAAGAAAGCTCTGTTTGTGGGGAAAAAAGGACGTCAATTTCATTTGGGTACAGCATCGCACGACCGTGCAATTGTCCGTTAAATTCACGCAGTGCCGAATCCCAAAATAGGGTCTGGTCAGGAAGGGGGTAAAATCTTCCGGGGCTTAAGTGGTTAAAATAACTCAGTACCATATCGCAAAAAATGGCCTGGTCATTAAGGGGGGTAAAACCTTCTGGTCCAGAAGTGGTAAAAGTGGTTGTAAACTTTCCAATGCAACTTCAGCACATTGCACTAAATAAACCTATTGATCGCTGCCTGTGAAAATCTCCTTGTTTCATCTGCTTGCAATCCATCCCGTAATGTTTGATTACATCACCACGCATGCGCTTCTTGTCCTGTGATTCACGGCATGGCTCTGTGTGCCATTTCCCCATCCACAGCATGCTGTGTATGAGAGTTCTGCTCAGCTTTGCAGACTCGTGAGACTGGGCTTTCATTCCCAACTTCCTAAATCTCCCCATGTGACTGTGTGACGTCACAAGGCGAGTAAACCTATAGCGGCAATCATCTGAAGAAAGAGGCTCAAGTAAGAGGCTTGGGTAATAAATGATCGCGCATGCGCAGGATTTCAGCAGGGGAATCAAGAAAGGGCGGAAATGACATCCAAAGATGAATCCGTAAACAGATCTCAAGATGATGCCGCCGAATCCCAGAAGAAAACATTTTTTTACAAACTACTAAAAAAACAGTAAGAAAGCAACAATTATGTATACATTATACCGAGGCAAGGATTGCAAATAAGTTTTCATATCACATGGAGTGAAAATCGCAAAAAGAAATGCAGAGTTTAATTCCTCTTTAAAGGTAATTATAAGGCACCAACAAGAAGGATTTTTTTTTATAACATACGGCACCTAAAATGCAAAGGGTATGAATGGGGCCTTAGGTTCTAAAATTGTTTCAAAAAAATTGTGTTAGTCTGTCTATGTCATAACACACTTAGATACTCCTGTATTTAAATTGTGAGACAGATATAATAGCTTTTAGATTAAGACCTGGACACTTGATATTTAAGCCTTTTTTTCTTGAAGTCACTGCTACTGTCAATGTCAATCCAATTTTAACTGGGAGAACTTTAAAACATATAGAAGAAGGAAGCCATCAAAGGAAACATCTGTGGCTCTGAAAACCTGTCAAAATCCTTGCTACTTTTTTATTTGCACTGACAGTTCATTGTTAAGAACAAGCTTTTGGGAGATCTACTCTCTTCTTCTGGTTCAAAAGGAGGGGGGTATGTCCCTTGAAAAATGAACTGGGCTGTATCTACACTTGCCGGATTCAAAGCATGTGCCTTTACACTGAAATAAGACTTTAAAATTCCTATAAAATTTGAATTCTCTTGCATTTTTAAGCACACTGATGCAAAGTGCATTGCAATGCATTTTTAAAATTCAAGTCAAATGCGTTTCAGTCTTTTTCAAAAGAAAACACTAGTGTAAATGTAGCCTTGGCACACATTAAATTTTTTTTTAAAAAGTAACACACGCAGTGCACTTATATGGCTTCAAATTCCTTAGGCATGTCAAAATATTTCTAATGGTTGTAAAGGAATAAATTATTGGATTCATTGTACTGTTTCTAGAGGATATAGTTACTGTATGTATACAGCTTTACCCTAGCCAAGATATTATTTGTAACTGAAAGGGCCAGAGCCACGCAAAGTTAGCCACTTACACTTTTCTGAACATCATCAACTGCACGACTCCTTTCATCATTGCCGTTGTAATTCTGAATAGCTTCAGTGTATGTCCTAAGGAAAGTATCCTTGATCTAAAAGAAAACACAAAAAATAAGAATCAACTTTTAAAAATATATAAAAAAAACATAGGGTTTGCTATGCAATTTTCTATGTGGAATTACAATATGCTAAATTTTAAACCTCTGTCATTGATCAGTTTTGGATCAAATCGATTCCATGCAATTTGCCTCCTTCAAGTGTGGGTATACGTGAACATAAGAAATTAAACAAACCATCCTGGGAGATCTTGAATGGCTAAAATATATGCCACATACTAGAGCTGCAAGATTCTGGATAAAAGAATCACAATTTTTTTACTTTGAATAAAGATCACGATTCTTGGCGTAACATCATCTTTTACATGATACAAAAAAAATGGGCTAACTTTACTGTTTAGTTCCTTTAAAATTCATTAAAGTGTACTTTTTACCCAAAAGAACTGCGTTTGAAAGACTTCAGCGCAAATACAGTGTGACATAAAAGATTGCAATGATCGCCATTTTATTCTCTAGGGTCTCTGCTAAAAAAAAAAATGTATATATATATATATATATATATATATATATATATATATATATATATATAATGTCAGGGGGTTCTATGTAATTTTCGAGCAAACAATACTAATTTTAACTTGTAAACAACAAGTGTCAGAAAAAGGTTTAGGCCCCTTTCAAACGAGCGGTGCTCCCGTCGGACTCAGTTTTGCTCAGCGGGGATCGATCCGCCGATCGCCGAGATTGGATGATAATGGTCCACCTGTCCATTTTCATCCGATCTTATCCGATCCAATGCTCCAGACGGATGGAAAATAGGGTTTCCATCCGTCCGGATTTCACGGACAGGATCAGATCGGATAGCAGCGGAGATATCTCCGCTGACATCCGCTGCTCCATAGGGGTGCATGGAGCATCCGATAAGGTCCGCCTGAAAAACTGACAGGTGAACCGGATCGGAAAGCCCATGTGAAAGGAGCCTTATGGCACTTTTCCACTGCAAGTACCGGCTCGGCTCTACTTGGCCCTGCTTGGTTTTCCACTGCATGGTACCGCATGGTACGGTGTTGGAACGGTTCGGTACGGTTTGGTATGGTTTGCTTTTCCACTAAAGTAGTAATAAAGTAAGTGGGTGGGATAGTGGGTGGGATAACAACGATTCTCTGACCAATCAGTGGCTAGTAGTGACAAACAGTCAGCTGCATGCAAAGGATTGTGGGATATGGTACCGGTATGGTACCTCTTGGAACCACAATCGAGGTGGTACTGTTTTAGAGAGCCGTACCGTTCGGTTCCATGTAGTGGAAAAGCGCCGCCATACCGTACCGTACCGAACCGTTCCTACACCATACCATGCAGTACCAGCAGTGGAAAAGCACAAAAGCGAGCCGAACTGTTCGGTTCCATGCAGTGGAAAAGCACCATTAGTCTTTAGGTGGTTACACTGCCCTCATTTACAGATGGAAGTTCATTCCTTTGATCTAAAAGAAGGAAATGATACATTGTAAAACATTGTGTTTATAGTTATCTAGCACCCTTAACAATGTTAATAAACATTTGCCAGCTGTGAGTGCGCAGAGAACAGCTTTGTAGGAATCGAGGACATGCGATTTTTTAAAACGCATAATTGTGCAGCTCTACCACATACACACTGGCACTTTCAAGCATACTTACAGCACATGTAAACGTAACTAAACTCGCCCAAAACTCAACTGAACCTGCCTTACAGCAAGAACATCCGAACACAGGAAAAGTCATCTGGGAAGCATAAAAGTTGTTCATATTTCCCAGATGACTTTTACCAGCATGAATGAGGCCAAAGGCTGGCCATATACGTCCTAATAAAGGAAAGGAACAGCCTTTGAATGAATAAGCAGATCTAACTGATGAAAGCAATTGTAATTACAGAGAACTACCCAGTCATTTTCTTTTCTGTAGACAATGGGGACTTAAGCATTCACCGTGCATCCGCAATCAGTCAGCCAAATCGAGATGAGGATTTTGGCATGCAAGGCCTCCGAGGATGGGCAGATGCCATACAAAACCCTATTTCTCCCATAACTTTGGAATAATTACACAGCAACAGTAAAAAAAGTATGTGCAGATAGTCCTAACACTGCAAATTCACAGGACTAAAACCAGTCTCTGTAGTTAAAGCCCAACTCTAGTCACTAACATTTTTAATGTTGCATACAGTGGGAACATTTTTTTTTCAACATTTATTGTCTGTGTCCCTGTTTGAAAGATTTGATGGGTGTCAGACAGGAGGAAGTGGGCAAAAATCTTCCTGCTCATTTCCTTGTCTATTACACAGACAAGGAAATGAGGGGAAAACCAAGGACACGGGAGAATAAGAAGGATTTAGGTACTCTATCAGGATTTTATTGCTGCTTGGTCTTTTTCTCGATGTGATGGGCATCAAACATATATTCACAAAATATGATTAAGTGCAAATCTCCTTGCTGAGGACCAAGCCCACATTTTAAACCTAAGGGGTTTTCACCCTAAATTCCTCATTACAGTGCCTTGAAAAAGTATTTATACCCCTTGAAATTTCCCACATTTTGTCATGTTACAACCAAAACCATAAACTTATTTTATTGGGATTTTATGTGATAGACCAACACAAAGCGGCACATAATTGTGAAGTGGAAGGAAAATGATAAATGGTTTTCAAATATTTTTACAAATAAATATGTGAAAAGTGTGGCATGCATGTGTGTATACCCCCCCCCCCCCCGCCGAGTCAATACTTTGTAGAACCACCTCTCACTGCAATTAGAGCTGGAAGTCTTTTTGGGTATGTCTCTACGAGCTTGGCACATCTGGAGAGTGAAAGGTTTGCCTATTGTGCTTTGCAAAATAGCTTCAGCTCTGTCAGATTGGATGGAAAGCGTCTTTGAACAGCAATTTTGAAGTCTTGCCACAGATTCTCAATTGGATTTAGGTCTGGACTTTGACTGGGCAATTCTAGCACATGAATATGCTTTAATCTAAACCATTCCATTGTAGCTCTGGCTGTATGTTTAGGGTCATTGTTCTGCTGGAAGGTGAACCTTTGCTCCAGTCTCAAGTCTTTTGCAGTCTCTAACAGGTTTTCTTTCTAAACTGCCCTTTATTTGGCTCTATCCATCTTCCTATCAACTCTGACCAGCTTCCCTGTCCCTGCTAAAGAAAAGCATTCCCACAATATGCTGCCACCACCATGTTTCACGGTGGGGATGGTGTGTTCAGGGTGATATGCAGTGTTAGTTTTCCGCCACACATAGCGTTTTGCTTTTAGGCCAAGAAGACCAATTTTGGTCTCATCCGACCAGAGCACCTTCTTCTACATGTTTGCTGTGTCCCCCACATGGCTTCTCGCAAACAGAACTTCTTATGGCTTTCTTTCAACAATGGCTTTCTTCTTGCCACTCTTCCAGAAAGGCCAATTCGTGGAGTGCACGACTAATAGTTGTCCTGTGGACAGATTTTCCCACCTGAGCTGTGAGCGCCTCCAGAGTTAGCATGGACCTCTTGGCTGCTTCTCTGACTAATGCTCTCCTTGCTCTGACCTGTCTGGTGTGTTCCTTGGCCTTCATGATGCTGTTTGTTCACTAAGGTTCTCAAACAAACCTCTGAGTGCTTCACAGAACAGCCGTATTTATACTGAGATTCAATTAAACACAGGTGGACTCTATTTACTAATTTGGTGACTTCTGAAGGCAATTGATTCCAGTCAGGGGTATCAGGGTAAAAGGGGGCTGAATACAAATGCACACCACACTTTTCAGATATTTGTAAAAAATTTTGAAAGCCATTTATCATTTTCCTTCCACTTCACAATTATGTGCCACTTTGTGTTTGTCTATCACATAAAATCCCAATAAAATACATTTACGTTTTTGGTTGTAACAAAATGTGGAAAATTTCAATGGGTATACTTTTTCAAGGCGCTGTATAGCCAAAACTAAAAACAAAAAAGCATTGTTGACTGCAGTTGGATTTCAATGCCTGTTATATTTCTAAACTTCTAAATGCATTATTTTCTTCTTTAGGTCCAAAAAAAAAAAAAACTTTAAGATTAATTTTTGGATCATGTGCCTTGTCTCATACTTGAGACAAGGCACTAGCCATAACAAAACGATATGCTGTCAATCAGATGTTCTGCCTTCTACTAATGATCTCATTAGTCTAAGACTAAGGAACAGGATCAGACATTGCTCCATTCATAAAGAAACCTCTTGACTTTGTCATTTGAGGACACTAAATTAGAAGTCATCACAATTATAGGTCTGTGACTTGCCTTCTGCAGGAAAAATCAAAGCTTTCATAAATGACCAGTTTATGTCATACAAGGTTCAAAAGGTAATTTGTTGTAAGAGAAAAAAAAGGGTCATCTGTCTTTGAAAAGTGCAATAGCAGTGAACGAGACGGACACAAAATGAAAAATTTATTTTCAGTCATATAGAAAGACCACTGCTTACTTGCCAAACATACTCCCTTCAATGCTTTCATACAAGATAGCAACTTTCATATACACCCTTTTCAGAGCCTGTAAAAATGTCTGCATAAATTCTACCTGCTTCTTCGGAAAAAGGAATAGACTTTGTAAAGGCAGAAGGTTTTTTTTTTTTTTTTATCTTAATGCATTGTATGCATTAGGATAAAAATCCTTCTGTGTGCAGCAACCCCCTCAGCCCCCCTAATACTTACCTAAGGTCCCTCTAGATCCAGGAATGTTGTAGGAGTGTCTAAGCTCCCCAGGCGCCATTGGCTCCTGCTGCTGTCAATCAAAGTAAGTCAACCAATGAGGAGAGAAAAGGGGCAGGGCCAAGTTGTGGGTCCGTATCTGAATGGACACAGGGAGCTGTGGCTCGGCTCGGGTTCTCCCATAGCAAGCTGCTTGCTGTGGGGGCACTGAAGAAGAGGGAGGGACCAGGAACACTGAATAGGAACCCGAGAAGATGAGGATCTAGGCTGGGCAGGTAAGTATAACCGTTTTTTTTTTTTTTTAAATAACAGACTTTACAATCACTTTAAAGACTAACTTTTGAAAAAAAAAAAAATAAATAAAAATTTGCAGGTAAAAAGGAGTCTGCAGAGCATTGCATCCGCGATCAGTAGATCGCGGATGCAATGCCAGGATCCTGCAGACTCTTAGGATAGCTGATTACCTGTACCTTGGATACCGGCAGGCAGTTACTTAAGAGCGCTCAGCAGTGACCACGCAGTTCATTAAGAACTACAAGCTGATGGTACTTGTAGTCTATTCATTCACAAGAAACTGAATGAATGACGCAGTCGTGTGGGCCCCAAATGGCCGCGCTGTTTTCAAATTGTGACAGTGGGTACGGGGAGAAGATCCCTCACCCGCTCTCACAGGGAGGGGGGATTCGGGGAAGAAGGTGCAGATGCTGTAACATTACATGTTCCACCCTATAAACGGGTGCAACATGAATCATGTTCCAAAGGTGAACTTCTACTGTAAAGCAGACTTAAACCCTTTCTATTCTTTACAGTCAAGGAAGCTGCCATCTTAGGCTCTGTTTGATCTGCAGTTGCCATGGTGCTGCACATTTGATCAGTTATATTGCCAGCCATTTGATGGCTTAACAGCTGCTTGAAAGCACTACCAACTGTGACCGTCAACATTCACGGCATGTCTTGAATGTATCTGTTTTAGGAAACAAATGGATGGGTTTAGTTCCACTTTAAATCAACCCTTGGATTAGGGGAAAGGGGAGAAAACTGGGGCAGGTATAGACTGTAGGTATCTAGATTTACATGCCCATAGATTCAGAAGGCTCCTAAACATAGTTACATAGTTACATAGTAGGTGAGGTTGAATAAAGAAAATAGTCCATCCAGTTCAACCTGTGTAGGTGTGTGTGGCTGTAATCATCTCACATAGCTCTTAATGTCCTGATCCTTGAGATGTAAGTCTAAGAGTCTTTTGAAAGCCACCATACTTCATGCAGAAACCACCTCTTGTGGTAGAGAATTCTACAATCTTGTAGCCCTAACCGTAAAGAACCCCCCACGTTGCCTGAGGTTAAAAAGCTTCTCCTCTAATCGCATTGTATGCCCTCTTGTCCTCATGCAATCCCTTCGACTGAACAGCTTTTTTTCTAAGCTGAGATCCCCATTGAGATATTTATAAATTGCTATCATGTCCCCCCTCAGGCGTCTCTTCTCCAGGGAGAATAAATCGAGCGATTGCAGACGCTCTTCATAATTAAGGTCCTCCAATCCCCTAATTAGTTTAGTTGCCCTTCCATGGACTCTCTCCAGCTCCAACACTTCCCTCCTGAGGACTGGCGACCAGAACTGGACAGAATACTCCAGATGCGGTCGGACCAGAGTTTTATAAAGTGGAAGGATTATAGACTTATCTCTGGAATACATCCCTTTCTTTATGCATGCTAATATTCTGCTGGCTTTGGCAGCTGCCGCTTGATATTGCATGCTGTTGCCTAGTCTATCATCAACCAAGACTCCCAGATCTTTCTCCATTTTTGATTCCCCCAAGGGTTCCCCTCCTAACGTGTATTGTCTTTTTAGGTTTTTAGTCCCCAAGTGCAAAACCTTACACTTCTCCACGTTAAACCTCATTTGCCATGTCGTTGCCCACTCCATTATTTTGTCCAGGTGATTTTGTAGGATATCTGCTTCATGCTGTGCAGTTATTGCCCTGGTCAATTTTGTGTCATCTGCAAAAACTGATATTGAACTACTGATCCCATCCTCAATTCTGTTTATGAATAAATTGGTTAAAAAAATAAAAGGTTGGTCCCAGGACAGAGCCCTGGGGGACCCCGCTTACTACCTCAGACCAGTCTGAAACCCTTTCGGTCACAGACCAAACTGGGCTCTTCTGACAGGCAAACCTCTGACACTTTTGGGTAGTTTCAGAGATTCCTGCTAAGCCCCCCCTCAGATGTTTCCTTAGTCCATCACTAGGAGGGGCAGCCTCACTGGTTAATAGGAATGTGCAGGAAGTAGGAAGTAGCAGGCAAGCTTTGGCACTATTAGGAACTGTCAAAGCTTTGCCAGTCAGAGCGGCCTGAATTTTGGCTGTAACAGGAAGGTTTGAGAGGATGCTTTATCAATGCGTAGGCACATCTAGATTTTCCCCAAATGATTGCTACTGGCTTCTTTGAGGCTATCCTCACTGAGAACCAGCAGCTGCAGCACTCCCATTCCCTTATTGCTTGTATTAGGAAGATCCTCTAGTGGGAAGTCAAGTCACCATCTATCGTCTGTTAGAAGCTCTGATCTGAAAGCGACATACAAATCCTTTTTTCTTACAGGGACAGTAACCATGCATTTGACTTAGGATGCATACATGTAGGAACGCATGTGGAAAGCCTAAGGTGAGTATAGATCAAGATCATTTCTTCAGCTTAACACATTCATTACCGTGATACCCTGCAGCATACTAAGCTAGTGAGAGCTTTTAAGATTACTGCTATCACCATGTTTGCAGCTTTTTTCTGTTCATGTGCTAGCAGTTTCCTCGCGTAATGGAGTAAGAGGATTTAGAAGTCATCGAAGAGTTTTGGGCTTTGCATGCTGGGAAAAGATTGACCACTGGAAAAAAAAAAAATCACTTTTTCGGAGTTCAATTTAACAGGTAGCTAAAAATACTTTAGCCGGCCTTCGTTATCAAGGGATTGGAGTATGAGATTTGTATTCGCTGTAGAATTCTAGTTATTGATTTAGAAAAAAAAAAGTGGTTAACAGGTTAGCCCCTATATAATAAATTACATTTTTTAAAATGTTAAAGCCACAAGATAAAGCTGAATTAAAATGGTGAACCTCGAAACATATAGTTAATACAAAGTGGTTGATTTACTAAAGGGGAAGCTGTGCACTTTGCAAAATGAATGTTGGTAAATAAGGTAACGCTGTGTTCACTTTTAATAGTCCGCCACTTGCATGAAAAATAACATAATAAAAAAAAAAAAAATGATTAGGTGTTCAAAGTGAGCACATTCTTCTTATATACCTCACATTCGTCACCAGTGTTGTGTGTCTGACCGGGCTGTGCGACTCAGTGTTGTGCGTCTGATCGGGCTGTGCGACTCAGTGTTGTGCGTTTGACCGGGCTGTGCGACTCAGTGTTGTGCGTCTGACCGGGCTGTGGGACTCAGTGTTGTGCGTCTGACCGGGCTGTGCGACTCAGTGTTGTGCGTCTGACCGGGCTGTGCGACTCAGTGTTGTGCGTCTGACCGGGCTGTGCGACTTAGTGTTGTGCATCTGACCGGGCTGTGCGACTTAGTGTTGTGCGTCTGACCGGGCTGTGCGACTTAGTGTTGTGCGTCTGACCGGGCTGTGTGACTTAGTGTTGTGCGTCTGACCGGGCTGTGCGACTCAGCGTTGTGCGTCTGACCGGGCTGTGAGATTGTGAGTGTTGGGTGACTGACGGGTGTCAAGTGAGTGGAGCGGAATACCAGAGGGTGAGAAGGTAGCGTTAGGAAGCCAGGAAATAGCCACATAGGATAGACTTAAATCGCTGAATCCCCATTAGATTAGATAGTAGGTACAATGCCCGGCGGGTGTGGAGATGCGATTCGGTGTACATCTTGTAATATGTATGCGTTCCTCAGACATGTGATCGAGGGCGAATACAAATGCGCAAAATGTAAGCACGTTGCTTCCCTGGAAGCTCAGGTCCTGAATCTAGGGAAGCAGCTGACAACACGACGAATGTCCATACCGGAGGAGAGCCAGGATCGTACCAGTCAGGTGCAGACAGGGGCCTGCACAGAGGTGGGCGGAGTATTGGAGGTGCAGGCATCAGAGCAGAGTAGAGGGGTGACAGTTAGGAGGGGTAGAAGGGGACAAGGCAAGGAGGCTGATCCTGGGCTGGAGCACCCCAATAGATACGCCCCGTTGTGTGATGTTGGGGAAACCAGTCAGGGACCAGCATTGCTGGAGCAGAGCGACGCCCCTAGCTGCCAGGGGAAGAACTCCTCCATTGAGGCTGGGAGAAAGGGAAAGGAAAGACAGGTGCTGGTGGTAGGGGACTCAATTATTAGAAGGACAGTGTAATCTGTGACAAAGACCGGGTGCGCCGAACAGTCTGTTGTTTGCCGGGCGCTCGGGTTCGGCACATCGCGGATCGGGTGAACAGATTATTGGGTGGGGCTGGGGAAGACCCAGCTGTCATGGCACACATGGGTACCAATGACATAGGCAGAGGAAGACGGAGAGTCCTAAACGATTTCAGGGACTTAGGCGCTAAGTTGAGGACTAGGACCTCCAAGGTAGTATTTTCCGAAATACTACCTGTACCTCGAGCCACACCAGAGAGGCAGCGGGAGATTAGGGAAGTTAACGAGTGGCTGAGGAGCTGGTGTAGTAAGGAGGGTTTCGGGTTCCTGGAGAACTGGGCCGACTTCTCAGTCGGTCACCGGCTCTTTGGTAGGGACGGATTGCACCTAAATGGGGTGGGTGCAGCCGTACTGGGTGAGAGGATGGCCAAAAAGTTAGAGGGGCTTTTAAACTAGGGAATGGGGGGGAGGGTAAAGATGTAGAATTAGCCAGTGGAAAGCAAGTTTTCAGAGGGCAGAAATGGGGGCATTAGCGGTAGGGTGTTCGGAGCTCCTATACCCAGGGTGGGTACGGGGAAAAATCAAGAGAGCAGCCTAAAAACATCAAATGAGGATAAATGTAACCGATCAAAATCACGAGGCTTGTATACCAATGCCAGAAGCCTGGCCAACAAGATGGGAGAGCTGGAGCTGCTGATGTTTGAGGAGGACTTAGATTTTGTGCGGATAACTGAGACTTGGTTTGACAGCTCTCATGACTGGATGGCGACCATTCAGGGGTATTCCCTTTATCGCAGAGATAGAGAGGGTAAAAAAGGGGGAGGGGTATGTTTGTATATTAAGAACAGTATACAGGTAAATATGAGGGATGATATTAATAATGGAGCTATGGACGAGGCAGAATCCCTATGGGTAGAGCTTCAAAGGAAAGGCACGGTGGGGAAGGTAATATTGGGCGTATGCTATAGGCCCCCCAACCAGAGGGAGGAGGGTGAGGCGGACCTCATGTTACAGATAGGATTGGCAGCAAGGATGGGAAATGTCATTATAATGGGGGACTTTAATTATCCTGATATAGACTGGGCAGAAGTAACCGCGCATTCAGCCAAGGCTCGGCAGTTCCTAAATGTTTTGCAGGAGAATTTCATGGGTCAGATGGTGAATGCACCGACAAGAAACAATGCGGTACTTGACCTACTGATTACCAACAATACAGACCTGCTCACGGATATAGAAATACGGGACAACTTAGGGAACAGTGACCATAGGTCAATTGGTTTCAGTATTAATTACAGTAATAGGAAACACAAGGGTAATATAAGGACAATGAATTTCAAAAGAGCCAATTTCCCTAAACTGCGCTCGCTGCTAGAAAATATCAAATGGGATAGAACCCTGGGAACAAAGAACACGGAGGAAAAATGGGAGTGCTTCAAGAGCATACTTAACAAGGGGGTGGGCCAGTGCATTCCACAGGGAAATAAATTTAAAAGAGCAAAACTAAACCCTGGGTGGCTAAACTCCAACATAAAAATGTATATTAGAGCTAAAGAAAAGGCCTTCAAAAAATACAAGACTGAGGGGTCATTGGCAGCATTTAAGCACTATAAAGAGTGTAATAAGAAATGTAAAGACGAAATCAGGGCGGCTAAAATAGAACACGAGAGACATATAGCGGAGGAGAGTAAAAAGAACCCCAAGAAGTTCTTTAAGTATATAAACAGTAAGAAAGCGAGGCCAGAGCACATTGGCCCCATAAAAGATGATAAAGGAAAAATGGCCACAGAGGACAGAGGACAGAGAAAAGGCGGAAGTGTTAAATAATTTCTTTTCTTCAGTCTTCACAAAGGAATCGGGGGGCTACACGAACCCCGCTTGTAAGGCCGAACTAAATAATACACCTCAGGAAGTGCCGCCATGGCTAACAGAGGATAGACTTAGAGCTAAACTAGAGAAACTTAACATAAATAAATCCCCGGGACCGGATGGCTTGCACCCAAGGGTTCTTAATGAGCTCAGCCAGGTGATTGCCAGACCATTATTCTTGATCTTTAAGGATAGTTTACAGACGGGTATGGTGCCAGCTGATTGGAAAAAAGCCAACGTGGTACCAATATTTAAAAAGGGGCCGAGATATATCCCGGGTAACTATAGGCCGGTCAGCCTAACATCAGTAGTCTGCAAAATTTTGGAGGGGATGATAAGGGACCACATACAAGACTTTAGTAATGAAAACGGTATTATAAGTAGTAATCAGCATTGATTCATGAAAAATCGTTCGTGCCAAACTAATCTATTAACCTTCTACGATGAAGTGAGCTGCCACTTAGATAAAGGTAAGCCTGTGGATGTGGTGTATCTGGACTTTGCAAAGGCCTTTGACACCGTTCCCCACAAACGCTTACTGTACAAACTAAGGAAGGTAGGTATGAACCATAAGGTGAGTACCTGGATAGAGAACTGGCTCCAGGGGAGAGTACAGAGGGTGGTGATTAATGGGGAGTACTCGGATTGGGCGGGTGTGGAAAGTGGGGTCCCCCAGGGTTCTGTCCTGGGACCAATCCTGTTTAATTTATTCATAAATGATCTAGAGGAGGGGATATCTAGTACAATCTCAGTATTTGCAGATGATACTAAATTAGGCATGCCAATATCTTCTATGCAGGATGTGGAAATCTTGCAAGCAGACCTGAACAAAATAACGGGGTGGGCAACTACATGGCAGATGAGATTTAATGTAGAAAAATGTAAAGTAATGCACTTGGGGGCCAGAAACCAGAAAGCAAGCTACTCACTAGGGGGGGAACCTCTGGGTGAGTCTAGGATGGAAAGGGACCTGGGGGTACTGGTAGACAACAGGCTTGGCAGTGGCATGCAATGCCAAGCCGCCGCAAGCAAAGCCAACAGAATACTGGGTTGTATAAAAAAGGGGATTCACTCCAGAAATAAAGAGATTATTCTTCCACTCTACAAGACTCTGGTCCGGCCACATCTGGAGTATGCTGTCCAGTTCTGGGCACCGGTCCTCAGGAAGGATGTGCTGGAACTGGAGAAAGTCCAGAGAAGGGCAACAAAAATAATTAGGGGAATGGAGGACATCAGCTATGAGGAAAGACAACAAGCACTGAACCTATTCTCTCTGGAGAAGAGACGATTGAGGGGGGATATGATATCAATGTACAAATACTGTACTGGCGACCCTAGCATAAGGAACAAACTATTCAGAGAAAGGAGATACAATAAGACACGTGGCCACTCACTAAAACTTGAGGAAAGGCGGTTTAACCTTAAAGTGCGTAAGGGGTTCTTCACTGTAAGAGCGGTAAGGATGTGGAATTCTCTTCCACAAGCAGTCGTATCAGCGGGGAGCATTGATAGTTTCAAAAAACTATTGGATGGACACCTTAAAGACCACAACATACAGGGGTATACAATGTACGGTTAAAAGCAAACACACACACACATCATAGGTTGAACTGGATGGACTTATGTCTTTTTTCAACCTCACTAACTATGTAAATGAGTATTTTCTAAAGAGACCCTGTCGCCAGACCATTTATTTCAACAAACATCTTCCTTCAAGATTATATGTGCTTTTAATGTATCCTATGCATGTTATTTAATTGTAAAAAACCTCCCTTGTTTAGACATCAAAAATCTCTGAGACTGCTGCTGAGTTCCGCCATCTTGGATATGATGTCAGCCGCAACAGATTCAGAGCTGTCTCTCAAGTGACACTCTATAGCACAGGTGTCAAACACAAGGCCTGCGGGCCGAATGTGGCCCCCCAGGCCATTTCATGAGACCCTCGCACCTCTCCTGCTGCTGCTGCTGCTGCACCCCCCTTTCTGCTGCTGACTACAGAGACAAGGTGGGGGCAGAGACAAGGACAGAACTCCTTTGCCAGATCCTGCACTCCTCTGTGCAGCTGCAGAAAGGCACCCCCCCTTCTCAGCAGTCCTCAGCAGAGAGGAGGGCAGAACTCCTACAGATCCTGCTCCTCTCTGTGCAGCCGCAATACTACCTTGCCTCTCCCTCCCCTGGTCCCCGCATTCAGCAGACTCTGGAAGCTGACTCCAGGCCTCCTCTGGTTCTCCAGACCCTGTACTTCTTCCCAGATCCACCCGCATCTTCTTCCTGGCAGCAGCACAAGGTAAGGGTGTGCATTGTGATGCAAGGAAGAGTGGGTGACTCTTGACTTCTGATGGTGGGGGGGGGCTCTTGACATCTGATGTAAGGGTGCATGGGAGGCTCTGAACATCTAATCCTACCGATATAACCGGCCCTTTGAGGGCAACCATAATGCTGATGCGGCCCGCGATTAAATGGAGTTTGACACCCCTGCTCTATAGTATTCCCCTTCCTTGCTCCCCAGCATACTACGTAAAAGGTTATGTACATAGGTGAAGGTATGAGAAGAGGAGCTGGGCCAGCACAGAAAGTAATTAGACACTCCCAGAAGAGGAGAGAGCTATGATATGCAGTGGGGGGGGGGGGGGGGAGGGGGGACTGTGCAAGGGAACGGACTAGTTAATCTTTGTAGTAAGTAATTTGCGAAAAGGAAATGCGCTGCAAGAAAGTTTTTGTTCTGTGCTTTTCCGTCATTCACAAAGTAAATTCAGGCCATTCAGCATGTTTGCTTTGCTAGTACGATAATGAGCAGGTCAAGCTCAGAGTAACAGCAGGAAAAAAATTGATTTGTGTCGCCGTAAAATCCCTTTGTCTGAGTTTATTGAATAACACAGCTTCTCTCCTCTTTTTATCCATGACTGATAGAGTTTTAAAGCGCCACCTACAGGAGTAGGACACTAGGCAGAAAATAACTCAGAACCTCCTATGGGCTGTCCTCTCGGGATAAAACCCCCCCTTTCTATTTTACGTAAACCAGTTAGTTTTAAAGCAGTGTGAAAAGTACATTTTCAACAGAGGGGTGGGTGCTGTGTCCGTCCAACAATGAACTCAGAGAAAGGTTTTTTTTACAGCGAGTAATAAAAAGTTTCTCTATTGTTTGTCGATGAATACAGCTTCTCTAGTCTTTTTATCCATGACTGATAGGGTAATCTCCAAACAGTACTATGAGGAGGGGTGGGCAAACCAAACAGAAGGAACAACTAGGCCAACACCCAGAACTACCCTGAAGGGCCCACAGGAGCCATAAACAGCAATATGCAATACTTTGCAGCTAGAACTAGCATCTAAAGATGCCAACACAGCAACCATGTAGAATTTAGTAAAGGTGTGCCAAGACAACCAAGTCACCGTCTTACAAACCTGAGACACAGATGCCCGATGTTGAAACTCCCAGGAGGCACTAATCACCCTGATAGAGAGCGCTGTAACAGTGAAGGGAGGAGCCCGCCCCATATTGGCATACACCTGAGCAACCGTCTCCCAAATCCAACAAGAAATGGTGGCAGAATAGGCTGCCATGCCCTTCCTCAAACTGTCCATGAGCACAAAGAGTTGGATCCCTGAAAGGAGGCCATAACAGGCAAGTAAACACGAACTGCCCAGACCACATCAAAGGAGTGTAACGCCACTTCCTTAGGGTGTGACAGTGGAGGGCACAAGGAAGGAGGCATAATAATCTCATTCAGATGAAAATCCGACACCACAGTCAGAAGAAAGTAGGAAGAGGGAATAATAACCACCTTATCCCTGTGTAAAATGAGATAGAGAGGCTTACAAGACAAGGCCACCAGCTCTCACACTTGCTGCACAAATGTGTTGACAACCTGGAAGGCAACTTTCTAAGAGCGTACAAGCAAGGGGATATCCCCAAAGAGGGTTTCTAGAGAACCAAAAGAACCAAATTCAAGTCACACGGTGGCAACCCCATAGAGGATAGTAGAATCAGGAAAAAAGACAGCAAAGGCAGAGACTTGACCCCTAATGATATTTAAGGCAAGCTGTTGGTCAACGACTCATTGGAGAAAGGCAGATAACAAAGCCACCAAGAAGGAATAAGGGTGAACCCTCAGAGCCTTGCCCCAAGTGATATAATCCTTCCAGGTGCGGTAAAATATCTTCTGAGGAGAAAACCTATGCGCCTTTCACATTGCGGAGATCACAGAACCCAAAAACCCCTCAGAACCTGGCTCCTAATAACCATGCCACCAAGGCCAGCCAGTAAAGCAGGGTGGAAGACTGGACCCTGGGGCAGAAGGTATTGCTAAAAAGGCATACAAACAACAAAGTGGGATAAAAAGCGCTACCCCCAGCCAGGCAAAGAACCATTTGCTTGCAAAATCCAAAAGTCTGGAGCCACCAGAATGACTGGAACCCCTTTGGCTTCTACCATTTGGAGCAGTGTGAGAGGAGGAAGAATATAAATGTGGTGATACTAAGCCCAAAGTGCCCCCCAGCACATCTATTGCATCCACCACTGGATCCCTTGCCCTTGCCACAAACCTCAGAACCATCCTGTTGAGGCATGACCCCAACAGGTCCACACCTGGAGTTCCCCAGCATAGGCAGAGCTGCTGGAACACATTCAGGTGCAGGGATCGCTCTCCCTGCTCCAGCATCTGATGGCTGAGATAATCCGCTAGCCAGTTTTCGATCCTAGGAATGCGCACAGTTGAGAGAACCAGAACAATCCTTTCCACCCACCAGAGAGTGTAGGATACCTCCAGTGACATCGCCATACACCCTCTTGGTGATTGAAACAAGCCACCATGGAGGTGTTGTCCAATTGGATCCTGGCTGGAGGCCCCCAGACATGATCTGTCCAGAACTCCAGGGTTACCCAGATTGCCCAAATCTCCAAGACACTAATAGGCAGTTGAACTTTCCCCTGGAGACCAGCAAACCTATGCTTAACTCAAGCCTAGGACTCCTCCCCGGCTGGATTGACTGGCATGTCGTGACTACAACGAAGAGGGAAAAGGGGTTCCCATCCCATAGGAATAGAGACCAGAGCTACCAGAGGAGAGAGGCCCTTGTTGACCTTCCCAACAAATCTGATTGTCCCGGGAGACAGGAGATCTGTCCCAGTTTGATAGAATTTTCTTCTGCAGAGTCCTCCTAATCAGACTCCGAGGAGCATGCATGATCGCAAAAAGGACCACTGACAAGAGCAGTTGGGTCGCAGTCTAAGTTTCCACAGTTTGTCCAGCAGGTAAAAAACACTTTGGCCAGTACGTTGTCTAGGTACTAATCGTGGCAACCCCCTGTTGTCTCAGTAAGGCAAGGACCAGGGCCAAAAACCTGGTTAAATACCCGGAGAGTGAAGGTCAGATCAAAAATAAGCACCACAAACTGATAATGTGCATCCCCAAAGCACAGAAAACACGAATGGCCTTTGCAGATAGGCATGTGCAGATATGCGTCCTTGATGTCTATGGAGACCAGGAAATACCACTGATAAAGAGAAGCCACCAACGAGTGAATGGATTCCATTTTGAAATTTTGAACCTGCACAAAGGTGTACCAGGCTTTGAGATCCATTGTGGGGCCAAACCCTTCCTTCTTGGGGACCAAGCACAGATTGGAGTAAAATCTGTGGAACTGCTCTGGTTTGGATAAAGGATTAATCCTGCCCTGACAAAGCAGGTCCTGTACCACCATGTACAGAGCCCAAAGGCGCGAGGGCGAAAAGTGAACATTGGTTGAAAAATATTACTATTTGCCAAACTGCAAAGGTGAAAGGGAACGGATCTTTCGAATCAGCGACCGCAACCCCCCACCCCAGAGAAAGATGGGGAAAGCTTCATGCTGAGGTGGACTTATCTGTAGGTTTGGAATACTTGTGGGGTCAGCAAAGCTTGAAGATTGAAAGGTTTGAGTCTTTTCCCCAAACCCAGGGGATCAAAAATTCCTCTTGGGAGCTGAGAAAGAAGGCCAGGTCTTCCCGGCATGGTTCCTTCCCCTTTTTGAGCTGTGGGAGGAAGATACTCTCACCACCTGTTTAATGTACTGCCCCATTGGAGGTACCAAGCTCTTTTCTGCCTAGTGTCCTACTCCTGTAGGTGGTGCTAAAAACCCTCTCAACCATGTATAAGAAGAGGAGAGAAGCTGTGTCTATCAGCGAACCATAGAGAAAATGGATTCTAACTTCAAATGCAGAAAACAAACTAGTGCTGGCTTCCTTTTCATTTAAACGGTATTTTTCATTTTGTTACATACATGTTATATGTTTTTTATTGCTCTTCGAAATGGAAGTAAGACAAAATATACATGGTACATTTGCTGAACAGAAGGTAATCTAAAGAGTGTTTTATTTATTTTTAACTCTTTAACTGCCACTGATGTAAGGCTTATGCCAGCAGCAGCTGGGGATTCGAATGCCTCATTCAGATGGGAGCTGACCCCTGTAGTCCGTGAAGAGTGTAGTCCATGAAGAGTGCCTTGACTGAAACCATGGGGATGAGCGGCCTCGAAAGCAAGCCGTGCGCATTCCAGGCCACTCACCAACATGCCTATCAACTTGAGGCGAGTGGCTTAATCTATCCAGCCCCTGCATCCCAATAGACATGAACACAGAACCTGGCCACTAAAGCGACACAAACAAGGTGCTCATTCGCAGACTATGGGTGTCAGCACTTTGAATAAGGCCTTAAACCCCCTGCTGCTGCAGATATTAGCCTTAAGTCCATGGCAGTAAAAGTTTAAGCCAAATAACAGACCCTTTGGATTGCCTTCTGTTTAACAAAAATCAGGAAGTGTATATTTTGTTTTACTTCCATACTGAAAAGCAACTAAAACATAACATGTATGTAAGAAAATGAAAAATGCAGTTAAACTGATAAGGAATCTAACACTAGTTTGTTTTTCTGCATCTGAGATTAGAATCACATTTTTTCCTGCTCATACCATGAGCCTGACCCATTCATTATCATGTTGGCAAAGCAAACATGCTGGAATAATCTGAATTTACTTTGTGTATAAGAAAACAAAAGAAGCAAAGACTAAAAACAAATGCTTCCCAAGTGTATTGCGTTTTCCACTTCACATCACAAGAGTAATCAGGCTGGCTCTTTGCATCCAGTACACATCTCAGCTGCTTCTAGCCAAGGCTTCTCATTAGGGATGACCAAAACAATTTAGTTAACAGGTTTGTCAAAGCAAATGAAAAATCAGAGGGACCTGAATGAAGCACTAACCCCCATGCATGTTTATAGGAGCCAAAACATGTTATTTTGTTCAGGCCTTTTAACCTCCCTGGCGGTAATCCTGACTGTGACTCGGGGGTTAATTTTCAGTACCAAAAGCGGTAACCCTGAGCCACACTTAGGGTTACCCTGTAGTGAAACTGACCCTGTCCCTACAATACTCTGATGTCCTCCCGCTGTGTCCTCCGGCCGATGCCGGCATCCGTCTTCCGGGTTCCCTTCTCTGCAAGCGCCATGATGCAGGGGGGCGGAACCGGGTGGGAAATTCAAAAAAGTACGCAAAACATGACATGATACATTATAATCTGTTAGGATTACATTACTGTATCAAACCATTTCACCTCAGTTTTGTCCCTGGTGCTTTGACCAGTGCCCTGCCTGCACTTTTACTGTTTTATTCCTTTTATTTTTTAATATTTTTTTTTATTCATAATGTATTAATTTAATTACATTTATATATTTATTAACTTTTTTAATAATTTATTAATCATTTTTATTCACGTTTACGTTTTTTTTTTCTAAGCATTACAGGCCTACAATATAACACAACAGGTTTCCATGCAAACCAATTTACCGCTTTGACATTAAAAAATGCTGACATAATCAGACTGCCAGGGAGGTAAAGTCAGTTTGCAATTTTTAAGTCTTTGTTGAAAAAAGGGCATGCGTAACTGGGCACTGCAACAAGACATGTAGCAGTGCAAAAAAAATAAAAATACCGTTCAGCGTGGCTGAAAGAGCAACAATAAAAAATACACATATCCATTAAATAACATGCTTTAGGGATAGGTAAAGCCCACAGGTGACATTTTGAAGCAGTAGGATGTACTCCTTTAAAAGTTTTTTATTTTTCCCTTTTTTTTTTTTTCAACAAACAGGAGCACTAATGCCCCTAAATGACAGGCTTGTTTATAAGCAGATGGGCTGGGGTTCCAGGATGACATCATTGACCAAATATAGTCATGACAATGTTTGGTCAGTTCACATTCTAGTAACTCTGGGCATCTGTCATTTGCGGCAGGAGAAGTGGCAGGTGTAGACTGTCTGGCATGGCTGACCACGTTGGCAGGCCATCATGATTGACATTGGATTCATACCAGGGGGACAGTTTTTTTATTTAACTAAACTTGAACTTTTCACTGTTTGGGTGTTTTTTTTTACCATTTACTTTTTTTGCGAATGGTTATCAAGGGATCTGTAGAACTTATACATTCACCTGGGAAGGGGAGTCTTTTTTTTCTCCATAATGGAACAGTAACACAATGTGTACTGCCTTTTTAACGAAAAAAAAAAAAAAACAGCATGTGACCTTCTAAAAATGTATAAAATACTTATAGCCAGGAATGCTGCATGTGTTCCCCTGTCCTGTACCATACTAGGCCACATGCTTAACTTTGGTACATGGGATCACTGCTCCCTCCTTTTCTGGCCAGCCAGATGCGGGGGTCTGCATGGAAGGGGCACCAATTTATCCCCCCCCCCCCAGGTCATTAAGGGGGTAATAAAAAATATTCCCAAGGTAAATCCAAAGACAATCATGTTATCCAGCAATGTAGATCCATGACAATCACAAGCCTGACAGTGTTGACCCACCACCAACACCATCTGCCGCTACTTTTAATGCAAATGACAGATTCCTGGTGCTGCGGTAAAGTAAACAAAGCGTCAGGGACATCATAGACCAAATATGGTCATCGAAAAGAATGTCACACAGGATCCCCACCAGCTTGTTTACAAACAGAAGCCAATGGGGATGTGTCACACCATTTAGCAGCGGTAATGCTACCACTCGTATATGACAAATTTCCAGCTACATCAGATTAAATATGGCGAGATTGTTCGCCCATTTGCCAAACTGCAAAGAGGCTGGGTTTGGGTCAAAATTGACCTGAACCCATAGTTCATCCCTTATTCTCACATACTCTATGACATATTCTTTAATACTGTATGAAAAACATTTGCTATTTACAAAAGCTGTATGTTTCTGCTGCATCACAACAGCAGCCTATATTTTTTGGCAAGCAGGCTATGGAGAGAGACAAAAATTAAGTACATTTTGCTCTCTAAAGCCCCGTACACACGATCAGATTATCAAACGATCTGTCGTCTGTTTTTTGTGGCATGCTAGTCTGATGTGGAAAGTGAAGAGGTTATTTTCATACGAATTTTCCCGTAGGACAGAATTCTACTTCAGAAGTGATGTCATGTGTTGGATTGCTTTGTATGTGTTCTTTCGTCTCTGAGCATGCCTAGTCTTGCTCATAAGATTTTTCCCTGTCGAAATCTGTACTAATGAGACGAAAATCGGACATGTGTTGACGGAGGACAAAAATTTTATAGCCTGCACATCAGCATTTTGTCAGCCGAAAAGTCGGAGTCGGCTGTCGAATGCACCATACTAACAATCCGAAAATCGGCAGATCGGTTGTCGGACGAAATTTCCCTTCCGAATTTCTTATCGTGTGTACTGGGCTTTACAAAGTGCACTGGTCGCTGGTCTAATTTCTTAATAAATGCCCAGCTTTAACTTTTCCTCAGGCTTAGCAGCTGAAAGAAGAGAGATAAATCAACAAGCCAATACAACTGCAATCATTTACTGTGGTTTGTTGGTGCACTACTAAATTCAAGTGCGGGGTAAGTTTGAACGTCACAAACAGGAAAAAGCCAATTTGCAGGCTGAATTTATTATTAATAAGAGAGAGTGCATCTAAAATTGTTCTATACACTGACATACAAAAACAAATAAAAATGTCTTTTCCACTTACTTCATGCCGGAACACAAAGCCTGAGATTCCAGCAATCAGTTCAGCCAGGAACACCAGGGATAAAAACATTGCGTACTGCAAGAAACAGACAATGAAAATAAAGGTCATGGCTAATAATTATACAGAACAGGTTGCATAGTTTGATAGAACGATAAACATAGATTAGAGTACCTACATATTTGCAAATTTTTGTCAATGGCTATATTGATGGGTGAGTAGTTTTGAATGTGACAGCAATTAAAATAGATATAAATTCTAATGGATGACAACTAACATGTTAATGCACTGTGTATTAAACAACCATATTTTATCAAATAATTTTCCCCTTTTTTTCATCTTTCTTTTTTGCTAATGCCAATCTCCTTCACCCCCTTCCAGCCATCCCGTGTACATGTTTTCACAGTGGCTGCATGTCATTGCTCTGGATTGGCATCCTGAAAGCGGCAGACCATGTCTGCGCAGTATTTGTTGGCATGGCCACTGGTGCAGGATATTTGGTGGGCAAGGACAGAACCTTTATACCCCATAACAGCAAGTATTTGAATAGGACCCTTTATGCCATGATCGGCATGCATTCTTTTAATGACAGCTGCAAAATGAAATAGTCTCAAAAAAGACTGTTAAAAGGACACTACTGTGTTCAGGCGGATCTAAAAAGGTTAATGCGCACCTTTCCAACAGTTCCTTACCATCGCTGGCATCTTCTATGTGTTCAGCTGTCTTGGCTGGTGCAGGATGTCGCGGAAGAGTCTGTCATTCAGGCACACAGAGAGAGGCCCAGCATTTTGAGCAGTAACAAGACAGCGATCAGGCAGGTAGTGGCATTTTATTGTGGAAAATAGATAAAAACACAGGATGCACTGGCCTAGCATATTACCCAACAACAATTTTATTGAAGATAAAATATAACTTCTCACAAACGTAGGTAGTAAAAGCTGCAATCTCCCAGCTTTGTTAAAGCCTCTAGCCAAAGGAGGACCTCACCCAGGGTCCCTGCTGGCTGACTCATTTCAAAATCATATGTCCATCAGGGCTAGGAGGAAGAAGGACATACCGTCGAAACGCTTCACCCTGCAGGGACCCTGGTGAGGTCTTCCTTGGGCTAGAGCAGTGGTTCTCAACTCCTGTCCTCAGAACCCACAAACAGGCTAGGTTTGCAAGATAATTGAAATATATCACAGATGATATCATTTGCTGCTTAGTGATTGCAGTATTCTAGTCTACATCTCCCCAAGGTAATACTTAAAATCTGGCCTGTTAGTGGGACCTGAGGACAGGTGTTGAGATTGAGAACCACTGGGCTAGGGGCTTTGGCCAAGCTAGGAGATCGCAGCCACTTGTAGTGGCTTGATGAGCGCTTTTACTACCTACGTTTGTGAGTAGGTATACTCTGCTTTTAACTATTTTCCATTGTGTTCTGAGAACACCCCAGTCCTAGAGGGCACCAAGGCTTTAAAGTTATTTCAACTTCTGACTACAGAGTTCTTTTCTGATTTGGACTATCACACCTATGCACAGGAGAATATAATTGCAGTGGCATTTTATTGCAAAGGAGATAATGCAACGGACAATTTTTCACCCAGTTCCTTAAATATTTACACCAAAGCATGTCAAGCTGGGTGGTGCTAACAGTGCCACCAATGGCATGGCTGCAATTTAAACCGTGTATGGCTAGCACAACACACATAGGGGAAAACAAAGAATAGTACTTGCACCAAGGGCAAAGCTCAACAGACAATAATATCAAGCATAAGACCAAAGTTTGGAATACCAAATTTAATTTTCTATTTCTTTTTGTAAATGTGTACCCAGCCTTCTATAATTTTTTAGGCCTCTTTCACACGGGCTTTCCGATTAGGTCTGCCTGTCAGTTTTTCAGGCAGACCAGATCAGATGCTCCATGCATCCCTTTGGAGCAGCGGATGTCAGCGGTGACATCTCCGCTTACACCCGCACTATCCGTTCCGATCAAATCCTGTCCGTGAAATCCAGAGGGCTGGAAACCCTAATTTCCATCTGTCTGGAGGATTGGATCCGATAGGATTGCATTAAGATGGACAGGCGTTCTTTTTTCATCTGATCTCCCATAGAGGAGAGTGGGGATCTGACAGGTCTGTCTCTACACACAGAGCGGAGACGGACCTGTCATCCGCCTGCTTATCTGGGATCGGCGGATCGATCCCCCGCTAAGAAAAACGGAGTCCGCCAGGTGGAAAGCCCATGTGAAAGGAGCCTTAGATGAGCAAATACTAGCTCTGTCAAAGGAGTACATTTATAAAGCTTTACCAATAAAGCAGCACAGTAATCGATAGATTCTATAGATAATTTCTCATAGATATATAGATGCTAGAATAAATAAAGCATTTAAATTGTATCATGGGCATGGGCAAAATGAAGAATGACATATTCTTTTTTCATTCAATAAATTTTTATTAAATTTGCAAATATAAACAATTAACAAAAGAACAGTGTTTCTAATGTTTGTATGCATTTCCAGAATACATATTAAAGTAAAGGGTTATTTAGCATATTGTTATAAGAGTACATGTCATTAAATGGAATGGCAATATAATACTACTATTATTGAGACGTCTTAGGAGGAGTTGGAAGGCTCAGTCTCCCAGGGCCCGGAGCCCTTGGGATCTATGTCACCAACCCCAGGTAGAAGAGAGCCTCCCTCTCCGCCGTTGAGATATAGGATATCAGATTTAGTTTGGATAAGGATATTGTATTTGCAGGTGTCAGGTAAGGCCAGCACGACCAAGACTTCTGGAATTTTTGATAAGATAATGTATTAACTGCTAGGGATTTCTCCAAAAGATAGTTGTTGTTGACTAAGGATATTACTTCGGATAAGTTAGGTGTAAGGGTAGATTTCCATTTACATAAAATAAGGGTTCTGGCTGCTAATAGTAGGTGTGTGATTACTTGTCTGTGTGAGTAAGGGTATTTATCTATGTGGATATTAAATACAGCCAGTTCAGGACTCTGTGGTAAGAGTATTCCTGTGCAGGAAGAAATACACTGGAATATTGTATTCCAGAAACTAGTGAGCGAGGGGCATTCACAGAGAATATGTTGCAGCGTTCCTGTGTTACCACATTCCCTCCAGCATAGTGACGAAACGGATGGTGTCATTTTAGCCAATCTGTAAGGTGTGTAGTACCATCTATTTATAAACTTAATCGTCATTTCCCAGTGGTTGGTACATTTAGAGTACCTGTATATTGAGTGGATTGCAGTCTGCCATAGGTGTAGGGAGAACTGGTGGTTTATATCTTTTTCCCATTTTAACATGTTCACAAATTTTTGAGTAGGCATTTCTGATAAGATATTATAGAAAAGGGATATTCCTTTACATATGGGAGATTCCGACACAAGAAAGTCCCATGCTTTACTGTTGGTATGTGAGGGAGAAATAGGATGTTTTGCAAGGAGAAGGAGGATCTTGGATACAGTGGGCGCAGGTTTAGTTGGTAGGTTAAACTCACAAATCAAATCCTCCCTGTTCTTGACACCTTTATGGTCTAAGAGTTGTGAGAGTTGTGTGAGGCCTGAGTTTTCTAATGTAGTGATGTCTCGGTTATGAAAGTTAGTTTTCAGAGTGGACAATGGGAAAGTATGGGTTTGGAGGGAATTTACCCAGGGTTCAATCTTATTCACCATTCTCCAAGCCTGTAGGGAAGCTTTAACTGTGATTGGAAGTTTTGCCAGATTCCAAGGGATCCAAAGATCTCTCATTAGCATGGTTTGAAGGTCATTAGTTGGAACTAATTGTTTTTCAAGCTCTGACTATAGAAGAGAGTCTTCATGAGGAAACCAGTGTTTAAGCTGGTTCAATCGGGCAGCCCAATAGTTTGCCGTAAGGTCAGGTAGTCCTGCACCCCCTAGTAGTTTGTGATTAGTAAGAATATTATAAGCAACTCTGGCTTTCTTCCCTAACCAAAGGAATGTCCTTAAGATGCCAGAGAGGGCATTCAATTGAATTTTAGTAAATGGGACGGGTAGGGCCCAGTATACGTATAGGATCTGGAGTAAAATATTCATTTTATTTGCTGCAATCCTGGCCCCCCATGATAGATCTAGAGAGGCTATTCTGTTTGAATCCGTTGTCATTTTTTGTTTTAGAGGAATTAGATTGTAACGAGTGAGATCTGATGCTTTAGGGGTAATAGAGATCCCTAGGTATGAGATCTTATCAGTGGTCCAAGGGAAGGGGCAATCTTTAATTAGATTATTTTTGATGTCAGGGTTTACTCCTAGGTCTAGTATAATTGATTTTGAATTATTGATTTTATAGAAGGATATATCGCTAAATTTAGTGAGGATAAGGTGGGCTGCAGGAAGGGAAATTTCTGGTTTTGTTAATATCATCTGCAAAGAGGTTGATCTTATGCTCAGTTTTCCCAAGATTAAAGCCATGGACCTTGTGTTCTGACCGAAGGGCTTCAGCAAGAGGTTCTATGACTAGATTTTAAAATGGTGGTAGACAGGGGGCAACCCTGTCTGGTACCATTCGATATTGCAAAAGTCTTAGAGAGGATTCCTGATGTAAAGACTTTGGCTGTGGGTTGAGAATAAAGTGCTAAAATGGCGGAAAGTATGTTACCTTTGAACCCAAACTTAGATAATGTTGCGGACATATATTCCCAATTTACTCTGTCAAATGCCTTCTCTGCATCCAGGGCAAGGAGGAGAGAAGACATTTGACTTTTTCTGCTAAATGTAGTATATCAACAATTCGCCTAGTGGCTTCTGAGGTTTGACGTCCAGGGATGAAACCCATTTGATCTTCCTGGATCAGGGAAGGAATGATCTCTTGGAGACGTTTAGCCAGTAATTTTCCGAAGATTTTTAGGTCTGTGAAATAGGGCGGTAGTTGCCCGGAAGAGAGGGGTCTTTCCCAGGTTTGGGGATTGCGACAATGTATGCTCCCAGCATCTCCGTTGGAAAATTACATAGTTACATAGTAGGTGAGGTTGAATAAAGACAATAGTCCATCCAGTTCAACCTGTGTAGGTGTGTGTGGCTGTAATCATCTCACATAGCCCTTAATGTCCTGATCCTTGAGATGTATGTCTAAGAGTCTTTTGAAAGCCACCAAACTTCCCGCAGAAACCACCTCTTGTGGTAGAGAATTCCACAATCTTGTAGCCCTAACAGTAAAGAACCCCCCACGTTGCCTGAGGTTAAAACGCTTCTCCTCTAATCGCATTGTATGCCCTCTTGTCCTCATGCAATCCCTTCGACTGAACAGCTTTTTTTCTAAGCTGAGATCCCCATTGAGATATTTATAAATTGCTATCATGTCCCCCGATTGCAGACGCTCTTCATAGTTAAGCTCCTCCAATCCCCTAATCAGTTTAGTTGCCCTTCTCTGGACTCTCTCCAGCTCCAACACATCCCTCCTGAGGACTGGCGACCAGAACTGGACAGAATACTCCAGATGCGGTCGGACCAGAGTTTTATAAAGTGGAAGGATTATAGACTTATCTCTGGAATACATCACTTTCTTTATGCATGCTAATATTCTGCTGGCTTTGGCAGCTGCCGCTTGACATTGCATGCTGTTGCCTAATCTATCATCAACCAAGACTCCCAGATTAGTTTCCTTAATAGCTTTAGTGTAAGTCTTTGCAAGATGTGGTAGTAGAATTTGACTATGTAGTTTATAGTATTCACTTGGGAAGCCGTCTGGACCAGGAGACTTACCGTTGGGGAGGGAGAGTATTATTTTCCTAATTTCGTCTTGTGTGATTGGGGTGTTTAGTGTGAGTAGCTGGTCTTCCGTGAGTGAAGGTAGTTTTAGTTTGTCCAGGAATGAGGAGATGTCTGGTTTATGTAGGGTAGAGTCACTGTCTAGGTTATATAGGGAATTATAGTAGTTGGCAAATTAGTTTGCAATGTCTTGGGGATGGGTTACTGTAATATTTTTTTGAGCATTAGTCAGGTGGGATATTCTAGTTTTATTTTGTCATGTTTTGATCCTGTTCGCCAGGATTTTACCTGGTCTGTTGGCTTGTGCATAGTAAGTCAATTTCATTTTACGGAGTTGTTTGTCATGTTGTTCAAGTAAAAGGGATCTTAAGTCATGTCTAAGATTATTTAAGGTGTTACCTAGATAGTATATTAGAGAGCTATTGATTATATATTTTTTTAACTTTTGAGTTTTGTTGTATGCAAATATCTCTTATGTATGCTTTATGAACACCCCAAAGACTCCATGGATTAGATACCGATTGGGAGTTAAGATGGAAAAATTCCTGGAGATGCTGGCATATACACTGGCCACACGTTTTTGTTTGGAGGTTTAGAATATAGCATCTCCGTACCTGATTAGGTATATCCCGAGTGGGATATCCATCAGTCGCAGCTTTTTTTTGGTTTTCCTGATCTTTTCCTAGAGACCACTTGCCATTCATTTGTAATGGGAGTAGGAGTTGTATTTCTCTGGGGAAAATCTTCAGGTGGAAGGAGAATGCCCCATCTCTGGAGCAGAGCTATTCCCTCTTCTAGTGCAGTAATTATTGATGTGTTTCCATTATAGGTAATGGACAGGGATGCCGGGTGTTTCCACTTGTGTGGAATCTAAAAATCACATATTCTTCAATGAATTTCAATTATTTCTAGCCTACTCCTATTATTCTGAACAATCTTTTTTAAGTTTTTTAAAATTACTTTGTGAAGATCCCCAGAGATTTCCTTCATGGAATTCTGTGACATGCAGTCACTATGGCCTGTAAGTATGCACTGCTGCGTCACACATTTCACAGTGTCTGCCTTCTGAACTACAGGGGTGCTAACAGGAGGAGTTTCAGAAGGAGGAGGCTATAAAGCAATCACAGCTTGCAGGCAACAAGGTGCCATGGGATATGTGGTCCTTAGAAATTAAACAGCAGAGACAAAGCTGCAAAGCATACTGGAAATCCTGGACGTTGTGGAAATTGATGACCAGAAAACAGGCAGAACATGAAAGGAGATTTTTCAAGCAAACATGAATTGCATTGTCAAAAATAACTATTGTTGTATAGCTATTACAATGCTGATGCTAAAAAAATGAAAAAGTGTATATATCTGTAAAATCCCAATAAAATACATTTATGACATGACAAAATGTGGAAAATTTCAAGGGGGATGAATACTTTTTCAGGGCACTGTATATTGTATGCATTAGGAAACGTGTAAATTCAGTTGCTCAGCAATAAACAGTATACTTCTATTTTATATTTTCCTTTTTCTTTTTGCTCAGGCCCAAATATACTCTAATTCTATCGTAGAAAGCTGTTCACTTTAGGTTGGCTTCCTATCTGTCATATTTTCCCTAAAAATTGTTTTCTTTAGACAGGAAGCATTATCTGTACATATTGGAGATCAGCCTTGAACAAGCTTGAACCATTTTTGTTCAAATGCTCTCACCTTGCAAAAGATTAGCATAGCAGTCAAAAATGGAGCATGTTGTCATATTTTAGATAGCTGTGGAAAATCTTGTGGGAAGATAAATTTGACTTTAATTATGGAAAAGTAGAAGTCATTTTTTTTCTCCAGTCAACTACATGCTCAATGGGATGAGTAAGAAGGACTGCATCAATTAGGCCTGTGAGATCAATGAATATTTGTGCTTTGCTAACCCGATCGGAAAATCTCTACGTCCCAAAAATTAACATCACCACTTTAGTGCATGGAAATCATGTGCATGGGGCTAACCATAATCTTTCCAGTTTTAACCTTTATAGGAATGACGTTTAGACCACGAGGTCTTATGTGGGCAGCTTAAATATGTCAGGACAGGCCAACATTTTGATATTGAGTAGATCACCTTTTTATTCAGTGGGTGTTCTACTGCAGCAACAACAGCTTTTTTTTTTTTTTTTTTTGTTTTTTGGATAAGAAGTGGAAAACTGGGTAGTAGGTGGAAGTGATATTATGCTTTGTACTTCATTTTATTCCATACAGAATAAAGATTAGGATTAAGAATATATATATATATAGTCTACAGTGCTGATTGAGCGAGCATCCAGAAAGAGGTGTATTGAAATGGTAGATATTGTATTGTATTGCACTAAGTATGTAATTGTTATTTACATTCTCCCACCACATTCTAGTTACGTTTTTAAAACTCCTTTTCAATTTTATTTTCAGAGAAGCAATATGAGCTTCATATTGTAGTATGAGATTTCAACAATGTCACACTGTGTGAAATGGATAGACATCTACCTCCTGGGGTGTAGTCTCCTGTCTTTCTTCTTTTGACAAGTTCATACAGGAGCTGGATTAATAGATATTTGATGTACAATAGACCCAAGAGAGAAAAAAAATATTCTTGTTTCTCTAAAACACATATAACTTTGTCTAGGGCAGATTTAGAAGTTGGTTCTCTTAATAGTATGCCCTAAATTCACAAGAATGAAAAAATGGCTATGGGAATTTCTGATTATTCCCCATTGGTAATACAATGTAAATAATAATTGAGATGCATTGCTTACTTGGAGTTTAAGCCCTGTTCACACCGGTGTGACTGTTCATGCGATTTGACAGTTCCAAAATCACGTGACAAGTCGCAACCCAATTGTAGGCAATGGAACCGTTCAAATTGATGTGACTAATGTCGCTGTGACTTTGAAAAAGGTTCCTGCGTTACTTTTTGCCTTTTTCATTGTGACTTGTAAAAACTTCTGTTAAATGAAGTTGTAAGCCGCAATGGAATCATAGGTGCAAATCGCATTGATCTATGGCTTTCAAATCAAGCTGAAGTAGCGTGATTTCAAAGCCGCACCAGTGCAAACCAGGGCTAAGGGGTGATTTACAAAAGGTAAATAGGCTGTTTACTTTGCAAGGGTATTTCATTTTGCTAGGTTATTAATTCCATTAAGTTAGTGAATGTAGTAGAAATTCACTTTGCAAAGAATATTAAATCCCATGCAAAGAATTTTTTTTTAAAAATTGTATCTTTGGTAATACATAATTAGATGATGAAAGTCACTAGAGCTTTAGCCTCATCCTTTACTCTAAAGGAAGATTCCCTTGCGAAGTAAACAGCCTATTTGCCTTACGTAAATCAACCCCTAAATCCTTATTGGTTAAAGAGTCTTCTTCATTCTGATTTTAATGATTTTCTGGGATGAAATAATTCTTCCGGCATCTCCACTAGTAGCTTGGGATGCTTTAAAAGCATATCCCTGAGGGCTACTTGTGAAACAAATTTCAGCTGCCATAGCAAACACTAAGGAATGAGGAAAAAATTGATAGAACAAGTGAATTTAGCAGAAGAAAATATAATCCCTCAATTATGTCTTTGAAGAACTGGGAAGTGGCACAGATCTAGGGGAAAAAATTGTGTTGAAGGCAGAACATCTTTTAGTGAAAACAGCATTAGACAGAGAAATAAGCTACGAGATGTATTTGTAAGCTAAACGCAGGCTCAGCAGCCATCTGCATACATAGGGGCAATAGTGAATAGGCATAGTAGTCTTTTCTACCTCAAATATAGTAGATACACATTATAGTGATTTATATGCTTCTAAGAGGGCCAACAAACAACTATGTGGTTATATTATTACAAATTGGGGAGTTGGGGGACATAGATTACTTATTTTTCATTCTACCTTGTAAAAGCGGTCAAGGGCATTGGAGAAATGTTAGAAATAGTCTATCTTTGGTTACTTTTTAGGATTATTATATACACTGCCTGGCCAAAATAAAAAGTCGTCACCTGGAATTAACTGAGCGACTAATGGCGCGTTTCCACTGAGCTTTCTGGTACGGTTCGGTTCGGTACGGTACGCTTTTTATGCCGTTTGCATTATGAATGGTACCCTAATTCCGAACCGTACCGTACCACTTTTTGGTACCCTTTCGTTGGGGTACCAAGCACATTAGACCCGTACCAACTGGGTGGAGCTACACTCTGCAGAACTTTGATTGGTTGACAGAGAATCGTCTATCACAGCTTTCCTGCTGTGACCAGCTACACCACGCCTATCATGAAAAGGGTACTATTGGCAGTGGAAACGCAATGTGTACCGTACTGAACCGTACCGTACTGAACCGAACCGTACCGTACCACTCAGTGGAAACGAGGCATAAATAAACTAAGCATGCAGTAACTATCCTATTGGGTAGTTACTGCATGTGCCCAAAGAATGAGGTTAGCTGACTACCTGAATATACTGAATAACCAGGTTATTCCATCAATGGATTTTTTCTTCCCTGATGGTACGGGCATATTCCAAGATGACAACACCAGGATTCTTTACGCTCAAATTGGGAAAGAGTATTTCAGGGAGCATGAGACATCATTTTCACACATGGATTGGCCACCAGGGAGTCCAGAACTTAACCCCATTGAGAATCTTTGGGATGTGCTGGAGAAGGCTTTGCGCAGTGGTCCGACTCTTCCCATCATCAATACAAGATCTTGGTAAAAGACAAATGCAACACTGGACGTAAATAAATCTTGTGACATTGCAGAAGCTTATCGAAACAATGGCACAGCGAATGTGTGCAGTAATTAAAGCTAAAAGCGGTCCAACGTGTGTGACCTTTTTTTTCGGCCGCGACTTTGTTTTTGGCCAGGCAGTGTATATTAAGCCTGTTGTTACCCAGCTCTGCCAAATTCATTTAAATCATTACCTCCTTTAAATATTTAGATGTGATCATTGCTACAAACTCTAAAATGTATACTTTATTAAACGTGGGCCCACTTTATATGTCTACAGCGGGCAAATCCAATCTTTTGAAGATCATCTAGATGCATCCATAATTATGGAGTGGAAGCGGGCTGCCAGGTGCAGGAATGCTCTGTGTTCAAGCACACTACACTGAAAAAGAGATATTCTGTGATATTCAGTTATTTCTGCCCACAGAACAAGTAAATCTCCAGCCAGGGGAGAGACAGAGCGGCACAGGAGCATGTGGTCAGGAAAGAGGGGTGGAGTTATACTTTCACTGCCATGGCCAGCAAAGGAGAGGATTAAGGGGGTTAACTTTCACTGCCACTGAATACCAATGAAAAGAGGGGGGTGTAAGTTTCACAGCCAGTAGCTATCAATGCAGCAAGGATGGGGGGGGGGGGGGGTTATTATTGTGTTCACTGACATCAGTGCTGGAAGTTTTTATTGTGTCCACTGACATCAATGCTAAAGGTTATTGCATCCACAGACATCAAATTTGGGGCTTATTATTGCATCCATTGACACCAATGCTGGGTCTTATTATTCCATCCACTGACACCAATACTGGGGCCTATTACTGTGGTCAATACAGTTAGAAATATTAAGGGTCTCTTTGTTGCGACATCAGTCTCACAGAGAGTAACTGAGTTATTTATTGTCCATAGGATCTATAGAACTCCCCATTCACTTAATAAAGCAGGCCTTCAGGATATTTATGTTGGCAGGTTCCAGGAGATTTTAATTTAAACTTTCTGGAGATGTAATAAGTTGGTAAAATATTTGAAAAATGTTAAAATAATTGATGGTTATGGCGCTGCTGAATACCATATACAGAGAGAAATATATAGTTGGTCACTGGATGCATATATGTTAGGTGGTTTGATTTTCTAATAGTATAATGTTCCACATCTCACTAGTGCTAAAAATGTGTATGAAAACAAATATATACAATATAAAAAAAATATTTTCCTATATATATATATATATATATATATATATATATATATATATATATGTATATATAGTGTAATAGACAGGTGGCTGTTATGTGAATACAAATGGTGCATTAATAGTGCATTAATAAAGTAAATAGTGCTAAAAAAAACTTGAGTATGAGTCGGCTGATCCGGTTGGAGCCACTTTCCTGACAGACCTGGCACCCCCTTGAGGGGACAGAGCTCTGGCGAGTGTGTTGGACCATCAGGGGAGTACGACTTGTGGAAACTATTATTATCACAGATCACTTTGGCGCACTTCGAAGAGCTCCTGCCACTTTATTAGTTGAAGTTTCTATATGGACTAAAAATGATTATACATTACCTTTGGGGTTTATGTAGCTCTTTGTGCAGTAGCACCACTGGCACAGATAATTTGGAGCACTTCAATGAGCACACTGTCACTTTATGAATAGGATATTTGTTATGAATTAATATTGTATATTGGCAAAGTTTTTTAGCACCACTGTTTTATTTTATGAATGCACTATTAATGCACCATTTGTGTTCACATATCAGCCATCTTTCTATTACACTATATATATATATATATATATATATATATATATATATATATATATATATATATATATATATATATATATATATATAAAAATATGTTTTATATATTGTATATATTTGGTTTCCTACACATTTTAGCACTAGTGAGATGTGAAACAATATACAATTAGAAAATCAAACCACCTAACATATACGCATCCAGTGACCAACTATATATTTCTCTCTGCATATGGTATTCAGCAGCGCCATACCCATCAATTATTTTCACATTTCCATACTTCCCTTATAGGGTAAGTAATTTGGTGGACAGCAGCACCATTTCTAAATTTTTAAATACCTACTTATTTGTACACTTTGCGCGGGATAATATCCATTCTATTGGAAAGATGTTGTTTAACATTACTGCTTCCTTATATAGTATTATATATATTCTATATAATATATGTGTATTTTTGGACATCTGGAGGTTCCAAAAATTCAAGTTAATCTGAGGGCTTAGTAGAACATGGATTCTTGACTGAAAGAATTTGGTATTCAGATGTAATCACTTTAGTGATTTTAAAATTCTACTTATAGAAAACACTAAGAACTCTAGACAGCTACCTCTTTCCTCTTAGTAGCTACATCTAGCACATCGATAGTTCTGCAGGTGTTGTCCTCTGTCTATAGGAAACAAATACCCCTTCAGCCTTATAAATTTATGATATTAATAAGGGGCCTAATATATTCGCTAGAGGGCAAGAATTTTCGGTTTCCAAGAATATCTGTTTTACTCTTACAATACGTTTCACACTGTCAGTTGGTATTTTTCTATCTCTCAATCACCATCTCCAAGGAAACAGCCTTTAAAGAACACATGTCAATAGAATTTGTCTTGCCTTTTAAAATTTGAATTATTGTACTCCGTCTTTAGGATATGTCCAGTATTCTGTTCAAAAATATACTAAGAAAGTATGTATACTTTCTTAAAGTAAAAGACATTTAAAAAGGTAGATATTGACTTCCAACCAAAAGTCAGTATTTGCATATTACTCATCATGGGTTTCGGGCTCATGGGGCACTTGCTTTGAAAATTGCCATTTTAATTTTCTGATCCTGCTTTACAGAGGAGGAAAGTTACACTTTGAATCTGACTTACAGTAAACATTTAGCTTTACATTACACAGTAAGGGGCATATAGCTGGTAAATGGTGACAGGCAAGACAGGTATGAAGAGCAGGTACAACGATGTACCTGCATATACTGTACCTAAAAGAGTTTTCAGTGCCTCTGCTTTGCCCAAATGCTGGTCAGTTCTTGCATGGCAAAATCCCAACATTTCTTTTACAAAATAATTTTATTGCAAACAAAATAATTGACACATTAGTTCAACAATGAGACGGGTAAATAAAACATGGTAAAAAAAAAGGGTTCCCAACAGGGGGACACAAAAAAAATGTTGCATGAATTCCTAATACAGTGCGTCGTACTGATGAAAGTCCTGAGTCCATGCTGGAGAAAGCTCAATATTCCAAGCTGAGACGGGTGATAAATTATAACCTGAACAGAGTCCCAACATTTCATGGTAATGTCAGAGCCATACTACTCCTTCTTTCCCCTTGTTCAACCAGGGTGCTTTGAGGGGTTATTTAGGGGTTCCTTGGCAAAATGTCTAAAAATGTATCAAAAACTGTATACAAGTCAGCAGGTGGATCAAGCCTGCCTTTTAGTTACACAAAGCCACAGGTTTTCATTATGCACCATTACGACTTTCTAAACACTGGCAACATTGACATCATTAGTTATTAGGGAGGATGTCTGTTGCCTCCACAGCATCTCAGAACTTGGGTGCCATTAGCTGACTGATGGAGAGGAAATAAGGGAGAAGAGAAACACTAGTCAGTTACAGTGTGCAAAAGTGTATTTGCTTTGGAAGAATACAATCACCTCTAACATTGGGTGTCCTACATGTGGATGTTGCTGCATTATTTAAAGCTATTAGAATAGTTTTTTACATTTTAGAATGGGGTGCCTCAAAATTTTCCATAATTTTAAAGGATGCCTTGAGATTGTCTATAATTTTAAAGGGTGACCCGACTGAAGAAAGGTTGAGAAACACTGCCCTATACCTATTAGCCCAGTCTTAAGATGGGACACCTCAATAGCCAAAAGAAACCCTCCTTAAGCAGAAGAGCAAGCTTCAGCGCTAGGTGGCAAGTGACGTTCAAACGTGGTTAGAAGTTCAGCTGAAAATGCAAGGAGCATTTTGCTTTAGATGGACATGTGGGGAAAAGCTGCTATACAACACTACCAATAGAAAGTTATGGTTTTATCCTAAAGCATTTTGCTACTGTAATTTCTCCTTTACTTGAAAATTGTATCATTATTCTTCTATAGGTGTACAGACAATTGTATAAATCCTGAATGTACATTTAAACTATTCACTGCCTGGTCTTCTGAAGAAAATAGAAAAAATGCCTATAGGAATAGGATGGAAGTTAGAGGTCACACTACAGAAATGTTTTAAAAAATATATTAATATACTTTGGCTCAAACATGGCAGTGTGACATTATTGAGAAGACACTCCTGACATTATCTGTATGGAATTGCAATGGGATTGGAAAATCAATTTGACTTGAATAATTCTTCACTCCTGATTGGTTTTCTGGGGTGTATCCACAGACCACACAGGCCCCGTGACCAGGGCCGGCGTTAGGGGGGGGCAAACTGGGCAACTGCCCAGGGCCCCGGATGTCCAGGGGCCCCGGGCCCCATGCAGGGCCGGACTTTCCAATCGGCAGGGGTCGGCAAGGTGTCCGCACACGGACACTGGTGTCCGTGAGCGGTCCTTGCAGTGTCCGCCGCGCCGCAAGTGTCACTCTGCCGGGTCTGCCCATCTGCCGAGAAGAATCTGTTCAATCCCCGATGCGATGCGAACGCTCGGGGGCGGAGCCTCAGGCCTCCCTCGGATTGTCCGCTCCCGCCTCCCGCTTGGCTCCACCTCTTGGCACCGCCCACAAAGTCGAGTGGTGGGGGAGACTGGAGAGAGACCTGCGTGCGCGGCTGCGCAGTGATCTCTCTCTCTGTGACTGACTCTGGGCTGGCTCGGCTGGGGGAGGGACTGTCTGACTGACCAGGAGAACTTCTGACCTGGAGAAGAAAAGCAGGATGGATGGTAACGGTAGGTTGTGTGGACTCACTGAACTGGAGGTCTGAGAAGGGAACCCTGCTTGGCCTTCTCTAAAGGGGATCTATGGGGGACCTGGGATGGCTGACCTGCCTGCTCTAAAGGTGGATTTATAAAAATGGGGGACCCTCACCCAGGCCTAGGCCTGCTCTAAGGGGGATCTACGGGGGACCTGGGATGGCTGACCTGCCTGCCCTAAAGAGGGATTTATAAATATGGGGGACCCTCACCCTGGCCTAGGCCTGCTCTAAAGGGGGATCTAGGGGGTCCCCCTAGATCCCCCTTTAGAACAGGCCAGGGTGAGGGTCCCCCATATTTATAAATCCCCCTTTAGAGCAGGCAGGTCAGCCATCCCAGCCCCCCCCCCCCCAGATCCCCCTTTAGAGCAGGCCTAGGCCTGGGTGAGGGTCCCCCATTTTTATAAATCCACCTTTAGAGCAGGCAGGTCAGCCATCCCAGGTCCCCCACAGATCCCCTTTAGAGCAGGCCAGGGGGAGGGTCCCTCATATTTATACATCACCCTTAAGAGCAGGCAAGGGAGTCCCTTGCCTGCTCTAAAGGGGGATGTATAAATATGGGAGACCCTCACCCTGGCCTATGCCTGCTCTAAAGGGGGATCTATGGGGGACCTGCCTGCCCTTGCCTGCACTAAAGGGGGATCTATGGGGGATGGTGGACCTGCCTGCCCTTGTCTTCTCTAAAAGGGGATCTATGGGGGGGCCTGCCTGCCCTTGCCTGCTCTAAAGGGGGGATGTATAATTATGGGGCACCCTCACTCTGGCCTGCTCTAAAGGGGGATCTATGGGGGACCTGCCTCCCTTACCTGCTCTAAAGAGGGATGTATAAATATGGGGGACCCTCACCCTGGTCAGGCCTGCTCTAAAGGGGGATCTATGGGGGACCGGCCTGTATGGTGCACGCTGTGGTCACTCTGCATTGAAAGGGGGCACGCTGTGGTCTCTCTGCATTGAAAGGGGGCACGCTGTGGTCTCTCTGCATTGAAAGGGGGCACGCTGTGGTCAGTCTGCATTGAAAGGGGGCAAGCTGTGGTCAGTCTGCATTGAAAGGGGGCACGCTGTTGTCAGTCTGCATTGAAAGGGGGCACGCTGTGGTCAGTCTGCATTGAAAGGGGGCACGCTGTGGTCAGTCTGCATTGAAAGGGGGCACGCTGTGGTCAGTCTGCATTGAAAGGGGGCACGCTGTGGTCAGTCTGCATTGAAAGGGGCACGCACTGCATGATTTTACCTTTTATGAACAAGAAATCAACGTTGTGCTGGTATGACGACGCAATGCTATGGGGCTGGTATGTAATTTTTTTCCAGGGCTGGTTTTCATACCCAGTCCGGCCCTGGCCCCGTGTCACTGTCAGCAGCGGGCTCCATTTTACAAAGGGGCCCCGTCACTGTCAGGAGCCGGCTTCATCTTCCAAAGGGCCCCCAGCCGCCCCCTGTCAGTGTCACGCTGCCTCCGCTCCACTATGTGCCGGCGGGCGGATACAATGCGCTGCGCAGCGCTGTGCTGCCTGTGGCCTTAAAGCCTTGTCTACACTGGATTTTTTCTCGATGAAAAATTCATAGTTGCATTGATTTTGTTATATTTTATTTATTCTATTTAATGTTATTTAATGAAAGCATATTTTCATGTAGTTGTATGTTTTATTTGGCTAAATTGATTAAATGCGCCTATATTTTTGGTAGAATATAAAAAAATTTGGGGCCCCACTTTTAGGTTTGCCCAGGGCCACACTTTGTCTAAAACCGGCCCTGCCCGTGACATAAAAATTGTTTCCTGAATCAACCATATGCAACTGAATATAGCAAAGATTATGACAGGTTTATTGGGGCCTTAACGTTCTGGGACTGAAAAGCCTGTCTAATAATCAGCAATGCAGGGATGTATCTCAGCTAGCTCTCCGCTGCAGCTCCCACACAATGTACTGACGACAAAGAGCACAAATTAATTGCTCTATCCGAAAGAAACACCGTGCTCCCTTGCTGGCAGACTGAAAAAAAAGTTTCTCTTGGGAGCATCATGGAAAAATTTATGCCAGTTTAACAGATCTCTTAAGTAGGGCTGGAAATTTTGTACCGAGGGTGAGGGAAAACATAATGGTCATGGTATACACTGTATATAGCGCCTTGACCATAATTGCAAGCGAAATGCACATTTAGAAAGTTGAAGAAAAAACTGAAGATAGGCACTCTAAGATATACCCGTAATCTCACATGAGTGGCATAAAATGGTGGGAGTATGCTGGTAAAGTTAACTACTGGAAACACTGAGATAAAAACCTGATTTATACTCAACCACCCAACACAAAATATATACTGTATGAACACAAATGATACTCACTGGGAAACCCAGTGAGTATCGTTTATATATTCATACAGTATATTTGTTGTGTTGGGTGGTTGAGTATAAAATCAGGTTTTTATCTTAGTGTTTCCTACATATAGAAAGTTATGGATTACCTGTACGGCTGCAGAATGCCTCTTACATTCTAGTAAATCACTCTAGGGAGATTTAGCATCCAATCCAAGCTTGGATTAGCAACAATCTCTTACAAGTCATTTAAGGTTTAATTCACCATTAAAAAAAATAATAAATGCACATTATCTTGAAGGTAAAAAAAATGTGCATTTATTATATTTTCTCTAAGGAGCCTGCAGAGCATTGCACCTGCTATTAGCAGATTGTGGGTGTAATGTCCAGCTCCCTCAGACTCTCAGGATAGCTATCTGCTCGTACCTCATACAGGCAGGCAGTTACCTGAGAGCAGGAAGATTAATGGACTATGAGGACGCTCACCAGCACCCTCACAGCTCATTGAGAACTACAAGCTGTCAGCTGCAATGGCAGACGGTACTTGTAGGTATTCATGCACAGGAAACTGAATGAATGATGCATCCTGCCCGCCTGCATTATTTTCAAATTGTGACAGCAGGTGCGGGAGAAGATCCACCGGCCGCTGTTACAGGGATGTGGAGGGGATTAGGAGGGAAGAGGATGCAGATGCTGGAACATGTTACATGTTCCACCTTAAAAATGGGTGGAAAATGTAACATGTTACAAAAGGTGAACTGATCCTTTAAGATTATGTTGAGAAAATGCAAGTGTAGAAAATGTCAAGCACCCAACACCATTCATCATTACACTGTCTTATAGCCCCACTCTAGGCAGCAGCAAAAATACATTTGCCTCCAAGGGAAGAATGAGGTAAGTATTACAGCTTATTTCTCTGCCCCTAGACTTAATTAGCATGTAACCCATGCATTGCTGGGCAGGCCCCCTGCAGGGGTGCTGTTTTAGTATCCTGGAGTTCAGCTTTAAGGGGGCTCCTGCACAGCAGGGTTTAAACAGTTGCTTTGGACTAAGTCCTAGGAACACCATTACATTACAGCCATTAAATAGGGAGGTGTAAGATTTTCCAAACTACCTAAAATAGTATTTGTCTTTAAGAGGCTGCCTTGCCACTAAGCAGCTGTGACAAACTATAACTTACAAAATGAAAAGCTTGTATTTAGGATCACACATTCCTGAATAGTTTTTCCTGCTCCACAGAACCACCTCCCACCAGACCCTCAAACAGCAAATTGGGAAAAAGCCATTGTCAATTTCCCATTACATACTTTTATCTATTGCCTTTTTTGGATAGAGTAAGGAAGGGTAAAAAATGTCATTGTTGCTTGTGTCCAACACTGGAATGATCCACTCTATGTCCTGGGGACCATTATTACTGGGACATAAGGTGATAAGACATTTAAAAGTGCATACCAAATTTCAAGTGCTATCGCGCTGGTAGATCAAAGCAAGCTGCTGGCAAACCCAATCAGATATGACTGTAAGTAGCAAATGTAATCTAAAATTTGCCGTGCTGAAAAACATTGATAAATCATCTAATGATGATAACCACAGCAAATAGTGAAAACAAACTAAATCATAGGAGTCCCTTAGGTAGTAATAGTCCAATGACAAGACTTAGTTCCAGAAAGTGAAAAAACTCCAGTGATCTATAAAAGCCCAACTTGCGCCTCTGGTGTGGATATAGATGCCAAACAAAGAAGTGAATCACCCAGGTTCACCTCCACCATGCACTAAAAATGGCTGCTTACCAGAGAGAGTGGACTATAAGAGCTATAAGAGTCATAAGCGCAATATGGAAAGGTATCACTTATGATGGAAATCCTTAACTCCCTTCTACCTTTCAGGTGGAAATGGACTCATGAGATACGGTGGGTAATTGAGCCAACACACCATTCATGAAAATAAATCAAAAATATTCCCATAGAATAAAAGTAAATCTGTACCGTAAATTTATTAGCATAAAAAAATACCAACTACTCATAATGAATGGTTAAAAAAGAGCATATATGCTAAATATACCGGTCCAGGGAATAAAGGCGACAGCCTCGTGGAATCAGAGGGACGTCACAATCATAGACTCCGCCCTATGCGTTTTTAAGTTGATATCATCAGGGGCAGGTATATAAAAAGCAAAAGTGTATATCTATCACAACTGCCTAAAAGGGAAGTTCTCCTGATTTTGGAGACATTTCCTTCTACTGCCTGCTGTGAAGTGAAGAATTTTTTTCCAAAGGTAAAAATCTATTTACTTTTAATAGAAAGGAACCTTCATTCATCCCAATAAAAATTCTACTCACTGCTCATCCTAGAAATAAATTGAGATTCTGTCTTGGAGAATTTTGTAGAAGAAGCTCTACAACTCAAACAATATAGATGTTGTTGAGGCAGAGACAAGTATATGACTTGGAAGGGGTGCTAGGCGAGTAAACTTATCCTTTAAAAGTGTTACTAAACCCAGGACCCTGCATTCACTATATTTGGTCTCCCACAGTACACAGAACATGGAAATGCAATAGTTTTAGTGAATATAAACTGCTAAAACTGGATTTTTGTCTTACCGTAAAATCCTTATCTCTGAGGTTCACTGACGGGCACAGCTCCATGTCTTCTTAGACCCTTGGGCTTATGCTGCTCTCTCTTCAGGAGTGGAACTAGGCGGAAACTATTTTGGCTACGCCCCTGAGGCAGTCCCAGGGGGTATACCATCACTTCCTGCTATAGGACTTCAGTTTGTAACAAGCAGTGTCAGAAGAATACATAACTCAACCCAACAGATGGGCGGGTGCTGTGTTCGTCAGTGAACCTCAGAGAAAATGATTTTACGGCAAGACAAAAATTCACAAAATCAAATGTATAATAATAGCCCAATCTGTGCGTCTCAGTTCGTTATATCATACATTCAGCGGCGCTTCAGCACACACAATGTATGTGTGCAAGTATATTAGTCAATTCCTGCAGTGCTTCAGAGCCTGCAATTGCAAACTAGTCCCAACTCCACAGGATGTGCAGTCACAGCCAGCAAAAAGATTTCTCCTCTGATGTTCAGCACCAGTGATTGTACACACAGTATCACTAATCCTTCACCACACCAACTGTGCACCCCTATGAAGTGGCCGCTCACCAAATTGCCCTTGAAATATCGCCTTTATGCATAAGCTGCATGAGCCCTTGCTTCTAGTCGGTCTGTCGTCTCTTAGGCACGTCCAGATCCTATCCTTCCACCAGGGGTCACTATCAGGCTGTATATCTCCTCAGTGCAATTTGTAAGCAAACGACATGAAGCAAGAGAGTAGTGTAATACTGTTTTGACTTTATTAATTAAATAAAACTTCCCTCCCCTTCAGCGTATATGCTTACATTTCAATCACCCTTTGCACGCATATCATAAACACAGCGGCTTTGAAAGGTACCGCCGCTCGCCGACCGCGAGCTAGTCCCTGCTGTGGATTACAGCGCTCCTGCGGCTAACAGGCGAGATCCAGAACAACAGCGGTATCTTCCCTTCGTCTCCTCAGCAGCAGCGTACGTGCATCCTGACCGGTTTCGTCTGGTAGACTTCAACAGAGGACGGTTGAAGTCTACCAGACGAAACCGGTCAGGATGCACGTACGCTGCTGCTGAGGAGACGAAGGGAAGATACCGCTGTTGTTCTGGATCTCGCCTGTTAGCCGCAGGAGCGCTGTAATCCACAGCAGGGACTAGCTCGCGGTCGGCGAGCGGCGGTACCTTTCAAAGCCTCTGTGTTTATGATATGAGTGCAAAGGGTGATTGAAATGTAAGCATATACGCTGAAGGGGAGGGAAGTTTTATTTAATTAATAAAGTCGAAACAGTATTACACTACTCTCTTGCTTCATGTCGTTTGCTTACAAATTGCACTGAGGAGATATACAGCCTGATAGTGACCCCTGGTGGACGGATAGGATCTGGACGTGCCTAAGAGACGACAGACCGACTAGAAGCAAGGGCTCATGCAGCTTATGCATAAAGGCGATATTTCAAGGGCAATTTGGTGAGTGGCCACTTCATAGGGGTGCACAGTCGGTGTGGTGGAGGATTAGTGATACTGTGTGTACAATCACTGGTGCTGAACATCAGAGGAGAAATCTTTTTGCTGGCTGTGACTGCACATCCTGTGGAGTTGGGACTAGTTTGCAATTGCAGGCTCTGAAGCACTGCACGAATTGACTAATATACTTGCACACATACATTGTGTGTGCTGAAGCGCCGCTGAATGTATGATATAACGAACTGAGACGCACAGCTATTATTATACATTTGATTTTGCAAGTTTTACGTTTACAGTGGCAGCTAGTGCATTAAAAGGATGCACAGAGTGACATGTTTTACATGATTTTATCTACATGATTTTATTTACTATTTATTCATGATTTGAGAAGATATATTTATTTCTTTATACCTTACACTGATTTATATATATATTTTAGCGCCGGGCGGGTGGTTGACGTTTTTTAGCATCAGTTACCTTTTACAAGACAAAAATTCAGTTTTCTCTCTCGTTGACTGACGTACCATGTCTTCTTAGACCCTTGGGATGTCCCAAAGCAGTATCAACATGAGGGGTGGGAAAAACACAGCAATACATATACTTCCCAACAAGGCTAAACATAGCCAACCAGGTAAAACAGGAGCTCAACCAGAAACAACTGGAGCTTACCACCAGGAAAAAAATACACCCTCAAGAGGCGGGAGCCTCTGCAATCGCAGCATGCAAAACTTTGTGGCCAAAAGCAGCATCCGAAGATGCAAGTACATCCACCTAATAAAACTTTGTGAATGTGTGTACAGATAACCACGTAGCCGCCTTGCACACTTGAACCACTGACGCCTGATGGCGGACCTAAACCACTGACGCCTGATGGCGGAAGGCCCAGGAGGCACTAAGCGCCCCCGTAGAATGCGCCTCGACAGGGAAAGGAGGAACCTGACCCTTAACAGAATAGGCCTGTACCACCGTCTGCCTGATCCATCTGGAAATGGTCGCAGCAAATACAAGATCTATCCGTAATAACAAAGAATCGGATTTCCGAATCGACTCAAGTCGCCGCCAGGTACACCAAATTGGCCTGACTACATCCAAGGAATGTAGAGCAATTTTTTTAGGATATTTCGGCTTCGGACATAAGGACGGCAACACAATGTCTTCATTCAAATGAAACCCCGAGACAACCTTAGGAAGGAATGCCTGACAGGGTCGTAACACCACTTTGTCCCTGTGAACCACCAGGTAAGGCAACCGACAGGACAACCCAGCCAACTCCGACACCCTACGCGCAGAAGTAATAGCAACCAAAAATGCCACCTTCTGTGATAAGTGAGCAAAGGAAGTTCACAAATGTTTTCAAAAAGAAGCTTTTGAAGTACGGAAAGTAGCAAATTGAGATCCCACGGAGGTACCAGGGACCAGTCAGATGGCAAACTCCCTGCACAAAAGTGCGAACCAAGGACTTCGCGGCCAACGACCTTTGGAAAAATATGGCTGAAGCGGAAATCTGGCCCTTGATGGTGCCCAGAGCCAAACATTCATCTACACCTATGAATTATGAAGGTAAGCGTTCTTGAGATCGATAGAAGCCAGAAAATCTCCTTGATGAAGGAAAGCCACTACCAAGCGGATGGACTCCATCCGAAATTTCTGAACCCGCACAAAGTGGTTCAGAGCCTTGAGGTCTAAGATCGGGCAAACCTTGCCTTCCTTCCTGGGAACGGTAAACAGATTTGAATAAAAACCTTGAAAACATTCCAACTCTGGAACTGGCACAATGACTCCTTATGCTAACAGGTCCTGCACTGCCCCATAGAGGCCCTGCAGCCGATCGTGAGACAGGCATAAGTTGGAAGGAAAGAATCTTGCTGGAGGCAAGGACCAAAACTCGATCTTGTAGCCCAACTGAATCAACTAGTGGACCCATTTGTCCTGAATAAGCAAGGTCCATGGGTCCAGAAAGAAGCGAAGACGTCCCCCCACCCCAGATGCGGGTGAGATCGCCCCTTCAGGCTGGAGAAGGCTTGTCTGCGAAACCAGTAGTGCCCGCTTTTGACTTACCATTCCAGGGTCGCTTGGAGCCTCCCGTGAAGTTATGGGTGGACCTTGAACCCTTTTCCTGTGATCCAGATGGACGAAAGGGCTGCTTATGAGCCGAGAAAAAAGGACCAAGTTTATGATTAAGGTTCCTTGCCCTTAGCTACCTGCGGAAGTAAAGTACTCTTACATTCCGTAAGGCCCTTAATGATCTCTTCCACTGAACAGTCACCTACAAAAGTTAGGTCCGTCAGCACCTTTTTAGATGCCTGGTCAGCTGACCAGTACTTAGACCAAATCATGTGGCGAAGAATCACTGCCGTCACAGATACTCTGCCAGCCAAGGGGGCCGCATCCAAAGATGCATCACAGATGTACTGTAGCCCCTGGATCAACTGATCCACCAGCTCCGCCAGCTCAGGAGGGTGTTGACCTCCTTCCAGATCCTGGCGTAAAATTTTTGCCCATTCCGTTAAGGTCTGGGATACCAAGGTGATAGCAAGCACCGGCCTCAACATTGAACCTGCCACGGTGAAAAGGTAATGGACCAGAGCCTCAGCTCTCTTGTCCACAGGATCCTTAAAGGATGGAGAATCCTCCACTGGCAAAAGTGTGGCCTTATTTAGCCTGGAAACCTGAGAGTCCACCGATGGTGGAACCGTCAGTTTCTTCAGGAGAGACTCCCCAAAGGGATATCTCCTAGCAAAACACTTAGAAATTCCAACCATGCCTTTGGGGGAACCCCACTGACTAGTGACAACCTCGTCAAGATAGGCAAAAAAGGGGAACACCTTAGTCCCCTTGGAAGATCTGCGGGTGCCAAACTGCACCTGCGTCGCCAACTCAGCATCAGTGTCCTCCAACTTTAACCACTTAAGCCCCGGAAGATTTTACCCCCTTCCTGACCAGGGGGTATTTTGCGATTCGGCACTGCGTGACTTTAACGGACAATTGCGTGGTCGTACGACGCTGTACCTAAACGAATTTGACGTCCTTTTTTTCCCACAAACAGAGCTTTCTTTTGGTGGTATTTGATCATCTGTGTGATTTTTTGATCATGCGCTATAAACAAAAAAAAAAGCGTACATTTTGCAAAAATAACAATATTTTTCAAATTTTTTTATATGAAATTCCCAAAAAAAAAAAAATGTAAAAAATCTAAATTTTTAAACATTTTAGGCCAATTTGTTTTATGCTACATAAAATAAAAAATAAAAAAAAAAAAAAAAAAATCGCAAAAAGCATATTTTGATTGGTTTGCGCAAAAGTTATTGCGTTTACTAACAAAGGGAAAGATTTTTGTAATTTTTTTTTTTAACACGTAATAGCGGCGATCTGCGACTTTTTTTGCGGGGCTGCGCCATTGCGGCGGACAGATCGGACCCTTGACTGACATTTTTGACACTTTTGGGGTTACCAGTGACATTACTACAGTAATCAGTGCTATACATATGCACTGTTACTGTAAAATGACACTGGCAGTGAAGGGGTTAACTTTTTTTCAGAGGGAGGGGTTGTGTGTGTCCCTAGGGGCGTGATTCTAACTGTGATTGGCTGTGGCTTGAGGTGTAGGAACAGTGATCAACGGTCCTACATAGTAGAACCGTATGATCACTGTTCTTACACAGAGGAGAATGACAGGCGGCTTGTTTACATCAGGAGCTTTTGGTGTACGACCAGCTCATTGGGGACACAGACATCAATAAAAACCTGACAGGTGATTTAATCCCTCCCCACTCTATCAAAAATAAAATAGAGTTTTAACTTTAGTCACACTTTTTATCTTTCATATGTATATCCCCCTCTAACATGCACATTTGAAGTCTCTGTTCACACAATTTGCCGTGCTTCGGACATTGCATGACAAGAGGAATCCAATTATTGTCTATAGGGCCTGCACACACCTATGCAAAACTCCTATGTGCTACTTAAAGTGGTAGTTAAGCCCTCCTGATTTACTTGTACCTACAGGTAAGCCTAAAGTAAGGCTTACCTGTAGGTACAGTAAATATCTCCTAAACGTGCACCGTTTAGGAGATATTTACTATAGCAGCAGCCAGTGATGTCACCGCGCCGTGGCTATGACTTCCACTGGAGTGACATCAATGCGACTTGGCCATTCAAACAGCCAAAGCCGTCCATTGAGAAAGCCATGCCGCGGCCATGACGCTGCCCTAAACGTGACACGTAAAAACACAGACGCGAGGTCACACCTGCATAGGTGTGAACAGAACCTAACGCTGCAACTTCCCCTGTGAAGCATCTACGAACTGGATCAAACTTTTTTTTTTTATGCATTTGACATTTACGTTAGAGAAATAATTTTATGGGTTTTTTTATTACTCTCGATGTTTGCTTTTTGAGTTGTTTTCTTCTTTCAGTACAACTTTATATGTTTTCTATCCAATGCCCCCAGGGTTCAATCTGGCAAGTGAAGGAATACTTTATCACTGCGAAACTTGAGTGACTCCCCCCCTCCCCAGTGTCCAAGCATAAAAACAACATGCAAGACCGGTCAGATCTGTTTTGCTGTGATCTTTTATTGGGCTACAACAATTAGTAGGTCATGTGGAGAATATGATATTCCAAAGAAGCTTCAACCAAGAATGAGCCTTGTTGTGTCACGCAAGACAATTTAATTAAAGCGAAACTAAAGGCAAAAGTTTTTTTTTTTTTTCTAGTTTTGGATAGAGCAGAGTAATTACAATACAAACTGTCAGTTTTTATTGCAGTTTTCATTGCAGTCTGTGTCCCTGTTAGGGAGAATATGTGCAAAGAGGAGTGGGACAAAATCCCTCCTGAGATGTGTGCAAACCTGGTGGCCAATAGGGATGATCGAACGGTTCGGGTCGACCATAAGTTCGACCCGAACATTGACTGTTCGAAATTCGTCCGAATTCCGAACTTTTTGCGGAATTCGGCAACCAGAACCGACCAAAATGCAAGGGTACAGGAACTGGGCTTTAAAAGCCTGTGATTGGACCTGAAACATTAGTAAAAGCCAATTGAGGGGGCAGGAGGATGCTAGGAATGTGATTGGAGTGACTAGGGGGTCCAGAGGCCAATCAGTAGTGAATACGCCCCCCCCCAGTATATAACATAGCCCCGCCAAATCTCTAGCACTGTAATACAGGGGCTGTGGAAGAGAGTGGAAGCAGTTCTGTTACTCCTGCTGCAAAAGTGTAAATTAGCAATTGTTAGTGTGAGGAAAGGGATATCTAGTGTAGTTAGGGTACTATTTTCCACTATAGTTAGATTAAATAATCTAGTTTCTGTAGGGAAAGTGTTAAGTGTCAGGGTGACCGTAGTGTAGTGTAGGGTGACTGCTATGGCAGGGTGACCAAACTCTTCCATGTCAGGGTGACCGCCATTGAAAAAAGATAATTTGTCTTAGAATTGCAGTAGAGCAGGCAAAGGGCTCCGCTACTTTCACACCTGGCCCTTTTTGTTGTAGGCGTTTATTGGGCTTTTTTGTGGACGTCTTTGGAGGCAGGCATGACATCTGAACTTCTGTGTAGGGGTATATACACACACACACACACGTATGTATATATACACATACACACATATAGGTGTGAAAGTAGCGGAACCCTATGCCTGAGCTAATGAAATTATTTGCAGGCATGTGGCTCCGCTCCTATCACACCTATATGTGTGTATGTGTATATATACATCTATGTGTGTGTGTGTGTATATATATACCCCTATACAGAAGTTCAGATGTTATGCCTGCCTCCAAAGACGCCGAAAAAATGCCCAAAAAAACACCTGCAACAACACACCTGGGCGTTTTTGTTGCAGGCGTTTTTTTGGGCATTTTTTGGGCGTCTTTGGAGGCAGGCATAACATCTGAACTTCTGTATAGGGGTATATATACACACACACATATATGTATATATACACATACACACATATAGGTGTGAAAGTCAGCCACATGCCTGCAAATAATTTCATTAGCGCAGGCATAGGGTTCCGCTACTTTCACACTTATATGTGTGTAGGTGTATATATACATATATGTGTGTATATATACCCCTACACAGAAGTTCAGATGTCATGCCTGCCTCCAAAGACGTCCACAAAAAAGCCTAATAAACGCCTGCAACAAAAACGGCCAGGTGTGAAAGTAGCGGAGCCCTATCCCTGCTCTACTGCAATTCTAAGACAAACGGTCTTTTTTTCTGGTTCTGGGCATGCTACAGAGCTGATACTTCACAGGTACACTTTTTAGACCCCCCAGACACTAAATCCAAAGAAATCTTTTTTTTTTTCAATAATTGGCTCTCTATCAAAGACGACAATTTTTAAGAACTTTTTTGTGTGTGATTAATAGTCCCTGGGGCATGACCCAGAACCCTAGGCACTTTTTAGGGGAATCTATTGGGTTTTTAGGGCTTCAAAATTGTGTTTTTTGATTACCGAAGTTCGGGTCCCATTGATTTCAATGGGGTTCTGGAATCCGGGACCCAAACTTTCGGGAAGTTCGGGTGTTCTGGTCGAACCGAACTTTTCAAAAGTTCGATCATCCCTAGTGCCCAACTACAAGAAATGTCTGACCTCTGTGATTTCCAACAAGGGTTTTGCCACCATGTACCAAGTCATGTTTTGCGAAAGGGGTTAAATACTTATTTCTCTAATTAAAGTGTATAAAACTTTTTTGAAATGCGTTTTTCTGGATATTTTTGTTGTTAAAAAATAAACCTATCAATATAATTATAGACTGATCATTTCTTTGTCAGTGGGCAAACGTACAAGATCAGCAGGGGATTAAATACTTTTTTCCCCTCACTGTATGGTGTTCTTTTCTTTTACACCTAATCACAGGTAGACAAACACTAAGCCCTCGTTCACATTGTAGTGATTTGTTATACGTTTTGACAGGACATGTGATCTGCTGGCAATGGCACTGTTCCAATCAGTTCGTCCATTTTGTGGCGCCGCACTGATTTTTAAAAGTAGTTCCTGCACTACTACACAGATGTCTTTCAAATAGCACCTGAAATCACACTGACCTGCCACTTTAAAATTGTGCTACTTCATGCGAAATAGCACGATTTCAAAGTAGCATCAATGTGAACCAGGGCTTAGTGGTATATTTATAAAAAAGTGAATATTACATTCACCAAACATTCACTGCAGAAGCACCTTCCTGGTGTATGGGATTAAAATTTGTGAATGTTGGTGAATGTGTCGTTCAATGCTTTAAAAAGGAAACAGATGTAGGCATATTTTTAAAATGTATCTTATCTTCAACATATACGCATTAAGGTGGAAGCAAAGTTGTTGTAAAAACACGTGGCTGACAACCAGTGTATTTATGACAGAAGAGACCCTATTGGTCTCTTCTGCCATAAATGCATCCTTCTGCTTGCCAGCTGTCATGTTCACTGAGCAGTGCATGCGCAGCTCAGTAAACATTAAGTCCACGATCGGCTCAATCCATGCCCCGGTGATGTGACTTCCGTGTACATGCGCAGGAGTGGTGTCATCGCAGCCTGACCTGTCAAGTGGCTGAAGGCAAAAGACCAGGCAAAGGACCCGAAAGGAAGACTGTGTGAAGATGGAAGCGCCGGGGGCCTGCCGGATCGGTCCCAGCGCTGCTCTGAAGAATACCATATGGCAGTTAAGTCTGCCATAATGTACTAATATGCTGTGCATACTGGCACATTATGGCATAACTCACCTGGGGTTAGGGTCCTTTCACACGGTCAGCATCTTCCGATGGACTCTGTTCTGCTTAGCGGGGATCGGCTGAGCAGGCGGATGGAAGCTCTGTCTCCGCTTTGTGTGCAGTGAAATGGAGCTGTCAGATCCCCGCTGTCCTCTATGGGGGAATCAGATGAGAACGGACCGCCTGTCAGTTCTCATCCGATCCAATCCGCTGGACGGATGCAAAATAGGTTTTCCATCCGTCTGGATTTCACGGATAGGATCACCGCTGACATCCGCTGCCCCATAGGGATGCATGGGGCATCCGATCAGGTCCACCTGAAAAACTGACAGGCGGATCTGATCGGATCGTTCGTGTGAAAGGACCCAATCTCAAAAAGAGAGAGAGAGGAGGCCAGTAGAGTAAGTTGTTTAGACTTGGTTCCATAGCACAATGCTGTCAAACCATTACAGAGAACTTGCTTTTAGGAGGGAAGAGCACAGAGTTGGCCATCAGTGATGCTTCTACTCCTTCATTGTCCAATTAACAGGCTAGAGGAGGGGCACTAACAAAAGAAGCTGGAATTTAAGGAGGGAGGGGTGTATGCTTATGCAACTATAAAAGTATGCTCAGTGGAGGAAAATAAAGCCAGTGGCCTTAATTTTACATACTGTCCACTGTGCAGAGAAACATATGTTTGAAAAATGCAAGCTTCTGAACTGCTCTGCATGGCTAACCGCTTGTGTATTATGAATCTGGTCAGAATACCTTCATGGGTTTTGGTGAATGTTGGGGTGTGTATTTCTATAAATTGGCAATGCAAGCTGGATTAACCAATAACTATACATGCATACTTGACTGGCTCATACATGTGGATGTGGTGGAGAGATATGGGGGCATGGCCATATTATGGGCCCCAATTAAATAGTATGTAATTTTTTCCAGAGCAATTAAAGTACAAATAAGTAGTTTTTTTTATAGGTGAACTTTAAGTTTAAAAAAAGAAAGGGAGTTTACTGTTCACTGCCATTGTATTCACGTTCTTGCTGGTCAGATGACATGGAAATGACTGAATTCCAAGGTATGAAAAACATAGTAAATGGCTGTCATAAAAACAAGTACAAAAGATTTGAATCAAATCTTACCAGTTTCAGCATCCATGGGCTACCACGACAAGTGGCAAAGCATCCAAAAAGTCCGAAGACAATGATTGTAGTTCCAGTTCCGATAAGTACATAGGGAGCATTGGTGGAGTTCTCAGCAATGAGAGAAATATATGTTCCTAATGTGAGTTTTCCCCACACTCCAACAGCTAGAAGAATAACTCCAGTAATCTGTAAAACATAAAAATATGGACATTGGTTATAGAGGAATGATAGCGATTACTTGATTAACTGAAATCAAAATGCATGCATACATTTTTAGGCCTCGTTCACACCATGGTACAGAAACGTCAGTTTTTCTGCACATGTTCTGCAAGGGCACAACAAAAACAATGGTTCTCTATGTGCCCTGTTCACACCACATCGTGCTGATTTTTTCTATGCAGGAATCTGCAACGTGTATGCAGTGTTCCGCACGGGAAAAAAACTGACATACCATCAACATTGGTGTAAATTAGGGATAGACCGATTATCCGCAAGGCCAATATATCGGGGGCCGATATGAACTTTCCCCAATATATCGGTATCGGCCCCGGAACCGGCCGATATTGCCAATATTTTTGTGACATCATTCTGCCTTCTTAGGCCGCCTCCCTCGCCTTGGACAGCCTCGTCTGGAGTCGGGACTAGTCTCGCGGGAGTGTATCACAGCCATACACCCACCCACAGCAGCCTGGTGCCAGCCAGCCACCCACAGGCTCTGTACCAGCCAGCCACATGCACTGTACCAGCGAGCCAGCCAGTCACCCACAGGCCCTGTACCTGCCACCCACAGGCACTGTACCAGCCAGCCACCCACAGGCACTGTACCAGCCAGCCACAGGCTCTGTACCAGCCAGCCACCCACCACAAGGTGCCAGACAGCCAGCCACCTACAGACAGGGTGCCAGACAGCCAGCCACAGCCCCTGTGCCAGCCACCCTCCTACCACAGGGTGCCAGCCAGCCACCCACCACATGGTGCCAGCCAGCCAGCCAGTCATCCACCACAGGGTGCCAGCCAGCCACCCACCACAGGATGTCAGCCAGCCACCCACCCACCACAGGGTGCCAGCCAGCCAGCCACCCACCACAGGGTGCCAGGAGGCCAGCCATTAAGCATTAAACAAAAATTAATATGTTCAGTACCAGATTTGTGTCAATTGTCTTTATTTTTCAAAACATTAAATGTACAAAATGACGGCCCATATCGGCCGATAACGATACGTTCAGTTCCCATCAGTTTCATGCAGGTTTGGAGTGAACCAGCCCTGAAAATAGGACTAAACCCATCAATTTACCAGTTTAAAAAAAAAACAGTTACATTTCTGGCACTTGTCGTAACTGTCACATTGGTTGTGCTCTCAACCAAACTGTCAATCCATCAAGTTGCGGATGTCATAGCTGATCACATGTGCAGCATCATGGCAGTTTAGATCAAACAGAGGCCAGGATGGCAGCTTCCTTGGCTGAGAATGATAGGAGGGTTTAGGTCTGCTTTAAATATGATTATCTTAAAAAACTGGGGTGAAATGATAGACATTACTTATCCCTAACTAGCAGCATTTTTCAGGTGTTATTGTAGCGCTACCCCTGCAGGAGCCACTTGAATAATTATGCCCGGGTCTCCCACTGATTAGTCCACAGCCAGTCACAGGGTATTTTCACACAGCCTGGTGCACACACTCTTCCACTCGTCGTCTCCAATGACCAGCCTAGGGGATGTGTGTTTTTGTATTTTATGTGGAAATCTTGGATAAGAGAGGGATTTAGTAGAATACTTCAATCTAACTATTCACAAGCGAGGACAACTTCTTAACAGGACTGTGTAGCAGACTCAGTTAAACTATGAAGTAGGCTGTGCAGAATTAAGCAAGTCCCTTTGTAGCAGAAGGAATTTAGTGGACCTTGCTTCTTCAAGACAAGCCAGTGTCCCCTTCAGCTTACACCCAATATGCTGACTTATAGCACCTAGAGGGGGATTTTAGCAACAACAGTCCCTAGGATCCCTTTATGAGATCTGTACTCGCAAGGCCTTGGCCGTAGGTCACCTTCCTTCATGATACCAGACAGGATCTGTGGACATCCTCCCTCAGTCATCTTGAAAGAGAACCTCGGGTTTCAGCTTCAGTGTTTCAGGCCCTCAGGTCTCTGAGGCCGCATGGCTGCCTGTGTTGGGGAGAGGCCACAGCCTCCTCCCCTCCTGGACCTCTCTCTGTAGAGGAAGAATGGCCCAGAGCACTTCAGATATAAATACAGTCACCCAGCATGCCTTGGAGCACATCCCCTTCTAATTGGCCAGGGCTGTATAAACATTCCATGCTCTCATCTGCCAGGTTTCTACCCACTATCCAGTATATTCCATAGCTACTGGATCAGTGTGAAACATCAAGACAGCATGAACGGCAACAGAACACAGAGCAGCTTCTGTTAAGCAATTACAGCTGTTAAGCAGACATGAATTTGCCTAGCTGTCTCCCTGTTAGGCAGAGAAACCAAAACCTATATACACCCACGCTGGCACCTACCTAAGAGGGTGCTACATTATTTGCTACATTATTTTTACCATCCAATCAGGTGTTGTCTTATAAAAGAAGCCTATACTTATAGAATTCAATGCATAGATCTTATCTCTCTGAAAGAACACTGTCAATGTTCCCTCTTTCACATCGTGCACAGCCATGCCCCTTCAACATGACCCATTTCAAACAATAAGGGTGATTCAATAAAGTGTTTGCAACAGATATGGAGGTATTGGTCCATTACCAAGTCCTGCAGCTAATTCATGAAAGCCTTGCAACAGTTCCAATACGTTATTTGCACTTGGGTGATGCCTGCAGCCGCTCAGCTGTCATTACAAGGTGCGTGAATGGACGCCCCCCTCCCGCCGCCTTCCGGGAGACCTGAGCGACCAGCCGACGCGTCCGCCAGCTGGCTGAAGACCGGAATTCGGCTCTTTTCAGGATTTTAGGATTTAAAGTGAAATTGATCTGACCTAAACAGTGCTGAACTCCTGAACCCTAAGCCCCGGTTCACATTAGTGCGATCACGGAGATCACATGTAATTCGGAGCGCACTGCTCCTAAATTACATGCGATCTCATGTGTGGTGCAAATTTCAGCCATACACTTTGAGGGTCTGAATTCGCACCGCATCCGCACTAAACTCGCACATGAGGCTTTTTTTTATCCGCAGCAGAATCGGATCGCGTGGTGGTTCACACTACTGTGATCCGATTCTGTGAGAACTTGCAGAACGCACTGCAATATGCGATCGCAACTGGGTGTGTTGTTAACTTTTAATTGACACCCCCTGCGTATCGCATATGGCAGTGTGAACTGCCAGAGGTGCGGAAGCGATGTGGGATCACGCTGCATATTCGCACATTCCTGCATCGCATAAATGTTAACCGGCACTAAATGATGGGAATGCGGTTAAATTTAAACTTGGGAATGGGGTTAAATTTAAACTAGGCCTCATGACAGCCTGGGCCTAGAATCCATGGGGGCTTCAAAAGGTTCAGTTTAAAGGTAGCACAGGCACTCCAGCTGTGCAGGTACCGAAATGTTTTAGGCCCCATCAATCCTACAAGTGCTATTCCTGTTATAGTAAAAAAAGACATTACGTTTTAAGGCATATTTATGTAATGGTTTCAAAAAACCACTTAATAGATTAAGAACAAAATGTGCAGATATTAAAACGTCCAAGTAATAAAGTGCTAGTCATTCAATAGTGGTGTACAAACAGTTTTTTTTTTATCACCCAATTTTAGGTAATAATACCAGTCTACTGTTTAACTATTAAAATAATGTGGTAAAAAAATGCATCTTCCCAAATACTTCTGTAAAGCGCAAGCTTCTTTAAAGATCTTTACTGCATCTGAGCACCACACAAAATTTAAACACAATTTAAGCCATTCTTCAAGTGGTTGTAAACTTAAATCTTTTACTTGTCTTAAGGCTTACCTATAGGTACTGTAAATATCTTCTAAAAATTTACCGTTTAGGAGATATTTACTATATATGCAGCCGATGATGTCATCAGGGCATGCACTCTGAAGGAACAGCCACCCGGGCCCTTCCTACAGAATCCTGTGCCCTAAACAGTGGCTCCCTAGCACATGTGCGGGAGTGATGTCATCAAGGCTCCGACCAGTCACCCAGCTGGAGGCAATGCATACTAGCACATTATAGCTTCACCTTACAGATCTGAAAAAAAAAAAAAAAAAGCACCCAGCTGTGTACAACTGCTTTAAAATTCAAAGCAAACTCCCCCATCCACCCATGTCTCCCTGCTTTAATTTATTGAGAAATCACTTTAAAAAAATACCCTCCTAGCATATCTAGCCATGGCCACCTTGAGTAAGGAAAAATGATTATGTAGCATTTACTTCTTGGAATCCATCTGCCCTTAGCTCAAGCATGCATGCAGGAGAGTGTGCGTAGCTGAGAAAAACCCTCCTTTCCTGAAGACTACTGAGATATATGACATAAATTTGCCAATGCAAGAAACCAGGAAGTAACAGAAAAAAAAAAAAATGTTCTGCTCTAATTCATCCCAAAGGTGTTCTATGGGGTTGAGGCCAGTCAAGATCCTCTACCCAAAACTTGCTCATCCATGTCTTTATGGACCTTGCTTTGTGCACTGGTCCAAATCATTTGGTGGAGGGGGATTATGGTGTGGGGTTGTTTTTCAGGGGTTGGGCTTGGCCCTTAGTTCCAGGGGTCGAGGTTCCGAGTAATGAGTAATTACCCAAATTGGGGTTAACTGTGTGAATCCCGTGACCTGTTGAGGCTGTTTGGCTTGGTTCCATGTTTTTGATGACATACTTTCCGATCTATTTACTAATGCTAGCAGCATGAGGATTGAAAATAATCAATGTTGATTGGGAGAATGAAGTTCCACTTTAACCTCCTTCCATCCCGCCACTGCACATAAACGGCTGATCATCTGCCACATCTGGCCATGATCATCTGCCGCACATCATCTGCCACATCTGTCCGTAATCATCTGCCACATCTGTCCGTAATCATCTGCCACATCTGTCCGTAATCATATGCCACATCTGTCCGTAATCATATGCCACATCTGTCTGTAATCATCTGCCACATCTATCCGTAATCATCTGCCACATCTAAATGTAATGATCTGCCACATCTGTCCCAGTGAACATCAGTCCCTGTGAACATCTTCCACATCTGTCCCAGTGAACATTTGCCACATCTGTCCCAGTAAACATCTGCCACATCTGTCCACATGGCTAAAACATTATCCAGGGCCTTCAAAAAATGTGATAGGTATTAAGGAAATGAAATGTGTAAGTTATGCCTTTAGAACACCTGACGGTGCTACTTGGATGTTGGGCCTTTGTATGTAGCAATACTGTGTAAAAATCTCACACATGTGGTATTGCCATTCTCAGGACGAGTAGCAGAATGTATTTTGGGGTGTAATGTTTGCTATGTACATGCTATGTGTTAGAAATATCTTATAAATTGACAACTTTGTGTAAAACAAATACGTTTTCATTTTCTTTCCACATTTTCCAAAAACTTGGAAAAAAAAAAAAAGACTTGAAAAAGATTCATTATGGCTCGTAGAATATACATTGGGGTGTTTTCTTTCCAAAATTGGGTCATTCTGTGGGTAATTCAATTGTTCTGGTGCCCCAGAGCTTTAAAAAATGTGATAGGTACTCAGGAAATAAAATGTGTAATTTATGCCTTCAGAACTACCAAAATTCATATAAAGTGCATATGCATCATAAGTGACAGTGCTCTGTGTATATCAACAATGATTGCAAAATGTGTAATAAAGTGGCTGTGACAACAAAGTCCAAAGTAATTTTCTTGTGCAAATAATATATAGAAATCCAGTGCAGATAAAGTGCAGGTGCTAGGGACTGATTCCCCCATCAGCCGTGTGGTATTTAGATTTCACCGACCACTATCCAAGGTGACTAAGAATGGGTCACTCACCAGATGTTGTTGGTCTTACCTACTATATAGTAGTGAGACCAAATAGTTTTAAGGTAGGTACCGAATCTCCTGTACTACGTTCAGGTGCTGTGACAGGTCCCACCTTCCTTACTCCAAGTGCGGGTAGAGGCCAAAGGGAAGAGAAAACTCCAGATGGTAAAGTATGTAAAAATTTCTTGGCCTCTTCCCTTTGGAGTTTTCTCTTCCCTTTGGCCCCTACCCGCACAGGGAGTAAGGAAGGTCTTGAACTGTCAACTGTGGAACCTTATATAGACAGGTGTGTGCCTTTCCAAATAATGTCCAATCAACTGAATTTATCACAGGTGGACTCCAATCAAGTTAAAGAAACATCTCAAGGATGATCAGTAGAAACAGGATGCACGTGAGCTCAATTTTGAGTGTCATGGCAAAGGCTGTGAATACATGGGACTTTTTTCATTTTTTTTTCTAAAGTTTGCAAAGATTTCAAACACACTTCTTTCACATTTTCATTATAGGGCATTGTTTGTAGAATTTTGAGGAAAATAATAAATTGAATCCATAATCTGTAATATAACAAAATGTGGAAAAAAGTGAAGCGCTGTCAATACTTTCTGGATGCACTGTACTTTTTGTAGAAAGTGAAATATCTATTTACAAAAATAGTAATCTCTTTTTTCTGCTGAAAGGGGGAACATTTTAATCAACTACATTAACATGTATGGCTTGACAAACATAGCATATACAGTTTATCCCCTTTATTTTCAGCTGGTGATCTTCCCAGTAACATACTTCTTGTCCTAGGGTGACAATGCTCACTGTATTGTATCTATAGAGAAGTATTGTCCCCCTTGGTTGCTCACTCCTTATTTGGACAACAAACACTTCCCCTTCTCATCTTCATCACAACTGGAGAAGGGGTTTTGTAGTTTACAGAATTTAACCATGTGCCGACCGCCAGCAGTTCATATACTGCGGCAGGTTGGCTCTGTCCCGCAAGACAATGTAACTGTAGGACGCTTCGAAGGGACTGCTAGTGGGGGTGCGCGCACGTGCCCATTTGCCACAGGGGGGCCAATCAGAGGGTCCGTCGGCCACAGTTGCGGCTGGGCACCTGCGACCGCTCTCCGTGGACACAGAACGGCGGCCTGCCGTTGTAAACACAGCAGACCACTGTTCTGTCAGTAATGAAGACAGGGATCCTGTGTTTCTCTTATTTAGGAACACAGGTCTCTGTGCTCATTCAGTAAATATAACCCCCGCACAGTTAGAAAGCACCCCCTAGGGACACATTTAACCCTTTGATCGCCCCTGGTGTTAACCCCTTGTCTACCAGTGTTATTATTACAGTAACAGTGCATATTTTTAGCACTGATTACTGTAGTAAAGTCACTGGTCCCCCCAAAAGTGTCAAAAATGTCAGTTAGGGGTCCGATCTGTCCACCGCAATGTCGCAGTCCCGCTAAAAACTGCTGATCGCCATCATTTAATGTAACGCAGTGCCGTATCCCATAAAACTGCCAAACAGCCTACGAGGAGAAATCAATATTCACATCATCCTACCATATCGCTAGTTATAGCTCTTGCCTAGTAACCAAGCATGCATATATAAAGAAAAAAAAAAAAAAAGAGATGTATACAACTGGGAGGGTACAAAATTGGGTGGCGATGAAAAATGGCCCCGGAAGATTTTGCTGGTCAATGACCAGGCCACTTTTTTCAACTTGGCACTGCGCGACTTTAACTGACAATTGCGCAGTCATGCAATGCTGTACCCAAACAAAATTGACGTCACCTCTGCGCTTTTTGTTTTTTTGCGATTAATAAAAAAAGAGCAAAAATTTTGCGAAAAATTGACATTTTCTACTTTGACTGTTAAAAAATATCCAATATATTCAATTGTTGTCATATATTTAGGCCAAAATGTATTTAGCTACATGTCTTTGACAAAAAAATTCTCAATGAGCATATTTTTAAAGAGGGAAAACCTTCTGGTCAAGAAGTGGTTAACTTGGAATGCCAATACTATTTTTTCTGATTTTAGTTCAGTGCACATGACATTGCCAGGGCACTGACTTTCTCACAGGATCAGCAGAAAAATGTCTGTACTTGAAGAAAATAAAGAAAAAGAAAACTAAAGCAACCAACACACCTAAGGACAGGTATGCTGCAATATACTATACTGTATTACATTTCTACTCTTGCCTTTAGGAATACATAAAAATGGAAGCCATGCACATTCCTTCAGGGCCCTTCAAACTCAAAGGAGATTGAGGTTACCCTGTTATACACTGGATAAAGTTTGGGTATATCCTGCTGTTATAAAGTCTACTCGGCTGGGGAAGTCTGTTGAATCTTTGGACAGGCAGTCTTCTGCGCATAAGGGGTTTTTCACGACAGTAGTAGAGGGTAGGTCTGTGGTTTAACCACTTTACCACCGGAGGATTTTGCTGTCTTCCGTCCAGGCCACTTTTTGCGATTCGGCGCTGTGCGACTTCAACTGACAATTTCGCGGTCGTGCGATGCCATACCCAAACGAAATTTACGTCCTTTTTTTCCCACAAACAGAGCTTTCTTTTGGTGGTATTTGATCACCTGTGCGATTTTTACTTTTTGCGCTATAAACAAAAAAAGAGCGTTTATTTTGAAAAAATAACAATATTTTTAACATTTTTTTATATGAAATTCCCCCCAAAAAAGATGTAAAAACCAATTTTTTAAAAAATTTTTGGCCAATTTGTTTTCTGCTACCTATGTTTGGTAAAAAAAAAATCGCAATAAGCGTATTTTGATTGGTTTGCGCAAAAGTTATTGCGTTTACTAACAAAGAGAAAGATTTCTGTCATTTTTGGTGTTTTTTTTTTTAACGCGTAATGGCGGCGATCTGCGATTTTTTTTGCGGGACTGCGACATTGCGGCGGACAGTTTGGACCCTTGACTGACATTTTTGACACTTTTGGGGGTACCAGTAACATTACTGCAGTAATCAGTGCTATATATATGCACTGTTACTGTAAAAATGACACTGGGAGGAAGGGGTTAATTTTATTGGAGAGGGAGGGGTTAATGTATGCCTGGTGCTTACTGACGTGTGGGGGGGGGAGGTGACTGAGTGAGTCATGGACAGATCGGATGTCCAGCTATGCTGAACAGTCCGATCTGTCACTCCCTGTCACTATGGAGATCCGCCCGCTTGTGTTTACACAGGCGGGCGGACCTCCACACTAGATCCCCGACGATCGGGGCAGAGCAGCGGCGATCGCCGCTGCTCCTCCCCTGGCCCGACTCCCACTGTGAATGAAAACAGCGGGAGCGAGCCTCCGGCGGCGCGCAAGAAGGAGGAGTGTCTGACGACGTAGTACTACGTCGTCAGACGATAACGAGCCACTCTGCCGCAGTAATATTACTGTGGGCGGTGGTAAAGTGGTTAAGGCCAACGTCCTAATTCTGAAGGGTCTTGGTTTTGTGAAGAGTTAGGTGGGTGGGTGGTAGAGTGGGTTATATATGAGTTGGGGATAATCACTATACAATCTGAAGTCTAAGTGCCGGTTCACACTTATGCGAGTGCGGGAAGGCTGCGAATTCGCAGCCTGTTCCCGCATCGCACACGCACCCCCGGCAGTTCACACTGCCATATGCGATACGCTGGGGGTGTCAATGTAATCTTAACGACACCCCCAGTTTGATCGCATATCGCAGTGCGATCGTGCAGTTCGCACAGGAGCGGATCGCACAAGTGTGAACCGCTGTGCGATCCGATCCTGATGCGGCTGCAAAAATGCCTCATGTGCGTCTTTGCTCCGGGTGCGATGCGAATTTAGCCATACAAACTGTATGGCTAAACTCGCACCGCACAGCTGATCGCATGTAATATCGGAGCAGTGCGCTCCGATATTACATGCGAACCCGGCACTCGCAGAAGTGTGAACCAGGGCTAAAAGGAAAATAAATCATTAGAAATTATTGGTCCGCTGGAGAATTCAGCCTGTTTTGTACTTTTTATATTTTGGTCAAAGAAAAAATGGGACTCAAAGATTTTAAACCAAAATAAAACATGGTAGTCACAATTGATTTCTGTATTAAATATATTAGCTGCATATTGAATTTTAGGGTCTCTCTTTAACACTTTTGTGGTTAGGCCAATTTTTTTTTTCAGTTTTGCTAAATGCGTATTTTTTTTTTGCCTAAAGGGTACTTAAAACCCCCCAAAAATTATATATTTTCTTAAAGCAAGGGATCTGTAAAACAAAAAATATGGAAGCCGCAAATTTTTTTTTGTTTCACAATATTTGCGCATCAAACCTATATTTTCAGTAAAAAATATAGTAAACCTAATTTTAGTGTGCACAAACACAAAACATACCAATTTTTTTGTAAAAAATAAAATAAAAAGAAAAGACTATCAAGTAAATAGGTACCAAATATGTGCGCAACAGCGAAAGAACAACGACAAAACTATGACAAGTTTACAAAGGTTTGAAAATTACTATATTTATAACAATAAATTAGTCACGTGTAAATGACGATCCTAAAATTATTACTTTTATGTTTTAAAAAAGAGGAATAATTCTAGGTCTTTCATTTATTTTTATATCCTGAAGTAAAAAGGATTTTTTTTTACCAGGTAAAAATTAGATACTGTATATAAACAGTTCTGGACAAATCATTCTTAAAATAAATCATTCTTTGCATGTAGGACAGATCTGCATGCATGCAGTAAATTAACTTTCTCAATCAAGAAAACTATTTACTAATCAATGCATATGAATATTTCATATTTACCACTTACAGCAACAGCAAATGATAAACTCCAAGCAGAACATGAGCTTTCTTTACACTCTTTCTACAGATGTTATGTTAAAATCATACAGCTCAGTTAACGGAGAAGTATGGGTTTGTTTTTTGTTTTTTAACCCCTTGGAGCCTAATGGGCCATACACACTATAAGATTTTCTGAAGACTTTTTCCTTTAGACTTACCAAAACCATATAATAGGAGGTCAAACCTCAACACTTTCAATTTGAATGCAATCTGGCAGGCCCTTGCACTACATAGAAAAGGTAAATCTGAAGGAAAAAGTCTTCAGAAAATCTTATAGTGTGTATGTCCCTTAAGCCTTTTTTCTGAAGAGACCCAAGAGAATAAAATGGTGGTCGCTGCAATATTTTATGTCACACGGTATTCGCGCAGCGGTCTTTCAAATGCAATTTTTTGGGAAGAAATACACTTTTATGAATTAAAAAAAAAACAAACTGGTAAAGTTAGCCCAATTTTTTGGTAAAATGTGAAAGATGATGTTACGCTGAGTAAATAGATACCGAACATGTCATGCTTTAAAATTGCGCACACTTGTGGAATTGCGACAAACATCTGTACTTAAAAATCTCCAAAGACGACGCCTTAAAATTTTTTTAAAGGTTACCCGTTTGGAGTTACAGAGGGGGTCTTGTGCTAGCATTATTGCCCTTGCTCTAACGATTGCGGCGATATCTCATATGTGTGATTTGAACACCGTTTTCATATGTGGGCGCGGCTTGTGTATGCATTCGCTTCTGCGTGCGAGCACAGAATAACGGGGCACTTTAAAAAATTTTTTCCTAATTTTTTTCTTTTTATTTTATTTATTTTTACACTATTTATTTATAAAAAAATTTGTGATCACTTCTATTGCTGTCACATGGAATGTAAACATCCCTTGTGACAGTAATAGGCCATGACAGGTGCTCTTTATGGAGTGACCTTGGGTCAAAAAGTCCCCAAATCCCTCCTTTGCACTTAAAAGTCAAGTTTTGCTGTTTTGAATGCTATTTTTTTTTTTTAATCTGGCGCCTCTAAAGCTCCAGTACCCGGAAGTGCTGTCATGACATCACTTTCGGGTTTTTTTTACATAGGAGACCCAATCAGAGCCAAACTTGGCTTTGTTTGGGTCTTCAGCCAGCTGGCGGACGTTTCGGCTGGTTGCTCGGGGGACGGGAGACCCTGGCGAGCCGTAGAAGGTGGTTGGGGGGGGGGGGGGGGGGAATGCTCAGCAGTTGGTTGTCATTACAAGAAAGCCGACCGTTGGGTTCTAAACAACGGTACCGGGGTGATGCCTCCAGCTGCAGGCATCACCCAGGTACAACACCCTGCAGCCGAGGCTGTATATTTGCTTTCTGTCAGTGCTAAGGGGTTAAATCATACTCACCTCGGTGGATGCAGCATCGATCAGTTCTCCCTGCTGCTCTGAGCAGAGATCTGGTGATTATCAGTCATTGCTGCCTACTCTGCACCCCCTTGCACTCCCTGGAGACCTGGGCTGTGGAAGGAGGCAGGAGAGGCTGGCTCAGGTGCTCAGGAGATTGCTGGGAGGCTGAGCCAGGTGCCGCTCAAGGCTTCTGGGTGGATCCCGACCATATGGTCGTGATCTTTCCCCGACAGTGGCTGCTGCTGTCAATCACAGCCAGTGAGCCAATGAGGAGAGAGGGAGGGCAGGGCCGAGCCACAGCTCCGTGAGTGAGTGAATGGACATGCAGAGCTGCAGCTCAGGAGCGAGCTTGCTTGGGTGCCCCCATTGCAAGCTACTTGCTCTGGGGGCACTCAGCAGGATGGAGGGGCTAGAAGCATCAGCGAGGGACCCAAGAAGAGGAATATTGGGGCTACTCTGTGCTAAACCACTTCATAGAGCAGGTAAATATAACATAATTGTAATTAAAGAAAAAAAAAAGGCTTTAAGGCTGGGTTTACATCGGTGATGCAGATCATATGCGATGTCTGTGCGATGCAAATTCAGCCATACAGTTTGTATGGCTGAATTTGCATTGCATTCGGACCAAAATGGTCCAGGACCCCTTTTTGGTCCACACTGGAATCGGATCACATAGGTGTTTCACAGTCACCTATGCGATCCGACTGCTGTACCATTTGGGGGGTGTCCGATCTGGGGGGGTGTCATTAATTTGACATTAACACCCACAGCGGTTAGTAGATGTCAGTGTGGACCGTTGCGATTCAGGTGCAATACGGAAACCTGCTCAGGATTTGCAGGGTTTCCCGCACCGCACCAGTGTGAACCCACTGGTGTGAACCCATTTCAGCCATACAGTTTGTATGGCTAAATTCGCATTGCATTCGAACCAAAATGGTCCAGGACCCCTTTTTGGGCCACACTGGAATCAGATTGCATGGGTGTTCACACCTATACGATCCGACTTCAGCACCATTTGGGGGCCGTCCAAACTAGGGGGTGTCATTAACTTGACATTGACACCCGCAGCAGTTCGTAGATGTAGGTGTGAACCGTTTGCGATTCAGGTGCGAAAAGAAAACCTGCTCAGGATTTGCAGGGTTTCCCGCACCGCACCAGTGTGAACCCGGCCTTATGTTGCCACAAGGCAATAAATCCTTCCCTCTTTCTTCATATCTGATAATATCGAACATCTCTGTCACATCATTATTTTGTCAACAGGTTTCCGGAGAAGCTTTATTGTACTATAAATTTTTTTAACAGTCTTCACAGCGAATTGCACATACGACCACGAAATTGAAAATACTAAATGAACCTGGAAACCTTCGATACATGAACTAATCGAGAAGCTAAACATTGTGTTCTGGAAAAAAACCTCAGAGCCTGCTAACATTTAATGTAGTAATAATAATAATAATAATATCTGGAAATGGCGCTTTTTACTGCTTCATAAATGCAGACCTAATGGTGCATATACAACCATAGCTGGTCCATTAAACAATAGTTACCAGCCCTACTAATGTGGGAATGGTGCTTGTGGTTTATGTAAGCAGACTTCGCACAGTCACATGGCTCACGTGCTGCATGCTGGAAGGGTGGGGGGGACAATAACATACTAGACGATATAGGATACAGGAAGGTTTAAAAGAATTGCTGCTTCAGACTTATGGGCACTGTTTTTTACTTTACAGTAATCAGGGCACTGATGATCAGTGCCCTGATTACCTTTCCTAGGCTTCCCTTTGAAGAGGAGCCGCTGATCGGATCTCCTCACCACACACACTGACAGCGTGAGGCGAGGAGAGCCGATAAACGGCAAATCCTCATTTACATGTGACCGGCTGTGATTGGACACAGCAGATCACATGGGTAAAGAGCCAGGTCATTTGCTCTTTACAAAGATCGGGGTCGCGCCGTGTCCTAGCAACACGGCGTAGCCCCGATCGCCGCACTGCGCGCCCCCCGCGGCCACGCAATAGAGGCTGTTTTGCTGCACTGTTATATGATGGCGTCCCAGAACGAGAGCTGCACTGCTCCGCTGGTGGGCGGGCGACAAGTAGTTAAAATGGTACTAAACCCAGGAGTCTGCATTCACTATATCTGGTCTCCCACAGAACATAGAAATGCAATTATTTTAGTAAATATAAACGGCTAAATACCTTTTCTCATCAGCAGTATATAGCAGTCTTGTGACTTCTATCAGTGTCTGGTTAAAGCTTTTAGGAGGAGTTTTCATTCTGCTCTGTCCTATAATGCTGCAGGATCCCTGACCCTCTGTCTGGACAGCGATTTGATAGTTTTGAGCTCATGTGAGGAATTGGATGATTTCCATCCGTAGTCTAGGACAGTGCTGATTGGCCCTGTGCTGATCACATGCACTCTCTCAAGAAAAAAAAAACGCTCTAGCAATACGCACCAAACTGAGTATGTGCAGCTTGTCCCCAAGCCTCTGTTTTATCAGGAGATGGATTGGGGCAGTGGAAGAAGTGGAGGATCAGAGAAGACAGGATCAAACAGCCTTTTTACACAATGCAGAGAATAAACCCCTTAGGTACCACAGTGAGTATATCAGGCATGCTTTACTGCATATACAGACTGATTTTACTGTTGAGGGTTTAGTAACACTTTAAGGGCTCGTTCACGCCAGCAGCCGCATTATACCACTGATGGGTGTGCACGATGAAGGGAGTGGTGTAGATATGTCATCAATGATGCATTGCATTGTTTACTATTTTCAGCTTTATTGAAATGCCATAAAGTGACATTTCCTTCATCTTTATGCTCTGTAGTGGTCTTGATGCAGTGTACTGTGTCACAACACACTGTGCTAAAATAGTACAGCATGCCCTATATTTGTCAACACACGCTACTGCAGCGCAGTGGTGGGATGTGAACTCAGAGGACAGAAAGCATACAGCCTTGTCTATATGATGGAAATGTGTTGGACAAGGCTTCTCAGCACAGCCCAATGTGTCGTTTCTTATGACTACATACTTTTGCTAATAGCTTTTGCTAATAGGTGTCCCTCGTTCCTATCTTAAAAGATTGGGAGGTATGTTTTAGGTTCATGCCCACAGTGATGCCATGATTCCAGTAGTCGATTCCCTTTCCCTAAAGGAGGTTCAAGGGGCCTTCATTTGAAGCAATAGCATGATAATCTGATCGTTAGTACACTGCTTTTGGGAGGCAATCACAACAGTTCATGCAAACAAATATATGAAGGGACAAACACAAAAATTGTTCTCGTACGATACCAGAACGTACAATTTTCGTTTAATTAGTACAGTATTCATCCCAAAAAAAAAAAATGAAGACCAAGACCATGCATGCTCGGAAACAAAAGAATACATTACAAAATACAACACATTACTTCCAAAGTTGTATTTGCGCAACTCTAGCAACCTTACATTTTTTAAATTAATCTAGCATGCAAAAAAAGACAGATGATCATTCATCCGATATTCTCATGTGTGTACAATGAGAGTCTGTTTGGGTTTTAAAGCAGAGTTCCACCCAAAAGTGGAAGCTCCGCTTATCTGCTCCCCCCCTTCCAGTGCCACATTTGGCACCTTTCAGGGGGGAGGGGGGAACGGGTACCTGTTTTTGACAGGTACCTGTCCCCACTTCCATGAGACTCTGTTGTGGTGAGGTCCCTTGGAAGTTTAGCCTTCTCCTTCCTCCGCTGCCTGGCCAGTTAGAAAGTGTAGAATGCTTTGCGCATCCGCAGTAGGGAACTGGCTGTAAAGCCGAAAGGCTTCACTGCCAGTTTCCCTTAACACGAATGGTGGCGGCAGCACCGGACAAAATTGGCTAGGGTGCCGACATTGCGGGATCCCTAGACAGGTATGTGCCCCAATAATAAAAGTCAGTAGCTACAATATTTGTAGCTGCTTACTTTTAATTTTTTCATGGGGGGCGGAACTCCGCTTTAAGTATTGCTGCATTATGCTAAGTATGCACTGCATGGGAAATTTCTGCTTTGTAAATCTGTTTGTTGGGGTAATAAAAGTGGCTTTAGGTCTTCCGGACCTGAGGGTGGTAGATTCTGAACTCAAAAGAAGACAGGAGATAATGGTAATGCTGGCGATGGGAGGAGAATGTTAACATTGCAGTGCTTCAAAAGAAAGCTTTCTTAGAGAAGTATGCTGTACATAATTTCACATTATAGCAATTACCTCCTGGGGCCCAAAATCTTGAAATCAATCTGACAGTTTACTTCTGCTTCAAAATAAAGTCCATTCCTAATTAAACTGGAATTGAAGGGATGATGCTCACCGATCCAATGGATACTCACCAATCAAATGGTTCCTCACCAGCACTGGCATCTTCTTCTAAGTTCTGTTCTTTAGGCCTCTTTATTGACTGGTGTGAGATGACATGAGTCCTGCACATGCGCAGGAGCCCATCATCATACCGGCACTCAGAGACTAGCCCGGTGCTGTAAGTACCCTGTTGGCAGCTGAACAGGAAATAAGGGTAAATCTCTCTAACAGGACAACGGATAGAAGTAAAAACCTCATGGGCTCTAAGTCTTTCCACTCGATCCAATTTTTAAAAAAAAAAAAGTAATGCGTTCCAAATGTTTGTCAAGACATACGTACACAATGCCAGTATAGACAAACCCTGGGGCCAGCCATACACAGAGTGAATTTCTTGCCTGCAACCACGGGCAGGATTTAAATTTTCTGCCCTATCAACAAAGACAGTGTGAATGTGGAAATCCCTTCTGCCGGGCCATTGTCTTCCCCCGGCGGGAAAAGCCGCTCCTGTCAGGAGAAGACAGTGATTATTGCTAGCAGCTATAGCAGCCATTAGTGATCACAACAGAATCTGACAGCCTGGTTGTACCCAAGTTGATCTATTGATGAACTTGGTACATTCAGCCTGCCCATTAACGGTTCGAATCTTGGCTGGTTCCTGCTGAACCGGTCGAGATTCGAACAGTGTACGGCTGGTCTAACACAGTATTAGGTTGCCTCTTTGATACAGCTCTAATTCTATCATTTCATCTCCCACCGCAATTACCTTTTGTACCACTTTCCCCTCACTTTCTGATTGTAAGTTCCACAAGCCGGCCCTCCTAATCTTCTTGTATGGAATTGTACTGTAACTGCAATTTCTCCCTTTTTTTGTTGTCGCTATATAAATCCTATATAATAATTAATAATAGTTCAGAGAAGCTTATAACTAGCAAGGCAAATGCAGGCAAGGCATGCCTGCAGAAAAAAAAAATTGAATAATTTTAGGACAGAAATCAAGAATTAATGTGCGGTCACGGGGACATCTCCAAAACACAAGAGGGAAAACATACAATGGATTGAATAACAGACAGATAAACTATGTAGACACATCTCGTTTTAACCACAGTTGTATTGTGGTCTACAAATTGGCATTTTCAGTAGGAAATTCAGCCTTCCATTCCATTATTACTGCCTCGAATATTCTAGGCCATGATTCAAACTACTGTATGGTAGAAAAGAATGTAGATCTAGAAACACACAAAATTAGTGGAAAGGAAAAATTACAGCGTAGTGGTTTTTCATTCCGACTTGGCGCTTGCAGTTAGCAAAAGTCATTATGAAAATACAATGAAAGCGTATTACTGGATTTTACATTCGGTCTTCTTATATAACACATTTTCCCTGTGGGGTTTTACTGTACAAGTTTTCTAAAGACTGTCATGAAAAGGAGAGCTACACAAACATTGAAGAATTTCCTTTTAAGCAACCAGTAAGTAATTGGACCAGATCATTAGTGAAATATTCTGGTTCCAAGGACCTAAGTTCTTGTGAATAGGAAGCTCATAGTTGGAATCCTTGGTCAGGCTCTTTGAAATAGTCCTTGCAGCACTTATGAGATGGTAATGGACTTACTACTTAAAGAGACTATTTTCTGAATTAAACATGGAAACTCAAAGTCTGTGCTGAATGGTAATGTTAAAGCGATATTAGGAAAAGGATAAATAAAAAATATGTTCTGTATTATAGTATTAATATTACAATTACAGTTCAATATTACACAGAGCTGTCCCTTACCTCCTCTTCTCACTGTCTCTACTGGTGCTATTCGCTCCTCTCTACTCCAGGTGCCACCTTAGCAAGTCGGATGCTACAGAGGCACCTGTTCTACATGCGTTCCTGAGCCAGGCTGTGTGCATCCATACACACAAAAAGCACCAGTAAGCCACGCCCCACTTCCTCCTCACAGGAGTCTGACTGACAGCTGCAAGAGCCTATGGCTCCCGCTGCTCTAAGTGTCTCCTGTAAGACCAGAGAGTGAGAGAAGCAGTGCTGCAGCTGAGACAAAGCTGGATAGTTGACAGAGTCAAGTAAGTGTTTAGGTATGGAGGTGGGGGGGTTCAATATTGAGTTGGCTTCAACTCTTCTGGGAAGGCTGCCCACAAGGTTTAGGAGTGTGTCTATGGGAATGTTTGACCATTCTTCCCGAAGAGCATTTGTGAGGTCAGGCACTGATGTGGTTGAGAAGGCCTGGCTCGCAGTCTATGCTCTAATTCATCTCAACAGTGTTCTATCGGGTTGAGGTCAGGACTCAAGTCAAGTTCCTCCACCCCAGATTCCATGTCTTTATGGATCTTGCTTTGTGCACTGGTGCGCGGTCATGTTGGAACAGGAAGAGGCCATCCCCAAACTGTTCCCACAAAGTAGGGAGTATGAAATCATCCAAAATGTCTTGGTATGCTAATGCTTTAGGAGTTCCCTTCACTGGAGGTAAAAACATCGAAAAACAACTCCACACCATAATCCCCCTTCCACCAAATGATTTGGACCACTGCACAAATCAAGGTCCATAAAGACATAGATGAGCAAGTTTGGGGTGGAGGAACTTAATTGGCTTGCACATAGTCCTGACCTCAACCCGATAGAACACCTTTGGGATGAATTGAAGCCAGGCCTCCTCGTCCAACCTCAGTGCCTGCCCTCACAAATGAGCTTCTGAAAAAATGGTCAAACATTCCCATAGACACACTCCTAAACCTTGTGTACAGCCTTTTTAGAAGAGTTGAAGCTGTTATAGCTGCAAAGGATGGGCCAACTCAATATTGAACCCTACGGACTAATATTGGAATGCCATTAAAGTTCATGTGTGTAAAGGCAGGTGTCCCAATACTTTTGGTAATATAGTGTCTAGGATAGGATCTATTTTACCTGCAAGGTTTGTTTTCTATACATCCAGTCCTGAACTTTTCATAGCCCTACCAAGGCAGCACAGTCCGTCTGATAATTTGTCTTTTTTTGCTGTGGATAAGCAACACAGTTCCCTGCCTCCAGGCAGGACAGTAAGGGTGAAATTACACTAGTGCGAATTGGATGCGGGTTTCACCACACCCAATTCGCATGACAGGAGCCATTTCACACATCTCTGGGCCGTCTGCGGAGCAGATTGCACAGGGGTCCTGTGCATCTTTGGCTCCGTTTCAGGTCCGAATTCAGGCAATTGTGAGCTGCATCCATATTAGGTGTGAACCCAGCCTAAAGGAGTAGCAACAGTCTAAGATGTCATCTGTCTGCTCTCTTTTGCTGTCAGCACTTTTCTGCCTAAAGTCGTTGTAAAGGCTCAAGGTTTTTTACCTTCATGCATTCAATGCAAGAAGGTAAAAACCTCCTCTGTGCAGCAGCCCCTCCGTAACCCCCCCCCCCCCCCCAATACTTATCTGAACCTGATCTCCCTCCAGCAATGTGCACCGGAGGCTCGGCTCTCCGGGGATTTTCCCTCCACATTGGCTGAGCCAGCAGCAGGAGACTTTGGCAATCACAGCCAGTGAGCCAATAAGGAGAGAAAGGGGGACGGGAAGAGCCGCAGCTTTGTGTGTGAATGGACACTCAGAGATGCGAGCCTACTTGGTTGCCCCCATTGGGAGCTGCTTGCTCTGGGGGCACTCGGCAGGAGGGAGGGACCAAGAGTGCCGGTGAGGATCCCGAGAAGAGGAGGATCGAAGCTCCTTGGTGCAAAACCAACTGCGCAGAACAGGTGAGTATATACCATGTTTGTTATTTTAAAAAGCTTTAAGCTTTCCAATCAGCACCTGGCCACAATCAGTCATGCCCCCTGCTTTCTGAATTTACAGCACAGCCTCTGTTGCTGAAACCCTCCCACAGTGAGCTGCAATGTCTGGGAGGGGGATTGTTGGCAAACATCTAACCACTGGCTAAGTATTTAGGTAATGGAGAAGGGGGGGCATCAATACGTTTACACACTTAAGCCACAAGGGACGGGGGAAGAGATGGGACTTTGATTATGTCAAAACACAGTATACAATTATACGGAAAAAAATATTTTTGTAAAAATATGAAAATATTATTAACAAACCGTGTTAAAATATCCCCAATAGCAGGGGTGGAATGAAAACACATAAACCCATGTATCATGCCACATAGACTTAACAATATGGATACACAGCAGAGACGCAGGAATTAACTAAGCAACTTACTAAGCATGCAGTAACTATCCTATTGGATAGTTACTGCATGTGCCCAAAGAATGAGGTCAGCTGACTACCTGAAAATACTAAATGACCAGGTTATTCCATCAATGGTTTTTTTCTTCCCTGACGGCACGGGCATATTTCAAGATGACAATGCCAAGATTCATCGGGCTCAAATTGTGAAAGAGTGGTTCAAGGAGCATGAGACATCATTTTCACACATTTATTGTCTACCACTTAACCCCATTGAGAATCTTTGGGAAGTGCTGAAGAAGGCTTTGCGCAGTGGCCCAACTCTCCCATCATCAATACAAGATCTTGGTGAAAAATTAAGCCAACACTGGATGGAAAAAAATCTTTTGACATTGCAGAAGTTTATCGAAAACAATGCCACAGCACACGCGTCCCATAATTAAAGCCAACAAAATATTAGAGTGTGTGACCTTTTTTTTGGTGGCCGCTTTTTTTGGCCAGTCAATGTATAAAGGATTTGGCTCAGTCAGAAAGGGCAAGTTTTTGGCTTATGAAGCTTATGAATGGCATAGTAAATGTCATTGGTGTTTTTAACACTGGCAGACAGGAGCCTTTAGTTGTACTTTAGTTTTAAAATATGCAAAAAGAGCCATTCCAAATTCATTATACATCCTCTGGATGGTTTGTGAATTTCCCATCTTCACAGGCAGTATAATCTGCTAACATGACAAGCATGTGCTTTCAGAGTCACTTAAGTTTATCAGCTAGGTCCCAACTGGCTGAAGGCCAAACCAAGAGCTGATATACATGTTTATTTAGGAAGTAAGCTTTGCCACTTATCACAACTCACTTCTTGTGCAGCAAGATATGTTCAGATAACTGGAATGGGGACACAGATGTGCGAGAAGCAAAGCCTGTGAAAAAAAAAAAAAAAAACGCTAAAAATGAAAAATTTAGGTAAGCACTGAATTTTGTCTGTACTAAAAAAAAGCTTGTTGTTTCCGTAACGGTGAACAATGTATCTGGCTTTTTGTCATTTTTAAAGCCAGACTCAAGTCTATTATAAAACGAACAGTAAAAATATTTTTGTGTGTAATTAGAATAGTTCTTTGCAAAGTAGGAATGGAGGTGAGGGTAAAATTGACCATCTACCATTCAAGATGGCAGTTTCTGATCTTGCTGAATAGAATATAAGGTAATGTATACTGTGGAGGTGACCTGCAGAGACTGTAGGTCAATAGCAATCAGTTATAAACCTAGCTTTCAATCACTTAATTTGTTTTTAAACTCTAGCTATGTAACGCATAGGTGTGGTGGCAAGGATGGTGGGCCTTAAAGTGATTGTAAACGATCACCTTGTAAAACAACCGATTTAGTTTACAATAGAAATGAAAGAAAAAACATTTTTGTATAGATATAAAAATCCCTTTTAAAAATGTATTTCCCTTTTTTATATAAGGGATTGCATTCCCTCTGTCCTCCGCTGCATAAGAGCTGGGGGGGGGGGGGAGGAGAAGCAGCAGCACACTGAGCTTCCCAGTGAATGGCTGTGCAGCGGGGGCTTGTCAGGACAAGTCTGTTAATTAGAGGAGAGCAGGCTGAGTTCCCAGCATAGCTAGAGAACTGACCACACTGTGCTCTCCTGCTTATGGTGGTCAGTTTTTAATAGGAAAAAAGAGGGACTGGAAGGAACACCAGGGATTTCACACAAAGAGAATGGGAGACTTTCTCATACTACAGCAGCCACAGATCAGGAATATGAAGTGTTGGGTAAAAAATTTGTTAATGCCTCCATGGCAGCTGAGTTTATTGGGCTGAGAGCATGCTTGCTGCACACTCCCAGCACGCTGATCAAGCTATCACCAACAGGTCCTGGTTTCTAGTTATGATTGGAAGCCATTAGGATAACCTTTCTGATCATGTGACTACTCTGACATCCAATGAGGGCTGCTGTAAGTAATTATGGGGCCCCATACATCCTACCTGACAGGAGCCCCCCCCCCACCAAAAAAAAAAAAAAGAAATTATATGTTCACGAAGAAACACAATAAAATCATTATTAGTGGACACAAACCTAACATAACTTACAACATTCCTGGTAACTCTTACAGACAAAACTGTATTGAGTTTACAAATAAAGCTCTGTATGTGGATGAGGTCCTAGGGCTCATGCATATGAGTGCTGTGGCCTGTACAGTGTGAATCAGCAGTGTTTTTATGTGGTTGGGGCTGTGTGCAGTCAGCCTATGTTATGCTATAGAGTTGCAGTGACTGTACGAACACAGCCACAGGTCCTAATTTGACAAGCGTCTAGGTGCAGGTGTACGGCCCCGAATACAGACCGTGTGTATTCATGCCCACTCACCCATGCCTGCCAAATTAGGACCTGTGGTTATGTTTGTACAGCCGCTGCATCCTCATAGAGTAACAGGCTACTCGAGCCACAAGTACAAACCCCTCATTCACATGGCCAGAGTTCCCATGTGAATAAGTCCTTAAGGCTCTAGTTCACGTGAGGTTGGGGGGACGATAAAACACCACAGTAATGTGCTTTACTGCCCCTCCCAACTGCAAGCCCCTTTAGCTGCAGAGGCAGCACCTGGGGGTGTACATATGCTACAGCAGTGATGCTTTGCGGCCATTGCAAAAATGATACCCCGTCAAACATGACCCATTTAAATGAATAGCTGCTCTGAAAGAACCCCACAACTGATGCACACGGTTGTGGCATGCTAGAGGGGGATTGCAGGAGTTGGAGCAGGCAGTCAAATGCTCTTTGAAGAGCATACCGTATGCCAATCGCTCTCGAGAGACCAAAGCATGTGTGAACAAACCCTTAAATTCTTTTATTTTTTTATTTTAACTTTATTTTTTTTTACATTTTTGGAAGGACTTGGATGGAAAATCAGGGGTCTAAGCAGACCCCTGATGCCTCACTTTTGAAACAGAGAAAGAGACTGAAGACATAGATTCCTCAGTCCCTTTCTCTGCAGGCTCAGCTGCGCTGCACAGTGAATGAACAGAAAGTGCTCTGTGCAAACTGGCTTAGTTCACATCACTCACTGTTTTCATTCAGGAAAGGAAGAGGCCAGTAAATATGACATATTTACCGCCCCTCCTACTCTCTATCCTGAAAAGATGCCCCTGTGTGTCCTCCATGCCCTCACAACAGGGGTTTTCATTGGCTGCAGAGTGTAAAATGACACATTGCTTCTGAGTGGAGACTGGCCGGCACAGATACTTGAATGGATCACCCTGCAGCGCAGCTGGAAGAAGGGAGGGAGAGGAGAAGAATCGTCAGCGTTGCAGCAAGAGCCACAAGAGAAGCAAAAACAGTGCATCTGTCCCTCCTGCCCGGGCCCCAATGTTGAACTGATGGGGCCAGGCCCGGTACAGGAGGGCCAGCTGTACTGCCTTATCAGCGGCCCTGCATCCAATCACAGTGGTTATTTGATTGGCAAGTCTGCTCTTCCAACCCACGCTTAGTTAAGCCCTGGTTCACGCTGCTGCGACTTGTCATGCAACTTGAGAGTTCAAAGTCACATGAAAAGTTGCGGCCCCTGAGCGGCAATGGAACCGTTCCAATCAGTGTTACTCAAGTTGCTCCAAGTAAGAAAAAGGTTCCTGCACCACTTTCGGTGCGACTTCAACACGACTTACATTGACTTCTGTTAAAGAAGTCGTATGCAAGCCGTGATGAAGTCACACAGGGATGTCTGATTCAAAGTCACAAGACTTTGAAGCCAGTGTGAACCGGAGCTTAAGGGGTGTGACAGGTGGGAAGGATTTGATAATTTGTTATATAACTGATAGTGGCCATATCATGCCTGTATGTCCAGCAGCTCTCTAATGCCCCCTTTTTGATGTAGCCAGGAGCGGACTACTGCAATATGACTATAGCAGACTTTACCTTCATTAGCGCAGGCTACTCCTGTTTCCCCCTAGTGCTGCATTCAGATCATCTCCATCACACTCCTGAGCCCGAAAGAAAAGCATTGTGGAATTTGTAGTTCCCTTTGCAGCCAATACTGAAGTGCTGAACCCTTTTTAGACTACATCTCCCAACAAAACACCCACCAAAAAGGGGAATTGTGGGAGAAGCTATAGGAAGTTTCCCAGCAGGCCCGAGCTCTCTTCTTCCTGGGATCCATTAAATGAGCACCAGTCCTGCCACCCAGCTTTTGGGATTTCGGCCTACTATGGCTCAGTGAGTCATCGCTGTTCCTGCCCAAGAGGACCTGCCATGCGGCACGACATTAAGGACCTCCTGTGTCTCTCGCTGATGAAACGCACAGAAGGTGCCAACCCAGACTGTTGAGTCCACATCTGACCAATCCATGGCATCCAGCTCCATGCTGAATGGTGTAGATGGTGGTCCAGATGGTCTGGAAAGTTCCCAGGGTCAGGGAAGCACAAGAGGACAAGCAATATCTAGTGACCCCCCACGGGGGTAACGCTAAATTACCATAAGTCATATAAAACCCAAATCAACACAATAGAATTGTCTGTGGCTGTAAAGCTTACATAGGACATGATGTTTTTTAGCCATCTCTGAAGGCCAAATATTCAACCTCTTTAAGCTTTGAACCACGTAAACATAAGCCTGGGGTCACACCAGTGTGGTGCGGGACACCACATGTGATTTGGATAGGAATCACACATACATTTTCTATGGGCTCAATTCGCACCTGTATGAAAAAGGTGCACGCATCTTTTTTTTTTTTTTTTTTTTGCCGCACCGGAAACGGATCACATGGGTGTTAAAGAATATGAACAATAAACTACCCTTGTTAGTGGAGGATACTTTGATCAAAAAAGGATTCTTTGCCAACAAAGGTTATGCTTTAACAAGCAAATTTCCCAATATGCTTTGAATCAGATATGTTAGACCTGCCATAATGGTTTTGAGGGTTACAATCAACCAAAGTAGCAGTGAGAAAGGAATGAATGTTGCAATCGTTTCTGGAGGCGTCCTAATATGCCGAGCCTTTCAAGGATTATCATCAAAGTGACATGGGCGTGCAATTCTGAAGAACAGCATTAGTAAACAAGAAAAGCTGATAGAACACTGCCTCAAGAAACCAGTAATCAAATAGATTTTATTTTAGGTCTCTTTAGACAAATTATATGTTTCATGTAGAATAATTTTTTTTTTTTTCTTACTGGTATATACATTTTTCAGACCTAGATAGACACAAAGGAAAAAGGTCTCGATTCGCAAATAGTGGATTGTGCCAAGCAAACAAGCTTGTTTAGTGGTAAATGCCATTTATTGCAGAGCTATTGATGAATTCAATTTATATAACGTATTTTATCGCATATTGCTTAACCACTTGACCTCCAAAAAATGTACCCCCCCCCCCCCCCTTCGTGATCAGCCCATTTTTTTGTGATTTGGCACTGCGTTACTTTAAAGATTAGAAAAAAGTGCCGAGCTAGATCAAAGACTATGTGGGACTACCAAACAAATGGTTAAATATTACCGTTGAGAAACGCTCTATATATAATCATAAGGAGTAACTATCAGTGCAATATGACCATTAAGGACTGCTCCTTATGGACATTGGAAGCAACGATCAGTGCAATATGTACTAAAGTGCAATGTCCATAATAATATACAAAGCAGTCCTTAATGGTCATATTGCACTGATAGTTGCTCCTTTTAAGTTATTTACGGAGCATTTCTCAACGATTTAACCATTTGTTTGATAGTCCCACATAGTCATTGATCTAGCGCGGGACTTTATATTCTTTGACTTTTTTACAACATTGTTGTGTTGCAGTGTCTGCAGCTCATTTGGAAGACATTGGCGCAGTCGTTTTTTATATTTAAATGTCAACTGCGTTACTTTAACTGCCAATTGCTTTAACTGACCCAAAAAAAAAAAAAAAATGTATGTTCTTTTTTTCCCACAAATAGATCTTTTTTGGTAGTATTTGATCACCTCTGCAGTTTCTATATTTTGCGCTATAAAAAAAAAAAAAAAAGACAACTTTTGAAAAAAAATAAACCCTATATATATATATATATATATATATATATATATATATATTATATTTATAAACATTCTACTATTAAAAACATTTAAAAAAATATAAATTTAAAATTTCTTTATCAATTGGGACAATATGTATTCTGCTACATATTTTTGGTAAAAAAAAAAAAAAAAAAATCACAATAAGCATATATTGATTGGTTTGCACAAAAGTTATAGCATCTACAAACTATAGGATATTTTTTTTTACTAGTAATGGCGGCAATCAGCGATTTAAAGCAGGACTGCGCTATTGTGGTGGACTAATTGGACACTTTTTGGGGACCAGTGACAGTAATATAGTGATCAGTGCTTAACAATATGCACTATCATTGTACTAATGGCACTGGCTGGGAAGGGGTTAACATCAGGGGAGATCAAAGGGTTAAAGGGTTAAGTGTACCAAAGAATCAGTGGGAGCCAGAGGATATCGAGTCCGCCATACCCGCTGATCAGCTCCCGTGGTGTTTAATCAACGTGGGAGCAGGCGGCACGTCCATCCCAGACCTGTAAGTGCAGGCTCACGTACTTGGTACGTGATTCTGCGCAACAGCGCCGCCTTGCCGACGTATATGCAAGTTATACGGTTGGCAAGCGGTTAATGTATGTTTGAGGATGAAGTCCCCTTTATAACATGAATAGTGAAAGAAGGTTTTTGAGCGATGCTTTTAAATTGTCCCTGTCCACAGTTGAGCATTCAGACGCCTGTAGCCCAACGTCTGAATTGTGAAAAAGATGCACAAGCTACTTTTGAAGCAGAATGGGGTGTTGGGATCAACAAAGATCCTAAATATTATTTAAGAAATATTCCTTCTTTCACTCCACAAGAACCGCCTGTCAGCAAGGAGAAAAAGTACAGCCTGAAGTTTCAACAAAGCACGCCAGACTTGTAAAGCCTCACAAAACCTTATTGTAATGTAAAGAATTCCACATTGGGTTGAGGTTAATAGTACTATTCTAAGTGAAGGAATAATAATCTTTAATATGAGAAAGGAATAACAAAAATGTCCTTTACATTTTTTTAAAGACATTTTTAACCAAGTCTGTAAGAAAAAACAATGGCGGAAATTACGGTTTGAACTGACAGTTCATTATTGCATATAGCGGATTCTAGAAATGTGTTCCTAGAAATGTAACTATCAATATTTAAGTCTGAGAACAAAATCTTTTTTTAAAGGTATTTTTATTAATAAACATAAAACACAGACAACAGTCCGATATAAACCAGAAAGTACAACCAAGAAGGAAATAATGCATATCCAAAAATCATACAGACAGAAGTACAGGGTAGTAAGGCAAGTAACATCAACCACAGTAGCGCACATATAGCAACCTCAATTGACTGCCCCCACCCCGCCTCTCCCGCACCAACCAGAGACTTCGTAGGATGATATTCAAAAAGTTTTTTTTTTTTTTTTTTTTTTTTTCTTTTCCCCCCCCCCCCCCTCCCCCCTTCCCCCCCCCCCCTCCCAACAACTTAAAACATATAACCTTCCAAATAGTATAAGGAGAAAGTACAAACCTAACAAAACCCTTCACGGAATGCATTCCTATCACATCAGCAAGTATGCAACCCACCATACGGAAGAAGCACCACCCCCCCCCCAGCCCCGGGCACCCAATAGGTGAGAAGAAAAAAAAAAAAAAAACAAAACGTCCCCAAGGCGGAGCAATAAGTTTGACAGACAGTCACATAACATCTCAGAAGTTTAGACCTCTCTGGACCCTAGAACCGAGTCCATCCAGGAGGACCATACCTTAGCAAATTTTTTCTTGGAACCCCTAGCCAGATATGTCAATTTATACATAGGAAGAGCATTGTTGACCAGTTCCACCCAGGCTGCCACCGTAGGCGGAGCGTCCTGTTTCCATCTCAGGGCAATCAATTTCTTGGCATAGAAAAAAAGTATACACAACAGAGTCCTCTGGGACTGCCGAATACCCTCCTCCCCCAGATTGCCAAGTAGGCATCTGTCCGGCGCGAGAATATTCGGCAGTGCCAATTTTTCCGCAATAAAGGTACATACCCCCTTCCAGAAGGACTGAATCAGCGGACATGACCAGACCATGTGAAAGAAGTCCCCCCTAACTGCCTGGCAGCGGAAACACAATGGGGAGGGAAGCCTTCCCATCGCAAAGAGACGGCAGGGAGTATAGTAAATTCTATGTAAATAATTCAGTTGAATAACCCTGTCCCCCGCAGCTATCAATCCATGGAACTGGGCGCTGAGCAAATCATCCCAGTCCGCCAGTTCCAATTGAGGTATATCAGCCTGCCACTTTGCCCGAAGGGACCCCATCCTCCCCTCACCCTGGTCAAGAGTCAACCCATATAGTCGAGAGATGAGTTTAGTGTGGTCGGGATTCATCAATTCCTTTTCCAACCGAGTCGGAGCCAGGTGGACCCCCCGAAGACCAAATTGGGCCGCCACTGCGTGTCGAAGTTGCTGATACAGAAACCAGCACGTCAAGGGAATCCCCAGCTCCATCCTCAGCTCAGCAAAGGACTTAAAGGTCTGGTTCACAAACAATTGGTGGGCATATTTTAAGTCAAATCCCGCCCACCTCCTAGAGGAATCCAACTTATGCAAATCTGGCAGTCCCGGGTTAAACCATATAGGAGCATTAGGGGATCTGTTGAAGGAAGAACCCCCCATTCTAGCGTTACAAATATGCACAATTTTGTAGGATAATCTAAGGATAGCGGCACCCTCCTTCGGGTAAGGACCATTCCTATATAGTGAATTAAGGAGTGCCTCATAGGAGCCCATCACCGCTGCCGACGTGGTGACCGCTGCGTTCGGCAGGTCCGGGAAGAACCACGCATGGACATGTGTCAATTGAGCAGCCAAGTAGTAAGCCTGCAGATCAGGAGCCGCCAGACCCCCAGCGTGAGCGGGGAGTTTTAGCGTGCTGAACGAGATCCGCGCCGGCTTCCTACCCCATAGAAAAGAGATCAGTATGGATTCAATGCTTGCAAAGAACCGTTTGGGAAGGTACACCGGTGCCTGCCAAAAGAGATAGAGGAAGCGGGGCAGATAGATCATTTTAAATATATTGATTCTACCCATCAGGTTAAGGGGCAATTTGCTCCAGGTGACCAAGGTTTGTTTCAACCGTTGTATCAGTGGAGTAATATTGTTGTCAACGTACATGCCCACCGGTTGCTGAATGACCACACCCAGGTATCGAAATTTAGTCACTACCTGAAGGCTACGTGGAAGCACTAGGTCAGGCGCCCGATTAGGGTCGAGGGGGAACGCCACCGACTTATCCCAGTTAACCTGGAATCCCGAGAATCGCCCGAAGGATTCTATCACCTCCAGGGCAGCATCCAGGGACTCCCGGGAGTCAGCCAAATAAAGCAGCATGTCATCGGCATATAGAGATGTTTTCTCTTCCAGCTCCCCCACCCTGCAACCACGTATCCTCTCATCACGCCTGAGCAAGTTGGCCAGTGGCTCCAGGGCCAGGGCAAACAGCAGGGGGGACAATGGGCACCCCTGCCTAGTGCCACGGGACACCGGAAATTGTTCAGTAACCCTGTTGTTGACACGCAAGCGCGCCACTGGCGAGTCATAGAGTAATCGCACCCACCTGATAAACTTTGGACCAAATCCCATCCTGCCCAGCACTGCGAATAAATAGGGCCACTCCACCGAGTCAAATGCTTTATGAGCATCTAAGGATAATATCAGTCTGGTGTCCACTCCAGAGGGTGGAGCCTGTAGGTTGATGAAGAGACGACGCAGGTTTATCGCCGTAGAGCGACCTGGAATGAATCCAGTTTGGTCGGAGTGAATAATCTTAGAGACAACGTTATTCACCCTACGGGACAAAACCTTTGCCATAATTTTGACGTCAGCATTGATCAGGGATATAGGCCTATAAGACTCGCAGTACATCGGGTCCTTTCCTGGCTTGGGTATCAACACTATCAGGGCCTCCCGAAGGGACGGTGGGAGCTTCCCAGTCTCAAAAGCTTCAGCATAAACCTTGGATAGTCGAGGGACTAGAGTCCCCGAGTAGGCTCTGTACCACTCAATCGGAAACCCGTCCATCCCCGGTGTCTTATTAGCCGCAAAAGAGGAAATCGCAGCCGCGATCTCCTCAGCAGTAATAGGGCCCTCAAGCGACACACTATCCTCCACCTCAAGCGTCTCCATCGGGATGTCCCGTAGGTAGGAGTCCAGTTCCTCTTGAGAGTAGGTGGCTCTTGAGGAGTACAAGGACTTAAAAAAATCTAGAAAGGCTCCCACTATCTCCGTGCCCTCCGTGCACCGCCGATGCTGGGCATCGTAAACACTGGCAATAGCCGTGACCGGGTGCTCAGAACGAGAGAGATACGCCAGAATCTTACTATTCTTATCGCCATATTCAAACACCCGCTGCTTTTGATAGAGTAATTTTTTCTGAGTCTTTTCTATTAAAATGAGATCCAGCTGCCGAGCACTGTCCCGCCACACAGAATAGTTCTCAGATGAGGGGTTTTTAATATATTCCAATTCAGCCTTAGTCGCCTCCGACTGGAGAGATTCCACCCTCCAGGCCCTATCCTCCCTGAGTTGCTTAATCACCCCGGACACTGAGCCCCGCATGGTAGCCTTGAAGGCATCCCACACCATAGCACCAGAGGCCGTCTCCTGATTGACCAGCCAGAAATGAGCCATCTCCTTCTCAGTGATATTGAAAAAGATTTCCTCGTTGAGCCACTGAGGGCTCAACCTCCACAGTTTGTAACCGATTGAGGAGGAGAGGCCAATTGTAATAAGCAAAGGAGAGTGGTCCGAGACGGCCCTAGGCAAGTAGGAGACGGAAATTAGTCTCGGGAGCAAGTCCGGGGAGACCAAACATATATCCAACCTGGAGAGGGTTTTATAAGAGGCCGAGTAACAGGAATATTCTCTAGCGGTCGGGTTCCTCCACCTCCAGCAGTCCACCAACTGATACTTGTCGACTGAAGCCGCAAGAGAGGAAGAAGCCGACACATCTCCAGGATACCTATCCACCGCAGGGGACATCACTGCATTAAAATCACCCGCAATCAGCAAAGGCCCTTCGGCCACCTGCAACAATTGGGCCATTACCTTGTCCCAGAAGGCTAGTGTAAATGGGGGCGGGATATAAACAGACAAGAAAGTATACACCACATTCTCAATTTGCAATAAAACGATAACATATCGCCCATATATATCGGTAACAACCTGTTTCACCAGGCACCGAAGTGAACGAGTCACCAGGATTGATACCCCCCTGGCGTGTGTGGAAAACATGGAGTGGAAGCCATGCGCCACAAACGCCCGCTTAAGGGCAAGAACCTTAGACCCAGTCAAATGTGTTTCCTGTAAAAATACAATCTGAGGGGTATATTTCTGTAAGTAATTAAAAACCAGGGCCCGTTTCACTTTATCGTTAAGCCCCCTAACGTTCCAGGAGAGCACAGTTAATTTGTCCACAGCCATGGTAAGAAAAAAGAGGACAGTCCCATGCTGATGAGGTCCCCCAGAAACCGGGCAACAGGGGGCAGTGCATCAACCGCCGTAGGAAGCGTCTGTATACAGAAGGTAAGGAGCGCAGGAAGCATCCGTGAAGGGTAGAAACCAGTCCCGAAGAAACAAAAAAGCAAAAAGTCCCCAACCCCCCACCCTGCCCGTAGCCCCAACATGCCCGAGCCTGAACCCCAAACCAAACCAAGTCAGTGGAACTAGTGGAGAACCGAACCTAAGTAACGTTCCTAGAATGCCACCATACAGTCACACCACATAGAAGTTACCATCCGGAATGGGAATCAGGAGTACACCTCCCACAGGTAAAGAAGAGGAGACGGGCAATAATCCAAGGCACAAAAAAAGGGTATCCCCAACCTTGCGACAGGCTCAGCATCCGGAGAGATATCAGGGAAAAGGATACCCCACTCAGCAAAGTCCTCAGCCCCTGCCCAAGGAGTCCAGCCATTGAGCAGCATCCGCAGGATCCAGGAAGAATTGCGCCTTGCCTCCACACACCACACGTAATTTAGCAGGATACAACATACTGTAAGGTAGCTGCCGCTCCCTGAGACGTTTCTTGACATGCACAAATGCTGCTCTCTGTTTTTGCGTGCCCGCTGAGAAATCCGGAAAGATGGTAATGACAGCATTGTCAAAGCGGAGATCCGGTAGTTCCCTGGCCTTCCTCAGAGCTGCATCTCTATCCCTGTAGTGAAGGATCCTTGCCAGCAAGGGTCGGGGCCTAGCTCCCGGTGCAGGGGCCTTAAAGGGGACCCTATGAGCCCGCTCAACAGCAAATAGTGGGGAGAAGGAATCAGGGCCCAGCGCCTGTTTCAGCCAGGATTCTACAAAGGCCTCAGGATTTCTGCCTTCAGCTCCCTCCGGGAAGCCCAGGAATCGCAGATTATTGCGCCGCAGGCGGTCCTCCATGTCCCCTAACTTAGCCGCCTGGGCCTTCTGCTCCGCCTGTATGCCTCTAAGTGCTGCAGGGAGAGGGAATACATCGTCCTCTACGGAGCTTATACGTTGTTCTGCAGTGGTGACCCTCTGCCTGAGCTTGTGGACATCGTCTTTAAGGAGGGAGAAGTCCACCCTAAGAGCATCAATCTGGGATGTAAGGGAGGTCTGACACATTTTTATGGCATCCATTATTTGCGACAGGGTGGGTTCAGGTACCTGGGATATGCGTGGTCCCACAGGTTCTGCAGCGGTATGGGCACTCGGTGACAGTGCAGGCCATTCAGGACTGTCTCCCATCCAGGATGCGTGAGCAGCTGCAGCGGAGGCCCCGGCAGCGTGAGAGGATCGGGCGCCATCTTGGACCTGTGCCGAGGGATCCGGATCGCGATCCTCCGGGGACACCGGCCTGTCCCTGCCGTACTTCACCATATCTGTCGGATGCAGGAGTGATCAGGGAGCCGAGGGAGGTAAGTAGACAGCGAAATAGAGCCCGGATGGCAAAGGATTAGATACAGGAGAATCGATCGGCAGCGGAGCTAGGAGAAGAAGCTCCTCACATCCCGGAAGTCAGCCACGCCCCAACAAAACAAAATCTTAACATATATTTCTGCGTACAATTTTTTTTTTTTTATTGTGGCTACTTTAGTTTTCTTTTCCAGGCTTTTTTCCCCTGGTATTTCTGCCAGTAACAAACATCCTGCTCTAAAAGGTGACAACGTTCACTCACTGCGCTGTACCACAGCTCCCAACTGTCTCGGATTTTGAGGGACTGTCCCGGATTTGGAACAAAGTCCCTCTGTCCTCTTTTGTCCCTCATTTTGGTCTGATCTTTAAAGTTGTATATAAAATGCACTTTTTATCTTTCCGAAAAGGTTTCCCAGTGCAAAACCTTTCATCTAATTTCTAAACTGCTGCATTTGTAAATTTCGAAAACGAATAGTAGTGGTAAAAAAAAAAAAAAAAAGTACTTGTGGGTTTAACTAATCATTTTTTTTTTTTTTGGAAAATTCTCCTTCATGAGAGCTAGGCAAGGGGGTGTCCTATGCCTCCATACTTTTGGTAATAGGTGTCCCTCATTCCCATCTCAAAAAGTTGGGAGGTATGCTGCACCTATGGAGAGGGTTTTGACCCTAGAATGTAAATGAGAGGTGGACTGGATTCAACTTTGAATTTCTACAACATACATTTTCTTGATGGTCACATCTAGCTACAAGGAACTCCACATTTGCTCCATGTAGATAAACATCCAGAAAATGCACTGAGCATTAAGAACTTTTTCAGGCCCGTTGCACACAGACAAAAGAAATAAAGTCCTTTACATGTGCCTACTTTTTAACTTTATGGTAAACACAGATTGGACATGTGATGTTGGTCACAGCAGCAGCAGCACACCTCTTCATTCATTATCTACATAATGTTGGCGGTGTGTTTCATATCTACCACATCATGACCTATTTTTTGTTGGTTTTATCCAAATGTTTGCAAGTACAAGATATAAGAATCACAGTTTAAAATATTTTTTTAACCAGTTTGCCGCTGCTCACTAGAGCTCTACTGCGGCAAAGTGGTTCGCTATCGTCTGGCGACGTAGACCTACGTCGCCAAACACTCCCCCTTCTCGGCGGCGCCGGAGGCTCGCTACCGCTGTATTCAATCACAGCGGGAGTCGGGCCAGGGGAGGAGCGGTGGCGATCGCCGCCGCTCTTCCCCGATCGTCAGGGAATCGAGTCTGGAGATCCGCCCGCTTGTGTAAACAAAGCGGGCGGATCTCCTAAGTGACAGGCAGGGTCAGATTGCAGGGTTCAGCATAGCTGATCCTGCGATCTGTCCTTGTGTCACATAGTCACCTCCCCCCACACATATCAGTAAGCACCAGGCATACATTAACCCCTCCCTCTCCAATAAAATTAACCCCCTTCCCTGCCAGTGTCATTTTTACAGTAACAGTGCATATTTATAGCACTGATTATTGTAGTAATGTCACTGGTACCCCCAAAAGTGTCAAAAATGTCAGTGAAGGGTCCGATCTGTCCACCGGAATGTCGCAGTCCCGCAAAAAAAAAAAAAAAATAAATAAAAAAATCGCAGATCGCCGTCTATTACAAAAACACCAAAAACGACAGAAATCTTTCCCTTAGTTAGTAAACGCAATAACTTTTGCGCAAAGCAATCAAAATACGCTTATTGCGATTTTTTTTACCAAAAATATGTAGCAGAAAACAAATTGGCCTAAAATGAAAAAACATTTTGATTTTTACATTTTTTTGGGGGGGAATTTCATATAAAAAAATGTGAAAAATATTGTTATTTTTTCAAAATTGTCGCTCTTTTTTTGTTTATAGCGCAAAAAGTAAAAATCGCACAGGTGATCAAATACCAGCAAAAGAAAGCTCTGTTTGTGGGAAAAAAAGGACGTCAATTTCGTTTGGGTATGGAGTTGCATGACCGTGCAATTGTCGGTTAAAGTCGCACAGTGCCGAATCGCAAAAAGTGGCCCAGACGTAAGACAGCAAAATCCTCCGGTGGTAAAGTGGTTAATGTCTCCAGTAAAAAAAATACAATCTTTCCTACTACTTTAGCCTTAAGTCTAACATTCCGTAATATAAACCCACTAATGTGAAATAATTTGGTATGTCCTAAAAGAACACAAGGTCAGCCTATCATCACCTCTTAAATGTTGCTTAAAGTTCAAGTCAAGGCAACAAAAAAAAAATCCCATACATTGAAGCAGTGTCTGCACCGCACGGGTCAACTGCTCATTTTGTCGAAGGGTGAGAAGAAAGCTTATACTCACGCAATCCTTCATTCTTTTGGAAAACAGTGCTCCCATGCGGTCCAGCGGTGGACTGTTCCTGGTCTATGGAGTCTGCTCTAGGCTTCATGAAGTCAGGAACAGTCCAAAGCTCAAGACAGCTGGAATGTGGGGGTGCCAAATTGGTCTTGTGCTGCGAAGATCGGAGAATTGGGGCAGCACAGTGGCTAAGTGGTTAGCACTTCTGCATAGCAGCACTAGGGTCATCGGTTTTAATCCTAACCAAAACACTACCTGCCTGGAGTTTGCATGTTCTGCCTGTGCCTGCGTAGGTTTCCTCCCACACTCCAAAGACATGCTGGTAGGTTAATTGGCTCTTGTCAAAAATGACCCTAGTGTGTGAGTTAGGGAGCTTAAATTGTAAGCTCCTTGAAGGCAGGGTCTGATGTGAATGTATAATATACACCGATCAGCCATAACATTATGACCACCCACCTAATTTTGCTAAAACAGCCCTGACCCATTGAGACATGGATACCAAAGTAACAACATGAATGGCAGGACCCAAGGTTTCCCAGCAGAACTTTGCCCAAAGCATCACACTGCCTCTGCCACCTTGCCTTCTTATACCACATCCTGGTTCCCTATAGAGGGAAGCGGTAACGTGTTAGCCATTCCTGGTTTTCTTAATTTAATAAACTAACTTTCTTACATGGTTTGCTGTCTGGTGATTCTCTTTTGACACCTGATTGACACTCCTGTGTGCTGTCCTTTTTTTAATGTTTTATTTCATTGCATTTGCATCCCATGCTTGGGACTGGCAGCACAAGGACTATTTCAGTTTGGATTTTCCAGTGTCCCATTGGTCAACCTCCTGCAGGGAGTTTTTGATTAACAGCACTTGGCCATTTTTTTGTATTTTTAGAATTGTATATTCCATACCTGACCAATCCCTGTGTAAGCTGCAGATCACCAAATTCGTTGGAGCTACTATAGTGATAGTAGTAACCTTCCAGGTCCTGTGCCAAAAAGCTGCAACCCTTGATAGTAACGGCAGAGGGTCTCCCACTCGGCACTGCCACCATTCAGAGAACATCTTGTATTTTTTCCATGAATCTAAGGCCGGGTAGCCATTTCAATGAATAGAAAGGCAGGCTGGCTACAACAAATATGGCACCAGGAAACTTTCAAAGGTGGTTGTGGATAATTGACTCTCCACAAAGCAGTGATGTTTATGGATGAGGATGATACATTTTTTAAAGTGGCTGTATACCCCGCTTGGTGATTTTTACCTACAGGTAAGCCTATAATAAGGCTTACCTGTAGGTAAAAAGAATATCTTCTAAATCTGCACGGTTTAGGAGATATTCACCCTGCATGCAGCTGCTGCTATCAGCGGTGCATGCGCTCTGGAGGTCTAGCGTATCGTGCCGGCACTTCAGAGCTCCTTGCCGGAACGGAAGGCTCCCGTGCGCATGTGATGTCATCGCGGCTCCAACCACTCCCAGTGCCGGAGCCCCCGAACCCAGAAGAAACACAGAGGGGACATTTCAGCTCCCTTAGCAGTGACTAGGCGCCGATGCTGGGGCTTCTTTCTAAGGTAAGTATTTCATAATGTGCTAGTGTGCAAAGCAGACTAGCACATTATACTATTGTCTTGCAGGGTTTTTTTTTTTTTTCAGTGGTTTGCTGCCGCTTTAACTGATACAATGATTTTGAGGTGTTCATCATACATGCAATAATGCAAAACACTCGCAGACTCACAAAAATAGGCAAATATAATGAAACTACAAGCCCATATGTACAAGACTTGCACTACCAGGTGCAATCATGTATTAGATTTATATGCAGTTATATAAGGTACAGCGTCTATGTTAAACCCCTATGCACTGTCAGCACATGTTTATCTATATTCATCACTGTAAGAGCAGTAAAAGTATCTGTCTTTGTTTAGCAGTTTCAATGTTCCATATTCATAAAGTAGAGACATGTACGAAACAAATTATGCATTTTGCATTCGAAGGTGTTTTTCTGTACTGCATAATTAGATTTCCGGACAGAATGTACAACATGAATACATAGAGTAAAATTAAAGATTCTTCTTGAATATTAAGAGGCAAACCGAGCAAGCACGTATAAAAAAAGGAATATATGCAGACACATTCGAGTCCATGATCCCCTGCTTCCTTTATGTTAAACACCTGAACTTTACATCATTACGCTCTCAGGTCAATGGCAAACAATTAAAGTTGTTGGACTACGAATCCCCAGAAGGTCAGAGGTAAAATAGGGTCGGGCACTTTAATAAAGAACGCAGGTGTTAATCCTGTAAATTGTGGGCCAAGTGGAAAATGAAGGTTGCTTTGGATCTTAACCCCTTTACGCCGACCGTACGCAAATATGCGGTCCCATTGGACTGGGCTTTTTTCCGTGGGGCTGCATATTTGTGCATCTACCTTTGTGCACGCTCATTGAAAGCCCTGGGCCTCATTCTAACAATCGGATTCCAGGTCACCTGATCACTGTGATAGCCTCTGATTGGCTATCACAGTGATCAGTCACTGTGAAGCCTGCCCAAGTGTTTTCTGTCTCTGTTAATGGATGAGACAGAAACATTGCATCTTTTTCTGTCCTTGTAGAGATAGAAAAAAAAAAAATAATAATAAAAATAAAAAATACCTAGTTTGATTTTGGTCAGCCCCAGGATTAGTGTTTGGGTCAAGGTCAGTATTTTTCGGACAGGAATTTTATTTTTTCTAAATTAGTATTAGTTTCAGTGTCGTTGTGTTTGAGGCAAGATAAAATAAAAAAAAAAAAAGCAAAATGCGCACTATATTTCTGGGCTGTACTACAGGTGCAACAAACATACACATATGTGGTATCACTGTGATCATCAGGAGCAGGAGAATATATTTTGGGTTGTTCATTTAAAAAAAATATATGTTTTTTTTTTTTTTCTTACGATTTTGGGCCAGTTTTCCATAAATAATAAAAAAAAAGAAAAAAATTAGGAGATATCCATTGCCATTTACCACCAAATGAAAGCCCAATTTGTCCTGAAAAAACAAGGTATAATCCACCTGGATGTACAAAGTAGTTTTGATGATATGTACAGGTTTACTAATACATGTCAAAGTTGCAAAATTGGACCTGGGGCATTAGGATCAGGGCGCAAAGGGGTTAAAGTGATTTCATGTTGTTACCTGATTTGACATTAGCTAAGGCTTAATTATTTTCCAAATGACAATACCTAATAAATCACATTTGTTCACATTGTAAAAAAAAAAATTGATCGATGGGAATTTTTTTTAAATTACCACCTGTACTGTGTAGGACTGTCCTACTGCGGAACATATTACTGTATCTATTGTACATATACTGCATATACTGCATATATTTAGTACATTTAGTACAAAATAAATTCTGAACCCTGGAAATAATATGGATTTGGAATTTTGCAATTTGATTTACACAGCTTAACGTGTTGTATATAATCTTTTTATAGTATAAAGGTAAATAAATAAAATAAACAGACATTTAGGCTGTGTTCACATGGGCACACCTAGGCGTATGCTCGTGCGAGGGCCATGTTTCCACATACAGGCAGTCCTCGGTTCAATTTGGGTGCAGTTGCTGTACGCCGCTACTGTCAATGCGTGTCCCCGAACACACATCCATCCACATTCAAGGAACAGCACCAGCATGCCCATCAAATTGGGAGCAGTGGCTGTGTCCTTGCAGTTTCTGCACCCAAATTAAAATTATTGGGACTGCTTGCATGGAGAAATGAGGAACACTTCTGCATCCCCGTGTGGTCAAATATGGCCCCTTGCACTCGCTTAAGTACACCAATGTGAACAAGGCCTTACTGGTTGCATGAGTAATCCCTGAGTCAATACTTAGAACCTCCTTTAGCTGCAATTATAGTTAGTTTTTTGGCTTAAGTCACCACCAGTTTTGCAAATGTGAAATCTGTAATTGTTGCTTTCTCTCATTCTGCTAGCAGAATTGTTCCATGGGAACTGTTGGAGAAAAGCAAGTCCAACAATTCTCTGGCTGGGTGTTTAGGGTCATTTCCTGCTAGAAAAGGATTCTCTGCCCCAGTCTCAAGTCTCTTGCGGATTCAACATGTTTTAGTCCAGAACTCCTGTATTAGGCTATATTCATATTGGCCCTAATCCTGGCCAGTTTCCCAATGCCTACTCTTATAAAGCATCCTCAGAACACAAAGACGCTTCACCGTGAGGATGGTGTTATCTGGACGATGAGCAGTGTTGGCTTTCTGCCATACACAGTGCTTTGTGCGAAGGCCAAAAGTAACATTTCAACCTCATAAGGCCAGAGAAATTGGAATTTTAAATTACCTAGTTATCTTGTTAGTAAAAGTTGAAAAAAAGTACTAAATTAAAAAAAAAAAAAAAAAAAAAAAGAAGGATACCCATGGTTGATCCAGAAGAAGGCAAAATTCCTTTTAAAAATTGTCCAATTTGCCCTACCAAGGAAAAGAACGTCTTCCTGATACCAAAAGCAATTGCATAAATTCTCAGATCAAATTTCATCATCCTACAATGTTATTTCTTATAATAGGAAACAATTAGTAGCTGTTAATATTATTTACAAAAAGTAATAAAATGAGCAGACATTATTATTCCATTTTATTACAGCTCTTTTCCTCAGGTCACAGACAGTACCATAGTGCCTTTAGGGGTGACCTTAAAGTGCTCTTTACTAATTTATTTGCTCATCATTTTATCCCTTCCAGTTTTTAACATCCTTGTGGTGGACTGAAAACCAAAGAAACATAACTTTATATTCAAAGTACAATCCTAGTAATATTTAGTAAGGGGTAGGATTATACAGTTATCTCTTAAATCCAAGTGATTGATTTACTAAAGGCAAATAGAATGTTCACTTTGCAAGCGCAGTTGCACTCTGCAAGGGAACTTGCTCCAGAGTTTAGTAAATGAGGGGAAGCTCTGCTGACTTCCATCATCTGATCATGTGCAAGTGATTTGGGTACTCTTTGCAAAGTGAAGCATCCCCTTTTTTTTACTAAGCTCTAGAGAAAATTTCCTTGCAGGGTGCAACTGCACTTGCAAAGTAACAGTCTATTTGCCTTTGATAAATCAACCCAAGTCTTTCTAAATACGACAAGGAATTCTGCTCACTTTAGAAGATGCGGTTATTAAGGTAGCAAGCACTCTCTTCTTCCCTACACTCCGACAGTGAAGTGTGCTTTGGTATCTCCAAGTTCAATGCAGGGCTGTGGGTCCTTTTTTAGTTTTCCCCAGAGTTCAGCTTCAACAAACTCTCAAATAAAATAAATATCTCCCTTACAACAGAAGTTAAACATACAGGTCTGTAGTTACTGGGTTAGAACCCTTAAGAAGAAGTACAGCCAAAGCTATTTTGGCTATACTTCTCCTGGGGATGACAGGAGTGCAGTTCGTTCTGCACTCCTATGCCCCATTTTCAGGCAATAGGGAGCTAAAGCCTGCTGTTGGCTGAAGTCACAGAGCCGGCTCAGGCTCTGAAAATATCCCGACCATATGATTGGGATCCGCCATTATTGGGTTGTCGAGAGCAGGAGCCAGCCGATCCTGCCCCCTCAAGAGCTCAGCGCTGGAGGGGCAGAGCAGAGAGTCGGTGACTGACAGTCACAGGCTCTCTGCTCACTGAAGGATGAGAATTGAGCTATTAGTGGTCTTTCACTGCTTGGTTCTCAGTCTAGGAGGTGGCAAGAAACAGATGCATCATCAGATTTTTCACAAGCCCATACTTTTCTGTATAGAATGTATAAAGAACCAGCAACTTGCATTCACCTTACTTGGTGAAGAGCTTGAAGAAAAAATACATGTGCACAAAAGTGAAAGAGACAAATGGTTACACCCAAACCCCTCAGAACCTAAGACATTTATATTTTACCATAACAATGCACCAATCATGCAGTAGCATTAGTCTTTCAAAAAACATTAGGGTCATTCTCATAATTGAAGCCCAATGCCCCTGGTGCCTGAAAAAAAAAAGTTGCTTTCTCTCTGGAATGCCAATCTCCCCATCGTTTAGGTTTTGACACTAAATGTCACAAAATGTTAAAAATGTAAAACTGCCATGATAAACCGCTCTAAAATTTTGAATTAGTCAAAGGATACCAACTGTGGTTAAAACAGATCTCCTCTTCTCCATTAACCCAGTACACACATACATATTGGTTTGCCAAGGGAGATGAATTGAAAGAATTCATGTGTTTATACTTTTCTCTTCTTCTCAACCACCAGTAATGTTCTCTTGCTTTTTTCAAGGTCCAACTCTGACTAAATTTTATTGTACCCCGCTCTAACGATATTAGGGTAATAACCAGCTCCATTTAGGGATATATTTGTGGTTGGTTTGGTAGGGACTTCCCCACAGACACTTCCAACCCAAGATATAAAAATTCCAACTGCCCCATACCACACACAGACAAATAAGTGACTACTAAACTTTCGTGAAAAAACAGTTCAGAAATTCATGAAACTTGTTCACAGCCTTTGCATCAACACTAAGCCCAAAAATAAATTCTTGAAGATGGTATCCAATTCCCAGTCAGGGTTGCATGGTGTTAAATACTCTAATTTTTAACATTCATGCTGGAAAAACTGCAACATTATATTTATTTACAAAACATTGTACCATAACTTTATTATCAAAAATACACCTTATATCAATTTTCCGATAGATATAAAAGATTCCCCAAAGCAGGATTTCACCTCTGTAATGTATTTTGGAATCTTTAGTAGACCAATAACAGCAAATAGCTCATTAGATCACCTAAACATATATAGTATCATTTTGTCATGGTTTAATCTCTGCAAGTCCCCCTTTACAGAAACAGGTTTTACATAAAGTCCTGCTTTTGATAAATAACCCAATTTCTTTTAGTATTTTAAAAAGTACCGAATCAATGAATTTAATCTAGCCACTAAAATGCAAAATCCATACTTAAGTTCTGAAATTGTAAAGGTATTGATTTTTTGGGAATAAAAAAAAAAAAAAGAAAATGGGCTGAGAAAACTCAAAGAAAAAATTATCTAAGTAAAAACAAATAATCCAACCACCCCATATGCAACATGGCCACTAAAATTCTCTATCCATTTTCTGCAGATGAACATGGCTGTCATGGTAACCATGGCTAGGAAATAATAGAATAAGTACCACTGCCACACTATTCCCTTATACTGGGCCACTATAAACCAAATAAACTGCAAGTGATCCTTACCCTGGTTAGATTAAAAATATAAAAAAAAAAAAAAATATATAAAAAAATTCTCAAAAGATACTGAATACTTTAAAATAGGTAGATGCTTTTGACCATGGGGTCAGTTTATAGTATTTTTTAGTCAGAAAATATCTGTTAACTGATTATTGCACTTCCCATGGCCTTCAGTAAGAACATATCTTGCAAACACGAGGGTGACCATAGGCCAAGGAGACCTCAAAACAACATTTTGATTACTATAGGGCAGCGATGTTGGACCTTGGCACCCCAGATGTTTTGGAACTACATTTCCCATGATGCTCATGCACTCTGCAATGTAGTTGAGCATCATGGGAAATGTAGTTCCAAAACATCTGGGGTGCCAAGGTTCACCATCACTGCTATAGGAAATATGGTGTCCATGTACAAAATAGATCCCCAAAAAAAAGCTGTGTTTATGGTCTTGGCTGTAAAACTGGCCCCTGGTCCATTCACCCTCTGTATAAAGAATACCCTTGGGTGTGCCAACATTTTCTTTTCACAAAATGTCTATTGGTCACCAGACTTCAGACTAAAAAGTGCCATATAATTACTAAGCTACTCCGAAAAAAACAAATATTTTATTTATTAGTTATACCTACATGCATTTTTCTATATATTTTGGACTGATATTGAGTTCATTGTTATCACAGAACATTAGACAAGGATTACATTTTATTACTAGGCTGTCTTTCTGCTGAACTCGATTTATAGCTTCAATGAAATTATTTTTTCTACAAACTCAGCATTACTTTGATCGTAAATCTTTTGGTCAACTGTTTAAAGCAACAATATAGAAAAACACAATGGTGTCTTATTAAAAGGCAAATGTGATGTTCACATCCCTAATTTTCCATTAGCTTAGTGAATGAGGTGAAGCACTGCTAAATTCCATCATCCAATCACGTTTTCTTGCACATGATGGGGTATTCTTTGCAAAATAAAATTTTAACCACATTCATTAAGCTAAGTGAAATTTCCCATGCAAACTGAACAGCCTATTTGTCTTTAGTAAATCAACCCCAAGGTGTGTGTATAAGCATATTAAGGATATGGGGAAAAAGTTTAGATAGAGTTGGTTCAATTGACAGTCCTAGAAATATTTATCTCTGTATAATTAAAGTGGAAGTCCAGCCTAACACTAAAATCTCTACATCTACAGGCATCCACAATCTAACACTAACCTATCTAGCCCTGTAAAGAAGAAATCAGTATACATGCCTTTTTTGAAGCCGCTCCGGTCCAGACTCCAGCGTCGGAAGCTCTACAGAGGACACAGCCAACAGCTGTGAAATGAACGGGAAGGGACGTCAGCCTTAGAGGTACTATTGGGCTTCCGTTGTCATCTGCCTCCTCTGAACCCGCCTCCACAGCAAAGCTGCTTGTGGACAGCTCAGTGTGGGACCGGACCAGGGTGGCTTCAGAAAAGGTATGTATACTAGTTTCTTCTTTACAGAGCTAGATAGGTTAGTGTTAGATCGTGGATGTCTTTAGATGTGGTGATTTAGTGTTAGGTTGGACTTCCACTGTAAGGGAGTCCACAGAGGCTAAATAGAAATCTATCCATGCACATTTTATTGTGTGTTGACACGTGTGGTTAACATGTGTGAATTTTGGAGCTGTGCCATTTAAGCTTCCTCCAGGTGCCTTCTAGTGAGTTTCTGCAGGCTGGATCCCTTGTGTGTTAAAGATAACCTTAGATGTAGGCCCCCAGCTTTACCACAGCTAGGACCTCGATGAACAGCAACTGGACTTGGTAGGACATTTAGTCACCCCCCACCCAAAGCTGTGAAATCCCTTCTACAGGAAGACCTGGCTACTCTGGAGCCTACTGGGCCATCCCTCTCAGGGACTGGCTGGTAGTGAATAAATATTAAGCTAAATATTTGACTCTCCCCTCCCTATGTTCCGGAAGCTTCCAGAAGGCAGGGGGAATAGGCAAACCTGCAAACCAGAGCAGCCTAAAGAAATCAACAGCTGCCCTAATGACATACAAAAAAACTAAATTTAACTAAAATCCTAGTAGCCTGTGCAGGAGGGTGCTACACTAATATAACCTAAAGTCCTGTGATATACACACCCACTGAAACTTTAGGAACCCTCCTCAACAACAAAATTCCCAAACCTGTATTTGTGTAATCAATATATACAGTGCTTTTATAAAGACACTTCTGCCTAAACAATACTTCCTCAAGATGGCTTTGAGCACTGTTCAATTAAAAGGTACCTGGCAAACAAAAAGGCCTCTCTATTGTTACTCAGCCTGTCCTATGATGGGCGGTGACACAATGTACGCTATATACAGTACTGTAACTTCTCATGGAACATACTCAATCTTTACAGCTTAGCTAAACTCAACTGGCTCTTGCTGATATCCAGCAAATATATCCGAGAGGCAACTCTCGTATTTAAGGGACTCACCCTATGCTCTCAGAGTGAGCACAGGCCAACTTCACAACCAGTCTCTTCTCTGAATTCTTTTCACACAAGAAGCCAGCATGCTTAATGCAGTAAATCTAGCCTAGTCTTCTTCCCAGACACTCACTACCTCGTGACTGCACACTAAAGGGAAGCCCATCAAGCAAATGCTCTGGAGTTTGAATAACGCTGGCTCTGCAGAAACCACTGTAACCGCCTTGTAACATTCTTCCAGCAAAGTACAAAACAAGCATCCACTTGCTTGTGATACTGAAGGGACACTGCCAGATATGTTCAGGTAGATCATGATTTGGATCCTTTAACTGAATACAGTAAATGGGTGGTATCAGAAGTCTCATTTGATCTTCCTTGGTTTCCAGGCCAGACGAATTCTAGCCCAACAAATGGAAAATTATTTTTTTCATTGATGAATGGTATTTTTTTAGTTTTATTTTTGGAGCTTACATTTACTTTACAGCGTTGTGTCTGTATATGTGCCTAGAGTCTCTTTCTTAGTAGCGCTTTGCATGATTTATGTGTATAGCTCAGACACTAGTGAACCATGCCTTGACTTAACATGGATATGAAATGATGTCATTATGAGAATATTGTGTGTGCTCCCAATGCTGCTTAAGCTTTTATGAATAGGATTCTCTGTATCATTTCCTGTGTGAAAACGGGCCTCTGATCTTTATTCAAAATAGGGTCGCAGAAATCCTTACAAAGAACAAAAAAAAAAAAAAATGTGTGGAGGCTTGAGACTTTTCACCCCAGAGTTGTCAGGGGTGGCAGTGTCAAGCCTTGTGGGATGAGAGATTAAAGCCCTTAACCACTTCCCGCCCGCCCTATTACAAAATGACGGCGGGAATGTGGTTGTGTTATCCTGACCGGACGTCATATGACGGCGGCAGGATAACACAGCTCTGGGCGCCCCCCGGGGGCGCGCAGAGCGGCGATCGGTGATGCGAGGTGTCAGTCTGACACCCTGCATCTCCGATCTTGGTAAAGAGCCTCTGACGGAGGCTCTTTACCATGTGATCAGCCGTGTCCAATCACGGCTGGTCACATAGTAAATAGGAACAGCCATTGATCGGCTTTCCTTAGTTCATGCCTGACAGGCACGAGTAAAGGAGCGCCGATCGGCGGCTCCCCTGACAGGGGGGGGGGTCGGCACTGGTAATCAGATCATTGATTACCAGTGCAGACCCTCGGGGGGGGGATGCCACTAGATCCACCAGGGATGCCCACTATGACCCCAGGGATGCCCACTATGGCCACCAGGGATGGCAATCAGGGCTCAGGGAGCCCCCCATTGCCCTCCCCATCAGTGCTGCCCACCAGTGCCCTCCCTATCAGTGCTGCCCGCAAGTGCCCATCATTGCCATCGTTTAGTGTCGCCCACCAGTGCCCATTATTGCCCACCGGTGCCGCCTATCAGTGCCCATTAGTGCCCATCAGTGCCGCCTGTCAGTGCTGATCAGTGCCGCCCATCAGTGCCCACCAGTGCCAACCAGTGCCGCCTATCAGTGCCCATTAGTGCCCGTCAGTGCCACCTATCAGTGTCCATCAATGCCGCCTATCAGTGCCCATCAGTGCCGCCTATCAGTGCCCACCAATGCTGCATATCAGTGCTACCTATCAGTGCCACCCCATCAGTGCCTCCTCATCAGTGCCTGTCAGTGCAGTCTCATCAGTGCTCATCAGTGCAGGAAAAAACTTATTTATTTATAAAATTGTATAACATAAATAAAAAAACTTTTTTTTTTTTTTTCAAACTTTTCTGTCTTTTTTTATTTGTTTAGCAAAAAGGAAAAAATCCAGAGGTGATCAAATACCACCACAAGAAAGCTCTATTTGTGGGGGGAAAATGACATAAATTTGGTGTAGGTACAGTGTTGCATGACCGCGCAATTGTCATTCAAAATGCAACAGCGCTAAAAGGGGAAAATTGGCCTGGGCGGGAAGGGAGGGAAGTGCCCTGTATTAAAGTGGTTAAATGACCAGGCCATATTTTGCGATTCGGCACTGCGTTATTTAATGGAGAATTGCACGGTCGTGCGACACTGTACCCCAATAAAATTAATGTCCTTTTTTTTCTCACAAATAGAGCTTTCTTTTGGTGGTATTTAATCACCCCTGCGATTTTTAGTTTTTGCGCTATATACAAAAAAAGAGGGACAATTCTAAAAAAAAAAAAACAAAAAACAATATTTTTCACTTTCTGCTATATAACATTCCAAAAAAAACAAACAAACTTAAAAATCTAAATTTTTTAACACTTTAGGCCAATTTGTTTTCTGCTACATATTTTTGGTAAAACAAAATAGCAATAAGCGTATTTTGATTGGTTTGCGCAAAAGTTAACTACGGGAAAGATACATGTCATTTTTATTGTTCTTTTTTTTTTTTTACTAGTAATGGTGACGATCTGCGATTTTTAGCAGGACTGCGACATTGGGGCAGACAGATCGGACCTCTAACTGACATTTTGGACAATTTTGGGGGGACCAGTGACATCATTACAGTAATCAGTGCTAAAAATATGCACTGTTACTGTAATATTGACACTGGCAAGAAAGGGGTTAACACTGTGGGTGATCAAGGGGTTAAATGTGTACCAAGGGGCGTGTTTCTAACTGTATCTCACTGGTCCCCCCAAGTGTCATATATGTCAGTTAGGGGTCCGATCTGTCCGCCGCAAGGTCCCAGTCCCGCTAAAAATCGCAGATCGCCCCCATTACTAGTGAAAAAAAAAAAAAAAACAACAATAAAAATGATATCTTTCCCGTAGTTAGTAGACACGATAACTTTTGCACAAACCAATCAAAATTTAAAATTTTATAATTTTATTTTTTAAATAATTACATTTTTTTTTGGGAATGTTATAAAAGCAGAAAGTGAAAAATATTGCTTTTTTTCAGAACTGTCACTCTCTTTTTGTTTATAGCGTAATAAATAAAAATCGCACAGGTGATCAAATACCACCAAAAGAAAGCTCTATTTGTGGGAAGAAAGGGACATCAATTTTATTAGGGTACAGTGTCGCACGACTGCGCAATTGTCAATTAAAGTATTGCAGTGCCAAATCGCAAAAAGTAGCCTGGTCATTAGGGGGCAAAACCTTCCAGGGCTGAAGTGGTTAAAGAACAACTGAAGGCTCCTGAATGAAAGTCTAAACATGTACCAAATTCACTTATTATGTAATACACAAGCCTCATAAAAGTAAAATAAAAAATTCCTTTACCTTGTCTAACTGAGCAAAAGCCTCCTTCCTTTGGGTCTCACATTTTACTGAGACACTGCAGCTCTCAGGTCGGAAGGATTCAGCAACAAATTGCTGCCCAATCAACTAGTGATCGACCGATATTGTTTTTTTTTTTGCCAATACTGATATTTTGGTCATCGCATATCGGTATTTTTTTTTTTTTTTGACAGGTACTCTTGTGGAGGGATCTGGGGGTCCAACACACCCCAAACCCCTCCTCTGCACTTAAAAGCATTCAAAAACGCCAAGTTTGGCTGTTTTTAATGCTGTAATTTTTTTTAATTTGGTACCGAGTACCCGGAAGTGATGTCATGACATCACTTCCGGGTTTTTACATGGAGACCCAATCAGAGCCGTGCAGGCTGGTTGCCTGGGTCTCCCGACGGGACGGGAGACCCAGGCGAGCCGTGGAAGGTGGCGGGGGCGTCCCCTCCCGCTCCTTGTAATGACAGCCAAGCGGCTTCTCAGCCGCATCGGTTGTCATTACAAGACAGCCGACCGTCGGCTATGGACACCGGTACCGGGGTGATGCCTCTAGCTGCAGGCATTGTACCGGTCGTACCCGGGTGATGCCTCTAGCTGCCGGCATCATTCAGGTACAAGCACTTTCTCGAAATATTGGCAATATCGGTAACCTCAGGGGCTGATTCTGATATATCGGGGAAAGTGTGTATCGGCCCTCGATATATCGGCCGATAATCGGTGGATCCCTACAATCAACATGCTTACATAATCTCCCCTCACTATGCTATATGCCTGACTATTGTCTCTGAAACGTGGCTCTGTAATTTTTACTTTTTTGGAACAATTTCCTAATTTCTGGAATATGAAGTTGCGCTTTGAGTTGTGGTGGAGTTGAGGTCATTATGCGCAGTGTAAAGATTGCTCATTCTGTTCTCAATATAGGATACTCTACTGTTTAAATTCCATACTGTAGTGTTCATTTTTGCAATCATGTTTGTCATATCCAAATGAAGAGGGTTGCTCAGGGAAATGAACATATATATTTAAAAATCGGCAGATTATCAGTTAACAAAATGGAAAGTAAACTAACAGGAGAGAAATCCATATCAAATCAATATTTGGTGTGGTCACCCTTTGCCTTCAAAACAGCATCAATTCTTCTCGGTACACTTGTACAACGTTTTTGAAGGGACTTGGCAAGTAGGTTGTTCCAAACATCTTGGAGAACTAACCACAGATCTTCTGTGGATGTAGGCTACCTCAATCCTTCTGTCTCTTCATGTAATCCCAGACAGACAACCTCAGAGGGAAAGTTTCAGCAACACACACAGTGCTGTCAATCTAGAAAGCAGTAGGCAGGGCTGGCAGGGTTGCCAACCGTCATGAAATTCAAGGACAGTTTGTAAAATCGTTTATTTTTACATTTGTCCATGAATGCCCATTACCGGAAACACAGTCTGCATGTCCATAACGGACAGATGTAAAAATCATGGATTTTACAAACTGTCAGTGAATTTACTGACAGTTGATAATCCTGCCAGATGCTGATTGACAAGCTACAGGCTTGTGAATCAGCAGTGACAATGCCAACAATTTTTCCTCCCACTGTAGTGCAAGCAAGCACAGCCTACATGAGAGTGACGACTTTCCACTAAATATAGAAGAAATGCAGCCTTTTTACCATACCATTACCACTGAATATACTGTATATTTGCATTCATTTTCTTTTTTCACACATTTCCCCCTTTATATTAACTTTGTAATCCTTCCATTAACGCACTTCCTCCGTTTGGTTACAACCAAATGGTCAGCATTGCCAGCCCCTAAATGCGGTCGCTGTATTCGTTTTCTTTTTTTCCACACTTTTTTACCTTTATTTTAAAGTGGTAATAAAAGGTACAGTCACTGTAACTATTCCTAAAAAGCCCCCCAATCCGCTTTGATCATGTAATTCAGAAGCTCAGACTCCCCTGTGTCAGTGATCCCTCCTTTCCTCTGTACAAGAAGCTCACTGACAAAGGTGAAGACCGCTGAACCTCCTTTAGGGCAAGGGAGCCTTGACTGCTGGAAGCATGGCGTCACTGTGGGTGTGAACCTAAAAGAGAAGTTAGGTAGCTCCCTTGGGATTGGCTACAAAGACCTGAGGTGACTGGGTGGCTGTGTTGTCAACCGTCCGTATATTTACGGACAGCCCGTAAAATCAGGGCACTTTTCTCCTGCCCGTAAATGCCCGTAGCAGGAGAAAAGTGCCTGTGAAAAACGGCAGCGATCGGCTCGGTTTGGAACTGCGCATGTGCAGTTCCGGAAATGCCCGAGATGACCCGATCATTTCCTGTATTCGGGCGGGCGGGCGGAGCCCTGGCCAGGGGGGTGGGTCTGGCTGCTGTCAGTGCGGCACGCCTACTTGACTTGTGACGACAAGGCGCCGCGACTCGCAAGTTGAGTGCTGCTGATTGTATCATCGGATCATGGATCAGGCACCAGAATTTAAAAATCAGGAGCCAAGCTGAGCTTGAAGTTCAGCAGGCGGCCGCGGCGGAATATGGAGCCAGTGACAGGACAGTACTATGGGGGGCTGAAGCCTGAAGGGGACACAGGAGAGTACTATGGGGTCTGAAGGGGACACAGGACAGTACTATGGGGTCTGAAGGGGACACAGGACAGTACTATGGGGGCTAAAGGGGACACAGGACAGTACTATGGGGGCTAAAGGGGACACAGGACAGTACCATGGGGTCTGAAGGGGACACAGGACAGTACTATGGGGTCTGAAGGGGACACAGGACAGTACTATGGGGTCTGAAGGGGACACAGGACAGTACTATGGGGTCTGAAGGGGACACAGGACAGTACTATGGGGGCTAAAGGGTACACAGGACAGTACTATGGGGGCTAAAGGGGACACAGGACAGTACTATGGGGGCTAAAGGGGACACAGGACAGTACTATGGGGGCTGAAGGGGACACAGGACAGTACTATGGGGTCTGAAGGGGACACAGGACAGTACTATGGGGTCTAAAGGGGACACAGGACAGTACTATGGGGTCTAAAGGGGACACAGGACAGTACTATTGGGGCTGAAGGGGGCACAGAAGGACAGTACTATGGTGGCTGAAGGGGACAAAGGACAGTACTATGGGGGCTGAAGAGGACACAGGACAGTACTATGGGGGCTGAAGGGGGCACAGAAGGACAGTGCTGTAGAGGGTATATGAAGGTGGGCAGAGGAGGACTCTGCTGTGGGAGGGTGATGTAAAAGGTGGCAGAGGTGGACACTGATGTGGAGGGTGAAGGGGGGCAGATTAGGACACTACTGTTGAGGGGGAATGGGGGGTGTCTGCAGCCTCTCAATACCTCCTGTACCATGTCCGCGCAGCCTCTGACCATCTCCTGTAGAACGTCTGCAGTCTGTGACCTCCTCCGGTGTGATGTCCACAGCATCTGACCACCTCCCGTATCATTTCCACAGACTCTGACCACGCTCAGGTAAGTGACAGCGCTGCCAGGCCAGTCTAAGGGGGGGTCACTGATGTAAGGGCTGGGTGAATACAATAATGTAAGGGGGAACTGATATAAAGGTTTCCCCCTTCTAGCAGGGAACCCCCCCCCCTTACCTTAGTGTAATTAATCTGGAAGGTGGTCTCTGGTCACCAGAGTCCCCCCACCCCCCTATCAAAGTTCCTGGTATTCCTCTCTACATCAGAGTCTGCAGGATTCTCCCTTAGAGTGCAAAGGGGGAACTCTGCAGACCCTGATGTAAAAGAGAATTCTGATATAAAGGGGAATGCAGTGGACTCTGATATAAGGCGGTTTCTGGTCACCAGAGCACTCACTTAAATCAGAGATCCCCCTTAAATCAAGATCTGCAGCATTCCTCTTTATGTCAGAGTTACACTGTAGGGGAAATCCTGCACACTCTGATATATGGGGGAACGCTGTGCTGGCTGGGTTATATTAATCTGATCTTCATGTAAATGGAGAAATATGGTTTTTGACTTTTGTTTAACCTAAACACATTGCTGATAGCACTATCTACATGTTTATAGTTTAAGTATTGATATTTGCACGGTTTAGCACTGAAAACAGCCTGTTTATGTACATTTTTGCAATGCCAGTAAAAAATTTGTGCCGTCCGTAAATTTTGGACGTTCTGCCAGTAAATTTCCCTCCGGGGGGTTGGCAACACTGCTGGGTGGAGCCTGAACTCTAGGAAAAGGCTACGCTGGGGCACATCCAACTGCTCTGAGGAGATTCAGCTGTTACAAGATTTGCCCACCCTCCCCCCGCCCGTTGTGATGTTTTGTCACAGCTTTATTGGCGGTTTTGACCTTGCCAGCAATTGATGTTGCTTTATGGGTTATGCCCTCAAGTTAAATTCTGGGGTCTAATGTCTGTCTGGCACTGATGGTAAGGACAGGCCTCTTAGACTATGTAAGTTTATGTTTTATGGGTGCTCACGGTAGAACTGTGACTGTCATTGTCGGGTGCTCACAGTTTAACCGTGACTGGCACTGTTGTTTGGCACGTTTGGAAAGTTGTTATTTTTGCAAAGTTGAATAAAGCTGTGGCCTTGCCCTATTTCCAACTTAATCAGCTTCTGTGTCTTTTTGGGGGGCAAGGTATTGGTTTATTAGCTGCTCATAAATGAGCCTATGCTTCTCAGCAGTCATGAGTCAGAGCTTCTGGATCATGTTAAAGGATGTATCAGATTGAAAAAATGCAAGTACCGATACTTTTAATGCACGGTATGCAGTATAGGTAGGAGGAACTCACTTCCCGTCCAAATGGAGCTTGTAATTTATTTGAAGTAAGTTTAAATCTTCTACCATCCCCATTCTAAGCCTATTCAATCTACCCTGTAAAAGGAACGATGCCTATACTTACCTATTCTGAAGTTGCTCTGGTCACATGATCAGTACCCAGTGCCGTCTTCCGTGTAAAAGAGGGACAACCGATAATAGATGTCCCATAGGTAAGCCTATGGGTGACGTCATTGCACAGGACCTGCATCCATTGTCAGAAATTTTTCTTCTACACTGAAGCGGATGCTAGAGAAATCATGTGACCACACCGGAGTGACTTCAGAATAGTTAGGTATACGCATGTTCCTTTTAGAGGGTAGATTGAATAGACTTAGAATGGGGGTGGGAGTAGATTTAAGCTTAGTTAGGTTTCGACTTCCACTTTAAATGAAACCTGCCATGTTATGTACCCGTTTTTGACCTTTTTATTCCCATTACCTTAATATGAATATAACGCTTTGCTAGGAATTCAACCCCGAAGTCAATTCTAAACAATGTGAGGATTTTCGCAAAGTCTGTTGAAGATTCCTATATACTTTGACACTAGAGGTACAAGGTTGGGTCGGAGCAGTGAAGCTGCTGAAATTTTTCAAACTTAGTACCCAGTAGAGAGTCTAAATTAAAATTTGCCCAGACATGTAGCTGTATGAAATACTACAGGATTGCATCCTTTTAAAGACACTATCCAGTTATCCGAGAGTGTAAGTAAACCTTTTTATGAACTTCAAGTAAACACACAGGACACAGAGGAGGAGTTTAAAAAATGTGTCAACTAAATAAAATATGAATGACTGCAAATGAAAATGGAAAGGTAATTTTAATAACAAGTTAAAACATGGTTTGTGTGGTAATTATGAATGTAATAGCGTTATCTGAAAAACCAGGTAAAAGCTGGTACACACGGGTCGGATATCGGCCAGTTCAACAGATGCCTCCACAGTTTTGTTTCATTCATGGGTTGAACAAAAGAAAACGTACAATGCAAAAGATTTTATGCATGCCCATTGCAATGCTTACTATGTCCTTCCTCTTGGTTTAATTTCAGTTCCCAGTAGCAAGTATCTTCTAAACTTTCATGACAGCTACATGTGAAGAAGGCACAATTATCAGTTAGTTAAGAAGTGAGCAGCAAGGAATGTTGAGACATCTCTCTAAAACCATCCAGAGAACAGGGCAGAACTTGCATAGGAGTTCAAATGCTAACACCATGCCTAAATCTGCTTTCACATACTGAAAACACCTACTTGATACAAACCTCAGTCACATACCAACACATGAACATTGACACATGATGTGACGGAGAAGCATGATATGCATGGAGATTTGGTGACCACGGGCGATAAAAATATATGCTTTGCGTAAACACTTCCCCGTGACCTTGTGCTTTTAATAAACTATAAACATAGTAATGTACATTGGTTGAAGATAGTTTATAACCTACACTGCATTGTAATTGATCTCAAAGTGTCTTGTTTAAAGAGATTAGCAAGCCCATTAGCCCAGTGGCAGAAGTCTATATGAAATGAGTCAGGAGGAGGTTATGTACCAGGAGAGGAGAGTGTGTTAACTGTTTTAATGTATAACTTTTAATGAATCAATGGTGTTACACTTTAAAAGCCTGTTTTGGGTTTTCATCCCTCCAGGGAATCTTTTGGGGAACCACTGGTGAGTGCATATAACCAACGCCATATAAGGTATTGGTTCCATATCCAGGCAGGGGGGAATCCTTGGTTGGCCAACGGAGACGCCGTTGGAGATGGTGTTAATGAGGCATTGTTACTCACCCCCTCGAAGTCTTTATGACCTACTCATAAGTCTAGGGTGAGGGTGTCAGAGTGGGTGAGTTCTTGACAAATTATCAAGAATGAGATGTGAATGTGAATGAGAAGAATGATATGCATGGAGGTTTGGTGACCCCAGGCGATAAAAATATATGCTTTCTGTAAACACTTCCCAGTGACCTTTTGCTTTTAATAACTATGAATATAGTAATGTACATTGGGTGAAGGTGGTTTATAACCTACACTGTATTGTAATTGATCTCAAAATGTCTTGTTTAAAGAGATTAGCAAGCCCACCAGCCCATTGGCAGAAGTATATATGAAATGAGTCAGGAGGAGGTTATGTACCAGGAGGGGAGTGTATGTTAACGGTTTTATTGTATAACTTTTAATGACTCAATGGTGTTAGACTATATATCTTCATCCCTTCAGAGAATCTTTTGGGGAACCACTGATGAGTGCATATAACCAACACCACATAAGGTAATGGTTCCATATCCAGGCAGGGGAGAATCCTTGGCTGGCCAACAGAGAATCCGTTGGAGACGGTGTTTATGAAGCATTGTTACTAACCCCCTCTTTATGGCCTACTCATAAGTCTGGGGTGAGGGCGTCAGAGTGGATGAGTTCTTGACCAATGATCAGAATAAAGGTGCATGTGGACTTTATTGCTCACACTGGGGATATGTTGTATATTTTAATTTTTATTGTTTTTATTTATCCCTGTAATTATCGATTTTTTTTATTATACTTTATGTATCTTTTCATTTTCAGACACTGAATAAAATATTCTGTATGGACTAGAGCTGCACAATTAATCGTTAAAAAATCACGATCTCAAATCCCCCCCCCCCCCCCCCACGATCTTAAAGCAGAGTTCCAGTCTTTTCTGTGTTTATTAAAAGATAACACTTTTTGTAGATGTTGACTTTAAATAAACACACACTCACCTGTCCCACATTCCAGCGATGGGTCTGTCCAAAGCCTCAAACCTTTCTCTCTGCTCTCGGCGGTGCTGGCATCACTAATGTGGACACCCGGCTGTGACAGCTTGCGGCTTCACAGCCAGGTGTGCACTGCGCGAGTCGCGCTGCGCGTCTTGATAGGCCGGCAATTTTCTGGGACCTCTAACGTGTCCCAGAAGATTGCAGAGAGGGAGGGGGAGAGGAGAACTTCTGCTCTGGGCGCTACGGCGCTCTTAGTGGAAGCAGGTACCTGTCAGAACTATAGTTATATAATGGATATGGGCTAAAAGTGCACACTCTCAGGTTTAATATGAAAGTATGTACAGTAAACCCCCCTCCATTGAGGGGGTTACGTTCCGGACCCAGCCGCGAAAAGTGAAATTCCGCGAAATAGAAAAACCCTATTAAAATGCATTGTAGGCATGATTTTTTTACTGTCACTGTACGTGTAGAAGCATTTTAAGGTCTTTAAACACACTTTTAAAACTATAGAAACTCATTTAAACACATAAAAGATACTTAGAGACAGAGCAAGAGCTATGAAAAACACAAAAATCTTTCATTTTTAATGATTTATATAGTAAAATAACATTACAAAAAAAAAAAAACGCGAATTACCGGGACCGCAAAAACTGAACCGCGATGTAGCGGGGGATTACTGTACATCCAAATTGGAGGAAGGGTTTAGGAATTACAGCTCTTCAGAATAGCCACCCCCCTTTTTAAAGGACCAAAAAGTAATTGGACAATTGAATCAAAAGCTTTTTAATGGCCAGGTGTGGGCTACTCCATTAATATTTCTTGAACAATTAAGCAGATAAAAAGGTCTAGAGTTAATTCTAAGTGTGGTATTTGCATTTGGAATCTATTGCTGTGAACCTACATCATGCCTTCAAAGCAGCTGTCCATGCAAGTGAAACAGCCTATTGTAAGGTTTAAAAAAACAAAACAAATCCATCAGAGAGATAGCAGCAACATTAGGAGTGGCCAAATCAACAGTTTGGTACATTCTGAGGAAAGAATAATGCATTGGTGAGCTCAGCAACATAAAAAGGCCTGGATGTCCACAGAAGACAACAGTGGTGGATGATCGCAGGATCCTTTCTATGGTAAAGAAAAACCCATTCACAACATCCAGCCAAGTAAAGGACACTCTCCAGGAGGTGGGCGTATCATTGTCAAAGTCTAAAATCAAGAGAAGATTTCACGAGAGCAAATACAGAGGGTTCACCACAAGGTGCTAACTGTTCAAAAGTCTGAAGAATAAAAAAGCCAGATTAGACTTTGCCAAAAAAACATCTAAAAAGGCAGACCAGTTATGGAAAAGCATTCTTTGAAAGGATGAAACTAAGATTATTCTGTACCAGAATGAAGGGAAGAAAAAAGTGTGGAGAAGACTTAGTACAGATCATGATTCAAAGCACACAACGTCATCTGTAAAACATGGTGCGATGGCATGGGCATTCATGGCTTCCAGTGGCACTGGGTCATTGGTGTTTATTATTGATGTGACAGAAGATAGAAGTAGCCAGATTAATTCTGCAGTGTTTAGAGATAAACTGTCAGCACAGATTCAGCCAAATGCAGCAAAGTTGATTGGACGGCGCTTCACAGTACAGATGGACAATGATCCAAAACCTAGGAGCTTTTGAAGGAACAGAAGTGGAAAGTTTTGCAATGGCCAAGTCAATCACCTGATCTCAACCCTATTAAGCATGCGTTTCACTAAAGTCAAAGCTAAAAGGATCACAAACTAAGAACAATTAAAGACAACTGAAGTTAGCGCCTGGCAAAGCATCAGAAAGGAGGAAACCCAGTCTGTGGTAATGTCCATGGGTTCCAGACTTCAGGCAGTCATTGCCAGTAAAGGATTCTCAACAAAATAATAAAAATGAACATTTATAATTGTATTCATTTTTCCAATTACATTTGAGCCCCCCTGAAAATGGGGGGGGGGGGGGATGTGTACAAAAATGGTTGCGGTTCCTATAATGTGTACTTGATATTAATGTTTAACCCCTTGAATTAAAGCTGAAAGTGTGCACTTCAAAATCATTTGAATTGTTTTGTTTTAATTTTATTCTTTTGGCATACAGATGTGTCCAAATATATAGATGTACCCAACAGTATATATTTTATTCTCTGAAACGGAGGAGGTAAATTTGCATCAAAACCTTACTAAATATAGGCTATAAGCTGAGAGCAAATGGTAAAAAAGGACAGAGAGTTAGGCCCTTTCAACATGGGTAGGGCTCCAACAGGAGTCTGGTTTCTTAGCAGGGAATCGTTTTTTTGATATCCACTGAGCAGGCAGATTGTTGGTCCAAGTCCACTCTGCTTATGCAGAACGGACACAGACACAGCCCATTCTCCGTTATGGGCAGTCAGATGTAAACGAATCACCTGTCCGTTTACACCCGACTTCCATCCGTTCTGATTCGCTAGACGGAAGGGGAACAGATCCCCATCAGTTTGTTTTTAGTGGACACATGTCCGTTTACACCCGCTGCCTCAGAGAAGAATGGAGGGCCCGATCAAGTCAGCCTGAAAAACTTACAGGCGGATCCAATCAGTCCGCTCATGTGAAAGGAGCCTTATCTGCATAGGCTTTTATCTTCATTCAAAAGGAATTAGAGAATTCTGTTTAAAGCTCCAGCCTGTCAACAACTACAACTGGCAGTCAAAAGTAAGCTCGGGAGGTAGGCCTAGGAAGGCAAGAACACTGAGTTTTCAGGGTTTTTTTTTCCATTTTTTATTTTATTTTTTGTCCTAATCATAGAAAAATTTAAAGAAAATATATGCAACACATTACATAGTCTCTTTATTAGAAAGCAATTTCTACAACAGTGCATGCATTATCACAGGTCAACAATTCCCTATAGGATCCCTTTAAAAGTTTTAAACTACCATTGTTAAAGCAACCAGAAAAAAATACCCACAAAAATATAGACAGAAGAGAATAAATGTCAGTTGTAAAATTAGGTAGCAGAGCAGTTGTACGGGATACAAGTGGCAGAAGCTCTTTGTTCATTTTGTCCTTTGTGACTGCTCTGTTAAATGATGTAGTACATTTTTTTTTATTAGAGGTAAAATGGAATGACCTTCTACCATTTAGACTTTATAAAGGTTTCTGTATATCACTGCAAGCTTGTATACTTTATACTAGTGTGCAGGGAAGCGGTAAAAGAGGTTTCCATTGGATGGCTGCATGCCATTTTGTTTTCTAGAAAGATAAAGTGTTAAAAAAAAATTCTAACGACGCCCAGTTGCTCACTTCCACCCTTTTACCGGATTTAAACTTCCATTAGATATATGGTTTTCATTCAAAATGACATTCATAAAAGTTACATATAGATGTAGCAACACCTCTAGAGAAAATAAATAAAAGTAACAGTCTTAAAAGCATGGGTATATCCATGCCACATTTTCAAACCATTACTGGAAGCTTTATTATTTATTTTATTCTATTCTGAAAATGCCCATGATTTATTCATGTAAAATACCGAACAAATGTAATAAACAAATATTCAGACGTGTATACCCTTTAAAATTGAACTCCAGGAAAAAACAATACTTTGACAGTTGATTTGTAAAAAAAAAAAGAAAAAGAAAAAATACCTCTATATTGAAAGTTTAGATCCTCAGGCAAGGCCGTTTTACTGACACAGTGGGGGCTATTTAACCACTTAAACTGGTTTTACCCCCTTAATGACCAGACCATTTTTTGCGATACGGCACTGCGTTACTTTAACTGACAATTGCGCGGTTGTGCAACGCTGTACCCAAACAAAATTTAGGTCTTTTTTCCCCACAAATAGAGCTTTCTTTTGGTGGTATTTGATCACCTCTGCGATTTTTATTTTTTGTGCTATAAACAAAAAAAGAGCTACTATATATATATATATATATATATATATATATATATATATATATATATATAGTGGGTACGGAAAGTATTCAGACCCCCTTAAATTTTTCACTCTTTGTTATATTGCAGCCATTTGCTAAAATCATTTAAGTTCATTCTTCTTCCTCATGAATGTACACATAGCACCCCATACTGACAGAAAAACACAGAATTGTTGACATTGTTGCAGATTTATTAAAAAAGAAAAACTGAAATATCACATGGTCCTAAGTATTCGGACCCTTTGCTCAGTATTTAGTAGAAGCCCCCTTTTGATCTAATACAGCCAGGAGTCTTTTTGGGAAAGATGCAACAAGTCTTTCACACCTGGATTTGGGGATCCTCTGCCATTCCTCCTTGCAGATCCTCTCCAGTTCTGTCAGGTTGGATGGTAAACGTTGGTGGACAACCATTTTTAGGTCTCTCCAGAGATGCTCAATTGGGTTTAAGTCAGGGCTCTGGCTGGGCCATTCAAGAACAGTCACGGAGTTGTTGTGAAGCCACTCCTTCGTTATTTTAGCTGTGTGCTTAGGGTCATTGTCTTGGTGGAAGGTAAACCTTCGGCCCAGTCTGAGGTCCAGAGCACTCTGGAGAAGGTTTTTGTCCAGGATATCCCTGTACTTGGCCGCATTCATCTTTCCCTTGATTGCAACCAGTCGTCCTGTCCCTGCAGCTGAAAAACACCCCCACAGCATGATGCTGCCACCACCATGCTTCACTGTTGGGACTGTATTGGACAGGTGATGAGCAGTGCCTGGTTTTCTCCACACATACCGCTTAGAATTAAGGCCAAAAAGTTCTATTTTGGTCTCATCAGACCAGAGAATCTTATTTCTCACCATCTTGGAGTCCTTCAGGTGTTTTTTAGCAAACTCCATGCAGGCTTTCATGTGTCTTACACTGAGGAGAGGCTTCCGTCGGGCCACTCTGCCATAAAGCCCCGACTGGTGGAGGGCTGCAGTGATGGTTGACTTTCTACAACTTTCTCCCATCTCCTGACTACATCTCTGGAGCTCAGCCACAGTGATCTTTGGGTTCTTCTTTACCTCTCTCACCAAGGCTCTTCTCCCCCGATAGCTCAGTTTGGCCGGACGGCCAGCTCTGGGAAGGGTTCTGGTCGTCCCAAACGTCTTCCATTTGCGGATTATGGAGGCCACTGTGCTCTTAGGAACCTTAAGTGCAGCAGAAATCTTTTTGTAACCTTGGCCAGATCTGTGCCTTCTGTCTCTGGGCTCTTCAGGCAGTTCCTTTGACCTCATGATTCTCATTTGCTCTGACATGCATTGTGATCTGGAAGGTCTTATATAGACAGGTGTGTGGCTTTCCTAATTAAGTCCAATCAGTATAATCAAACACAGCTGGACTCACATGAAGGCGTAGAACCATCTCAAGGATGATCAGAAGAAATGGAAAGCACCTGAGTTAAATATATGAGTGTCACAGCAAAGGGTCTGAATACTTAGGACCATGTGATATTTCAGTTTTTCTTTTTTAATAAATCTGCAACAATGTCAACAATTCTGTGTTTTTCTGTCAGTATGGGGTGCTATGTGTACATTCATGAAGAAGAAGAATGAACTTAAATGATTTTAGCAAATGGCTGCAATATAACAAAGAGTGAAAAATTTAAGGGGGTCTGAATACTTCCCGTACCCACTGTATATATATTATATATATATATATATATATATATATATATATATATATATATATTTAACTTTCTGCTATAAAACATTCCCAATAAAAAAAATGTTAAAATCAAATTTTTTCATCAATTTAGGCCAATATGTATTCTGCTACATATTTTTGTACTGTTTCTACTGTTTAATTGGTAGAGTTTTTGTCAAAAAATACAATACAAATACATTACATCATTTCTGAATTTTTATTCAGTCGTACAAGAATTTTCATACTTTAATAACCTATCCGTTTTCGATATGGAGACTAGCATGCAAAAAATCAGATAATCTCATTGTGTGTACTAGGCTTTACAGTCATGGATCCTATCACTGACATTAACCACTTTAGCCCCGGAGGATTTTGCTGCTTAATGACCAGGCCCTATTTTGCAATTCGGTACTGCGTTATTTTAACCGACAATTGCTCGGTCGTGCGACGCTGTACCCAAATAAAATTGACGTCCTTTTTTTCCCACAAATAGAGCTTTCTGTTGGTGGTATTTGATCACCTGTGCGATTTTTTTTTTTTTGCGCTATAAACAAAAAAATAGCGACAATTTAAAAAATTAAAAATTTTCACATTCTGCTATAGAACATTCCCTAAAAAAAATTTTCAAAATGAACATTTTTTAACATTTTATGCCAATTTGTTTTCTGGTACATATTTTTGGTTAAAAAAAAAAAAAAAAAATCGCAATAAGCGAATTTTGATTGGTTTGCGCAAAAGTTATTGCCTCTACTAACTACGGGAAAGATCAAGGTCATTTTTATTGTTTTTTTTTTTTACTAGTAATCAGAGATGTATAGTAACGAAGTAGAACTACTTAAGTACTGTACTTAATTCCCGAAATGCGGTATCTGTACTTTCCTAGAGTATAATTTTTTTCTCCTACTTCTACTTTTACTTCACTACATTTTTTCGATGATTTCGATACTTCTACTCCGATATTTTTTTTTTGTGCTGCATAGTTACTCGTTACTTTTTAAAAAATTACCACTGCCAGAACAGTAGATGGCAGGTTGCATAAAGCTCAAAAAAATGTGTATAATGTCATTTGTAAATCAGCGCATACGAAAATAAAGGCTGTGTATAATAAAAGCTGCTATACCAAATCTTTCCAATAAAAAGAAAATATGAAAACAAACAAATAAATGGTGCTACAGTGCTTAAAGTGCATCAAGAAACTACTAACAAACACAGGTTAATCATTTGAATAAATCATTTGAAATAATAAAAAACAATATGATGTTCAAACTTTTGACTTCTTTCTTTAATAACTACATAACACAGTACTTGTACTTTTACTTTCAGTACTTGAGTAGAATTTTTTTTTCAAAACTACTGGTACTTTTTACTTTTAGTACTTAAGTAGCAAATTTTTTGAAAAAACTACTTGCAATACTTAAGTAAAAAAAATGTTGAATACTTTAGTACTTCTACTTAAGTAACTTTTTCTGCGAGCACTTCCACTTCTACTCAAGTCACTTTTTGATCGAGCACTTGTACTTTTACTCAAGTAGAAATTTCGAGTACTTTATACAAGTCTGCTAGTAATGGCGGCGATCTGTGATTTTTTGCAGGACTGCGACATTGCAGCGGACAGATCGGACCCCTAACTGACATTTTTGACACTTTTGGGGAGACCAGTGACATTACTACAGTAATCCGTGCTAAAAATATGTAATAATGCCATTGGCAGGGAAGGGGTTAATACTATTAGTGATCAAGGGGTTAAATGTAAGCCTAGGGGAGTGATTCTAACGGTGGAGGGGCGTGCTTTGTGAGATCATCACAAAGACATGTGATCCTATATAGCAGGATCACATAGCCTCTGTGATCACTTCAGGGAGAAGGAAAGACAGCTGTGTTTACATCAGCCATCTGTCCTTCTCTGTCAGCGGGGGGGGGGGGGGGGGTTGCGAGTGGCCGGCGGCCATCGGAGCCGCCTGTCACACGCACTGGCTCCCTAGCTGATGAGCGGGGGCGAGAGTGTGCCGGCAGCGGCGCGCGCTCACCCCCAGAGTCTCCTGAGCGAGCGACGTAGTACGTCGGTTTGCCCAGGAGCGGCCGTCTGCTGCAGTAAATCTGCGGTGGGCAGTCGTCAAGTGGTTAATGGCTGCGTGTTGACTTAATTTGGGGGGGGGACAGCAAATTTACACTGTTATACAAGCTATACACTCACTACTTTACATTGTAGCAAAATGTCATTTCTTCAGTGTTGTCACATGAAAAGATATAATCAAATATTTACAAAAATGTGAGGGGGTGTACTCACTTTTGTGAGATACTGTACATGCATTCGCACCCGCAATGACTCAATAGCATTTCTCAGGCTGGGATTCCTGATAGTGACAATAATGCAAATGTAATGACACAGGAATATTTTCACCCTATAGTCGGAGGTAACTGAATAGCAGTACCATGGCAGGACCACCAGGTATTATTTCAATAAAAGCTGCAGATTTTAGAAAATTACTTTTGAAATGAAATTAACATTTTAAATCTTATACTATTTTAGTAGCTTGGTTTGTATATATTTTAATTCTGTAATAATGTTTTTTTTTTTTTTTTTTTACAACACTTTCAAATTATTCCATTGGCTTAATGTGGCGTGACTAAATAGAAAAAACAACCCCCCAAGCAGCATTCAGCTTATTCTTATATAATGACTTTTTACAGTTATCCCAGAGATTTTTTTAAATATTTATTTTTGTCTGAAAACGGTTAAGCTTTTATGATTTTTATGGGAAAAAAAAAAAAACATTATCACGCTATTAGCCTATGACAGTGAATGATAATCTAATATAGCAGCAATCTAGGCAGATAGTTCTCTGTTAATATCTCATGGCAATTAAATGATTTATGCAAAGATTTTTCTCTAACAACCTTGGAGCTAGCAGTACATATAATTCTGACAACGCTAAGGCTACTGAACAAATAAAAAATAAAAATGACTATAGCTGGAAGTACAACAAAGTACACTTAATTATAAGACCGCTAAAACCTAAAGAGGACATTGCGCTAGGAATGAAGAAACCAAGAACTACTAATAACACACTAATAAATATGTACGCTGCCATTTCAAAGCCGCTTATATGAAACAAATAGGTCATCAAGGTAGAGAGCTTAGTTACTTATGTACAATCAGTAACATGGTTCCTAAATGCCAGTGCCATAAAAAGAACCTTCGTAAACATATCCGTTAGCGAATATACAGTATGTGGGCAGATTTGAACAGGCACAAAGAACATACAGTCTACGACTGACCCCAACAACCGAGGTTACAGGACTAATACAGGATTATTAAAGCAAGACAAAGAAAAGAAGAGAATGATTTGTAAAAATATACTAACCTAAAGTAACTAATTCAATTTAGACTGGCGCAATCCGACTTCAAGGGGCGACCTGTGAAGTCTGTGCACCGCGACTTCGGCGCAACTTGCAGGGACTTCACATAATGGAAGTCTATGCAAGTCGCTCCCAGGTCGCCCCAAAGTAGTACAGGACCCTTTTTCTAAGTCGGAGCGACTTGTGTCGCTCCTATTAGAACGGGTCCTGTGCTAATCAATGGCGAGCGACCGAGCGCGACTTGTCAGGCTGACAAGTCGCCTGATAAGTCGCGCTAGTCTGAATGGGGTCTTAAAATGTTAATAAACCCACAACAGTAAAATCGCTCTGTATATGCAGTAAAGCATGCTTGTTATACTCACTGTGGAACCTAAGGGGTTAATCCTTTGCATTGTGTAAAAAGGCTGTTTGATCCTGTCTTCTCTATTCTTCCCCTTCTTCCACTGGCCCCAATCCATCCCCTAATAGAACAGAGGCTAGGGGGACAAGCTGCACATGCTCAGTTTTGTGTGTATTGCTAGAGAGTTTCTTTTCTTTTCTTGCCAGAGTGCATGTGATCAGCACAAGGCCAATCAGCACTGTCCAGACAGAGGGTCAGGGGTCCTGCAGCCTTATAGGACAATTAGAGGAGAATTAAAATGCCTCCTACAAGCTTTGACCAGACACTGATAGAAGTCACAAGACTGCGATATATATTGCGGATGAGAAAAGGTATTTAGCAGTTTATATTTATTAAAGCTTTTGCCTTTCCATGTACTGTGTACTGTGGGAGACAAGATATAGTGAATGCAGGCTCCTGGGTTTAGTAACACTTTAAGTTACACCTGTACACAGGCTATGGACATTTTTCCCATAATATTCCCATAATAAAAAATAAATTAGCAAAAAAAAAAAAAAAGTATTATATATCATATATAAATAATGCCCCTTTCACACTGTCCGGCCATCGGACGGACTCCGTTTATCTCAGCGGGGGATCAATCCGCCGATCCCCCGCTGAGCAGGAGGATGACAGCTGTGTCTCAGTGCTGTGTGCGGAGACACAGCTGTCAGTTCCCCATACATCTCTATGGGGGAATCGGATGGTGACGGACCGTCGGTCCGTTCTTATCCGATCCGCTGGACGGTTAGAAAATAGGGTTTCCATCCGTCCAGATTTGACGGATCGGATGTCAGTGGACATGTCTCCGCTGACATCCGATGCCCCATAGGGATGTATGGGGGGACCGTTCAGATCCGCCAAAAAAACAGACAGGTGGATCTGAACGGTCCGCCTGTGTGAAAGAGCCCTTATACACATGCTTTATTGTAATTGAATGTTATCAAAAGTTACCTTTCCTTTTCAATCTGAAGCTGCTGTATTTTTCTATAGAATTCTATTTAGCCTGGATTTCAGTACACAGTTGTTGTATAGAACTTCCCCAGAAATGTAATTTCCTGCTTATTTGATTGGCTTGCTCATTTCCCCAGAAATCTGCACTAAAATACAAGTAACAGTTTAGCATCCTCTGCAATAGGAATTTAATTTTTTGTAAGATATTCCTTAAGGGTAATTACTTTTAAGAGGAATGCAGACACTACAACCTTCCTCATTAGATACTGCAAGTGCATCAGCTGATTAACATGAACACAGACACTCCCATTCAGGAATCCGCCTTCCAAGCACATAACTGAACATAAACATAACAGAACATATTGTGTATTCCTAACAACAGAAACAGGTAGGACTCTGCTAAAAAGTTGGTAGAATTCTTTCAGTCTACATAAATCACCCAGAGAAAAGCCTGCTGCGGTGTGAGTGGGCAGTGTGCTCGGTGATCGCTGTGTCCTTGGGACACTACTGATAATAGATCAGGGTAATGGGCCAATCACAGCAGCCCTTTACCACGTGATCAGTTTTGTCCAGTCACAGCCGATCACGAAGCAAACACAAGCCAGTTATCAGCATTCTTTTCTGCATGCTGACAGTGTGTGGGAAGGAGAAAGCAGATAAAAAGGCATGTGTAAAAGGGACATCCACACCGATAATCAGTGCAATGATTATCAGTGTCCTAATTATCAGTGCAGTCCCAACAGTGCCCACCAGTGCTGTCAATCAATGTCACCCATCAGTGCCGCCTACTAGTGCTCTTCAGTGCCTTCTCTCCAGTGCAGCTCATCAGTGCTGCCTCCTCAGTGCCCATCAGTGCACATAAGTGAGTTACTGTACATGCATTATCACCCGCAATTACTGAATAGTATTTCTCAGGCTTGGATTCCTGATAGTGACAATAGGGCAAATGTAATGACACAGGAATATTTTCACCCTATAGACGAAGGTAACTGAATAGCAGTACCACTGACAACACTGATGTGGCACTATACCTCTGAATGGCATGACTGATGTGGCACTATTACTCCAACTGACAACACTGATGTGGCACTATACCTCTGAATGGCATGACTGATGTGGCACTATTCCTCTCAATGACACCAATGATGGGGTTCTACTCCTCCCACTGACAACACTGATGTGGCACTATACAGTACCTCTGAATGGCATGACTGACGTGGCACTATTCCTCTCAATGACACCAATGATGGGGTACTACTCCTCCCACTGACAACACTGATGTGGCACTATACCACTGAATGGCATGACTGATGTGGCACTATTCCTCCAATGACGCCAATGATGGAGTACTACTCCCACTGACAACACTGATATGACACTATACCTCTGAATGGCATGACTGATGTGGCAGTATTCCTCCCACTGACAACACTGATGTGGCACTATACCTCTGAATGGCATGACTGATGTGGCACTATCCCTCTCAATGACACCAATGACGGGGTACTACTCCTCCCACTGACAACACTGATGTGGCACTATACCACTGAATGGCATGACTGATGTGGCACTATTCCTCCAATGACTGGGTACTACTCCTCCCACTGACAACGCTGATGTGGCACTATACCTCTGAATGGCATGACTGATGTGGCACTAATTCTCTCAATGACGCAGCATTATTCTTTTCTTCCCAATAACATGACTGATGTGGCACTATTGTGCCACATTAACAACGTGGCACAATTTATTTCACTGATAATAATGATGGGGAATAATTCCTACTGCAAAAAAAACACAGGCCCTACTTTTACTACCAATGAGTCTAAAGAATTGGTTACTACCACTGACAGGTCATTTTCTACCCCACTATCTATAATCTGGACCCCCATAAAGTCTGAAGGACAGTAACCTTTCCTTTTAAATAGAATCTTTGAGGGCCCCAAAACTTTCTTTTTTTTTTGTTAATTTTGGACAATGGTTAAAATTCCTGTCAGTTTTTTTTTTTTGTCTACTTCTGGAGGGAGATGCATTTAAAGGCATTGCCCTCCTATTCCTTTTGTATTGAACTGTATTGTAAATCGTGCTGTCCCCCTTTTTTATTTTAAAGCACTGCGTAAACTGTTGGCGCAATATAAATCCTGTATTCTAACAATAATAATATTAATAATAATAAAATTGTCATGGGGAGTACTGTGATCTCTCTGAGAAGTAATAAATGCCCGTAAAGCTGGCCATACACTGAGCAATTTTCAGCTGGTTCCTGAAGAACCAGCCAAACTCTGCTTTGCGGGTGACCCTGTCAGGACTCTCCAGTCCGTCACCTTTCGACTGAAAAGCAAAGAATCTGGGTGGAAAATTGTTGGTCAAACTGTTTGGGTAATTCGACAGCTGCTGGTGCTGGTTGTCACAATACAATAGCCTGTACTACAGATTCTTCATCCATATGGTATACTGTGGATGGAGGAATCTGTTAAATTTTTCTATCAGTGTATGGCCAGCTTTACTCTCAAACGTACAAGTTACTTATATTTGTTCATGTTAGGTGCATACATGCTATGTAATAGAAGGTCCAGTTTAAAACAGACTTCTTTATAAATGCAGAGCAGAGTCTTAATAAACACTCCAGAATTAAAATGATTCCCGGTCTAATCATCAAAGGACAGGAAACAAGAACCAATAATTAAAATGTCATGTTTTCCATAAGCAATAAATTACTCAGCTTTCCCCGCCATACAGATTTATTTCTGCATAAGACTGGCGCCTATGTGGAACCAGAATTTTGCAGACTTCCATACCACAATTATTTTAGAAAAAGGTGCAAATGTTACCTCATGGTTTTAAATGGTAATATTTACAATACTAGACATAGTTTGAGATACACTAAGCCACAGAACTACTGTAAACCAAGAATAAATTTGAAAGAATATTTTTGCTTTAAAGAGGTTGTACACCCAGATAAAAAAAAAAAAAAAAACCCTGTAAGACTAAGGCATAATGAGAATTATGAAATACTTACCTTAGAACGAAGCCCCTGCAGCGGCGCCCGCACACCGCTGACATGGCTGACAACTTCCCCGGTGTTTCTTCCGGGTTTGCTGGCTCCGGCATTGTGATTGGCCGGAGCCACGATGACATCACTCCCACCGGTCACGGCACAGGCCCTGAAGAAACAGCTCCTTCAGAGCGCATGCGCCGATGAAGTAATCGGTGCAGTATACGATAAATATCTCCTAAACGGTGCAAGTTTTGGAGATATATACAGCACCTATAGGTAAGCCCTATTATAGGCTTATCTATAGGTACAAACACACAAGGGGAGTTTACTTCGTTTTTAAGTATTTATTTACAGGATATTTTGCCTAAATCAGTTGTGAGGACCAACTCCTGTGGAGATGCTGATGAGGGGCCCATTCTAGTTATTTCTTTGCAGGAATGTATGAGTTATCGTATCATGCAGCAATGCACTTTAAAGTGGACATTAAGCTCCTTTTTTTTTTTTACTTGTACCTACAGGGTAACCTCTAACGAGACTTAAATAAGGCTTACTTGTAGGTACAGTGAATATCTTCTATGCACGGTTAAAGGAGATGTACAGCCAAAGAGAGTTTGGCTGTACATCTCCTATGGATCACAGGAGTGCAGTTCGTTCTGAACTCCTGTGACCCATTTTCAGCAGAGAGTGGTCTGAAGTCCGGCATGGCATACTAGAATTATGCCATTGTCTTGCAGGATTTAAATTCAGAATGGCACCCCAACGCACCTTCTAATTGATGTACATTGCAAAGTAGCGCAACACATGGCAAAGCAATAATGTGCGTTTTGGTGCATTTCCAAAAAATGGTGCATTAAAAGATATTTGGAGGAGTTCTACGAATTTTAAAATCCCTTGACAGGTGAATGTTGGACTAGAAAAATGGGTATTCCCTAGGCAGACTGCTTTTGCATGCTGACTGCCCTAGGTAACACTCACTCATGATCCTAAGCCTTCATGATTAAAAGAACTAAAATCCAATAAATGAAAGGGGTGGACCTGGAACATTAGGGCTGGAGATACTTGTCGCCCTGCAGCCAGGAAACATATCAGACTTCTAACGGATATCTAACTTGTTTAGGGTTCTAATGGACACCATAAGAAAGTTCACTGTGTGCAGTGAAATCTCAGTAATCAATTTTAGTGTGGGGGATCTACAACTGTGTAAGATTGAAGGGAAGGATGGAGTTCAGTTTTAATCATGTACAGGGAATACAAGTGGCCAAGTGTGATTGTGAACAACTGGGAGATTAGGTAGGTAGGGCTAAAGAGGTCATGTATGAAATGTTCTTTCTCTCTCCAGTGGGAGGAATAGGAATTCACACCCTCTCTATGTGGAGTCCAGATGACACTATGTCCTACTTTTGTCTACTAATGTCAGGTGACATTAGCCACCACTTGTAAGTTGGTCTCCAGTAACGTAGCAAACAATGGATAAGAAAGATTTGTGGAGAATGCGGCATTAATGGAAACAGCCAAAAAACTCAGCCCTGGTTCACACTGATGCGGCTTAGAAATCGCGAAATTTCAAGGCCGCACATCGAATGGATTTGTACTGCCGATTTCATTGTAAGTGGCAATGAAATTGGGAAAATGTAGTGCAGGAACCTTTTTCATAATGGCTGCAACATGAGTTTGGTCCATTTTCGGCAAGTGCGACTTGTCATGTAATGCAATTTGGAACTGGGTGCACTGGTGTGAACTGGGGCTCAGGGCTGTAGAACATCACAGGGAAGCATAGTTACACAGTTAGGTTGAAAAAAAAGACACAAGTCCTCTGGGTTTATCCAACAGAAAAATGAATACATAAAACATGCATATACAGAATCCTAAACCCAGAGTTGATCCAAAGAAACCAAAAATAACAAAAAATAAAAAATTAGAAAAGTACTGTTTAACTTACTCCACTAGGAGAAAAAAAATCCTTCCTGATTCCCTAAGAAAGTGGTCTCCAAACTGTGGCGTGGCCCATTGCTTGCCTCTATCCTGCCCTTGGGGCATTAGTCGTCCCACTTATACATGGCATTATTTCTCCCACTGATACCAACAGTGGGGCATAATTCCTTCATGACTCCAACAGTAGGGCAAAATTCATCCCAATGATACCAACAATGGGACACTTCCCACCACTGACACCAATAATGAGGCATAGTTCCTCCCAGGGCCGGATTAAGAGCATCATGGGCTTGGTGCTGAGGATTTTGAAGGGCCTTAAGGGCCGTGCCTTGGCATGCACCCAGAGGAGGAAGGGTGCAGCCATGCATGCCTAATTCCACATGGGATGCTGTCTCTGAAGCCCATAAACACATCCATGCATCGGCAACTGTCCCTCCTTGTCCGGCCTTCGTGCTGTGTGGGGAGGTTCTGAGGGAGCTGCCTGGGGAAGCGAGCATAGAAGCCAGACTTCTGTGTTTACAAGTGACAGAAGAGCGGTAACAGTGAATATGGCCAACCCGGGGCCTATATAAAGGTAGGGGCCTGGAGCTGCAGCTCCAATAGCCCCTATGTTAATCTGGCCCTGGTTCCTCCAACTGATACCAATGATGGGGAAATATTACGGCAAATAATACTAATGACCACAGGAGCTACGAACTCTATTTATTTACCCCCACTGACAATTAAGCCTCAGGCATTGTTTACGCCATTTTCTAGTCCCACTGTACATAGTCCCCCCTGCCAGGAAGTCTAAAAGACAGTAAACTGGCCATATGTTTAAAAAGTTTGGAGACCCCTGCTGTAAGGAAATCTAATATTCCGTATCCGATATAACTATAATCCATAGTGACATTACTTATAAATATTATTAGCTGGTTATATCTTGCACATTTAGAAAGCCATCCAGCTTTTTCTTTTAAAAATAATAAACTTAGCTGGCTAGAACTAGCTTCTGATTTCACATTTTTTTTTGCTCTTACCATGAAGAAGACTTTCTAAATATGAAGATTACACCTCTTTTCCTCCCAGCCCCTTGTCTACTGCAATAACTTTAAAGTAAATGTATGTATCATTTAAAGTGGTTTTAAAGCCAAATCATTTTTTACCTTAAAGTAAAAAAAGTCCTAGTTGTATTGCTTCCTTTCTTTATACGTACTTGAGTCATATCTCCATCCAGTGCTGTGCTCGTCCGCAGCAGCGCTGATCTGTGTTCCTCTCTTCACAGGATACAGAGACAGCAGCAGGAGCTTATGGTTTTTGCAACTGTCAATCCAATCCTGTGAGGAAGGAGCTGGGGGAGGGGCCAAGCCACATTGTGTGTGTGTATCTATGGATGCACACAGCCCAGTTCGAGAGGGAACCCACAGGGGTGCCCCATATAGCAAGGGGCTTGCTATGGGGCACACATAGAAGAGGAGGAGCTGAGAGCGCCAATGGAGGCCCCTAGAAGAGGTTCATGGCAGGTCTGTGCAACACTATAGCACAGAGCAGGTAAGTATAACATGTTAAAGACTGGGATGGACTGCACAAGTACAGACAAGATCTGGGGTGTACTGCAGACTGTGGGAAAGACCCATCAGATCAGAATTGCTCTGAACTTCTGACAAGAGCTAAAATGAAGAGGTCAAGCAAGATTTCCGTCTAAACATGGTTTTCCATCATGAATGTGGAAGTATACTAGAGTATGGGGAAAAGATGTAGCCCTGGTAGGAAATAAATCATGATCTCCAAACACTGCCAGACATGAGAACCATCCTGGCACCGGGTAAGAAATATTTAAGTGCGGGATACAGGAATATTCTGCAGTGTGGCATTTATATTACAGTTTTGATATATTTCAGGCTATTGTAACTCTTGACATAGCTGTCTATACCTCTAAGCCAACAATGACAATGTAGTAAAAATATAAATACTAGACAAGTCGAATAGAAAAGTGAAAAACAAGATGAATGCTGGTCCTGCTAACCTTTCAATGGTGAAACACTTGGATATTTTCCTTCAGGAGAAAGCTAACAAAAACGAGACATTTACAACGAAGTAGAACATAACTAGAGATTGAGCACAGGAGTGCTATCAGCTCTGGTCGTAAACCAGGGTATTAAATCCCGCCAACAAGGACAAGAATAATAAAGCCAGGTTTTGAGAGACCTTGCCACAGAACATGAGCCAAGAAGACAATAAAATAGACTGGGAACACACAGAAGTCATTGCATTGATTTTAATGGCATAGCTGAAACTGTAATGAAATAACATTTTACAAACAGCAATTTTTCAAAAATATTGTACAGTCTATGCCTGAATATGAGCATATGTTAAAGTGACACTAAATGATATCCTTATTCTCTAAATATAATGTATACACATCCACTACTTTAAAGTGGTTGTAACCCTAAAAAATAAATAAAATTATCCTGATCCTTTAAAGCAGTGGTCTCCAAACTGCGGCCCGGGGCCAAATGTGGCCTGTTGCTTGCCTTTATCCGGCACCTTTGGGGCATGATCCCTCCCACTAACACCAATGATGGGCACTAGTCCTTCAACTTACACCAATGATGGCGCTCTATTCCTCACACTGACACCAATCATTGGGCATTAAGCCACCAACTGACACCAACGATGGGCTATTCCTCCCACTGACACCAATGATTAGGCGTTAATCCTCCCACTGATACCAATGATGGGGCGCTATTCCTTCCACTAATGCCAATGATGGGACATTAATCCTCCCACTGATACCAATGATGGGGCACTATTCCTCCCACCGATACCAATGACGGGACATTAATCCTCAAACTGACACCAATTATGGGTCATTATACCTCCCACTGACACCAATGATAGGGCATTATTCCTCCCACTGATACCTATGACGGGGAATTATTCCTTCACTTATACCAATGATGTAGCACCAGGGCTTTGTTTCAGCGGGAACGCGGGGGAACGCAGTTCCGGCACCTCCTGCAGTGAATGTATGTAATGCCAAGGGGGGCTGGAGGGTCTGTTGATGCTGGCTGCTGGGGGGCTCTATTGTTCCAGGAGGGGGATCTATTTTTGCATGATGGAGGTCATTGTTGCTGCTGGGGGGGGGCTTATGTTGCTGGTGGGGTTTAGTTGTTGCTGAAAGGGATCTACTGTTGAGAGGGGTCTGTTCTTGCTGACTGTTGGGGGATCTATTGTTGCTGGAGAGCATCTATTTTTTGTGGCAATCTATTATTGCTGGGGCGATCTATTGTTGGTGGGGGAACTATTATTGAGGGAGTGGTCTATTGTTGCTGGCTGCTCGAGAGTCTATTGATGCTGGAAAATCTGTTGTTGCTGCCGAGTCTATTGTTGTTGGGATCCATTTTAGCTCGAAAAAAAAATCTATTATTGTTGGGAAAGATCTATTGCTGCTGGCTGCAGGGGATCTACTTTAATACTTTTCTTGTTGTTCCATACAAATTGCTTATCACCATAAAATGTTACTTGGTTCTTTATTCTCTAAAAAGGGGCGGTACAGGGGTGGAACCTTAGGAAGTTGCTCAGAGGTGGGTAGGGAGCTGATCCAATGGGTGTTGCTCAGAGGCGGGTAGGGGACGGAACCAAGGGATGTTGCCCAGAGGGGGCGGAAATAAGAAGATTTAAAAGGGGGAGTTCCTGCACCTTTTCTCTGAGAAAAAAAGCTCTGTGTAGCACTATTTCTTCCACTGATACCAATGATGGGGCACTATACCTACCACTGACACCAATGATGGAGAACTATTCCTCTCACTGACATCAGTCAAACCTGTGTCCTATGTGCTCCTTCATCCAGAGTGGGGGCACTCTAATACAGGAGGTGTGTTACTGGCCAGATCATCAGGTGAAAACAGAGGGGAAAATGCCTAAAATAAGACAACTAATACAGCCACCACATCTAATGACTGGTAAGCTGCAATATATTTCATTTTCTTTCCAGCTGCTATTTTCCATACATTTTTACTACCAATTCTTGATCCCCTTGGTTGCTTTCCTGATTAGCCATGTTCTTATCCTAGATGAAGTATGAAATAAAAAAATACATGCAACAACATATTAGGAAGTAGTAGGGAATATTTCTTGTTGCTAATTTTTAGAATAGTTTTTGCTATCAATTATTCAATGTGACAGTAGTATCTGAAACGAGGCCATTAAAACAGATGGGTGTTGAGCGCAATAGCCAAATAGGAAAAACAAACATCAAACTCTTCTTTGAACATTGAAGGATTTCGTTTTATGTTGACTATGGCTTTAGTGAGTTTTCTTTAAACTTAAGCTGGATCAACAGCTATGTGATCTGGCAGAACTTGAGCTCAGGTCATACTAGGCAAAGCTGAAAAACGGCTCATGTTATAGGTATTATTTGTATGCATGTATACGTATAGTCAAACCAAACTGTCAAGAGGTCTTTAAGTTCTGTTTTCCCTTACTATGCATTAGCCAAAAACGATTGATATTAAAATGTTACTGTTACTTGGTAATCTAAATATGAATATCCAAAAATGCAAGTTTGGTTTAAGGCTACAATTACATCAGCGATTAAGGCCGGTGCGAAATTTAGCGGCAGGAATGTCTCGGCAGCCAGGTGCCCTGTTTACAATAATGACTGGCCGCCAGCGGCCGCAGCTATTCGCTGCTCTTTGCACAGCCAGCGATCACCTGTGGTTATTGCTGCTGGACGTACGCAATATGCATTCAGCTCTGATCACCACAGGTAATCGCTGGCTGTGCAGAGGGCTGCAAATAGTTGGGGGCCACTGGCGACTGGTCATACTGTGAATAGGGTTGGCGGCTGCACCTAGCTGCTGAGAGCCACAGCAGGAACTGCCGCTATAATACGCACTGGCATTAAATCGCCAATGTGAATGTAATCTTAGATGAAAAGCTGAAACCAATCACCATGCTGCTAACATACAAAGAGTGGACTTCACACCAGACTCCAGGTAAGTGGTGACACATGGGCTAGGATCACAAACAAATTTCCTGTCCATATTCACATGCAAGTAATCAAAATTCACTAAAAATGTCAAATGAACCATGTGACAGGAGTCACTTTGGGTATGGGGGTTGTGGACCCCAGATACCTTTAAAGAGTTTGGGAGTTCCTTCACCCTCAATCTAGAGTTCTGTCTCTTATTGGGGGAATCTGCTGCAAGGGATCGCTATGTCCTCCATACTCCCTTGGATAATCACTGAGCTCTTGTAAGAGCTTGTGTAAGAGCTTGTTCTGCTGCACTCTCTGGGAAAGGGGGGTTCACCCACAGGAACCTGGAGCCTTGTCGTAGGTCCAGGGTGGGTAGGAGATTGCGAGACCCTAACCAAGCTGCGGTGGTTCGTGGAGTCTGAAGTGCTTACGGTGTCTGGTGGAGTGCTTGGAGCCCTTGGAAAGCACTAGGAGCATCTGTCAACGGAGGTACCCGGTCTGGGGTGCCCTGTTCTGTTACAAACCAGTACAAAAAAAAAAAAAATGGATGACTTAAGGCCCAAAGAAATCCCAAAAATAGATATATAGTGATAGAAACTGTACAGAAAAGCTCAATTTTTTAAGCTTAATGTAATCAGCACTCAGTAGCAGACCTAATCTAACATGCCTCCGTTAGAAAAGATCTGTTTGAGTACACTTGGGATGAGGGGTGTGGCTGCTACTCAGCTAGACTAGCACAGAGCACTGAAGTAGGAGAGCTGGATAAAAAATGAATTTTAACCACTTAAGGACCGGAGGATTTGGCTGCTCAATGACCAGGCCCTATTTTGCGATTCAGCACTGTGTTATTTTAACGGACAATTGCGCGGTTGTGCAACGCTGTACCCAAATTAAATTGATGTCCTTTTTTTCCTACAAATAGAGCTTTCTTTTGGTGGTATTTAATCACCTGTGCGATTTTAATTTTTTGTACTATAAACAAAAAAAGAGCGACAATTTTGACAAAATTACAATATTTTTCACATTCTTTTATATGAAATTCTCAAAAAAAATATTGTAAAAATCTAAATTTTTTAACATTTGAGGCCAATTTGTTTTCCGCTACATATTTTTGGTAAAAAACAAAAACACAATAAGCGTATTTTGATTTATGTCATTTTTATTGTTTTACTAGTAATGGCGGCGATCTGCGATTTATTTTGTGGGACTGCGACATTGCAGCGGACAGATCGGACCCTTGACTGACATTTTTGACACTTTTGGGAGTACCAGTGACATTACTACAGTAATCAGTGCTAAAAAATATGCACTGTTACAGTAAAAATGACACAGGCAGGGAAGGGGTTAACATTACTGGTGATCAGTGGGTTAAATGTATCCCTAGGGGCGAGATTCTAACTGTCAGGGGGTGTGGGTTGTGAAGTAATCATAGAGATATGTGATCTTATATAGCAGGATCACATAGCCTCTGTGATCACTTCAGGGAGAAGTACGGACGGCTCTGTTTACATCAGCCGTCTGTCTTTCTCTCTCAGCTGCGGGAGATCGCGAGTGGCGGCTGGCTTCAGAGTCTCATGTACCGGAAATGTTCTTGGGTTTTTCGGTTGTAACCTTTGTACATCTTATCGTGCAAGGAAAGCTATGTGACTTTTTGCTCTTGGATGCCCAGAGTATCTGCTATGGCTCTCAGCAAACTGTCCGTGTTTTCCGAAGGAAAAAAGGGTGCCTTCTGATGCTGGGTCTTCATGATCCAAGTATCGGTCTCCTGCTCCACTAGGTCCACCTCTTCCCCGCTGCAGGAGGGGGTGGTTGGCTTACTGGAAGAGGAGTACTGGTGTGGCTGGAACCTCCAGCTTTTCTAAAGCCAAACGTAGTGGCCCAATCATGCTTTTTATTTCTTTTTAAAAAGAGTTGAGCATGTCTTTAAAGAACCCCTGTGATTCCCTGGCCACCATTTTGTTGATGCATTTTTGGCATAATGGTTTTTTCCATTCTGGAGGAAACCTGTGACCGCAAGAGGCGCATGCCTTGCTACTGGTCTTTGCCCTTTTCTCTTCTGGGGTCTTTGTCTGTAAATAAGCACAAAGGACCCAGTGAGACAGGTGGTTGCCATACATAAACATAAGTAAAGCCCCGTACACACGTACCGATCGTCGTCATACAAACGTTCGTCTTTTCTCCCCGGGATGTCGATGTCTGTTGAAAAGTGCAAAGACAGCACAAGAATGTTGTCCGCCGACTTCAGCTGACTGCAGAAGTGATGTCATGTAATGGTTAACTTTCCCTGTGTTTTTTCTTTTCTGAGCATGCCCAGTCTTGCAAATCTGCGGTCTGTCGGCAGAATTCTGTACTGACTGGCGAACAATCGTCCGTTCTGGTGTCGGCATACAAAAATTTTCATGTTTGCAAGAAAGACTCTTGTCCGCAGAATGTGCGCAGACAGCTGTCGGAGGCACCATACTAACAAGCGTACAATCGGCAGATCTTTCGTCCGCCGACGTTTGTATGACGACGATCGGTACGTGTGTACGGGGCTTTACAGTTTGTAGTGAGGTAAAGACAGAGGAAACTCCAGAATGCTCTAGCTTACCTTGGAGCTGAAGGCCAGGGTGGAGAAGCATCCGACATTGTCAGCCTCAGAAAAAAAACCCTGCATAGGAGCTTTTCTGCTGCAGCTCCAGATCTACCCCCAGCTGACTCCATGCAGGTTGGTGGACACCTGCATTGCCATCTGTTTCTTAGTGTGTTGCTTTAGGGAAGAGAGTCCATCTGCCCCCCCCCCCCATTTTTCCATTTTCTTTTCTCTTTGTTTTCTTTTTATTTATTTTTTTAAATAGCGCCGCTGCCTGGAAATGACAAAAGCGGAAGTGCCCCCCTCCGTCGTCCAGCTCCAGGGCTTCCGCCTTCACCAAGATGGCAAGCCAGAAGTGCGTCACCGGAAGTGCTGCAGGGCTCTGGAAATGATGCCACCCGTCGCCATCTTGTTCCTCCAGCAGAGTGGATCGGCTGTTCTGTTATGAGGCTGTCAGCCGGAAGGGCAGCTCATGGTTAGCCGGAGCCCTTAAGATGCCGGTGACTGAACAGCTGGCTTGACTTCAGGTGCAGTGGTTTTTTGGGGGAATGCCATCGACATTTAGTGCAGCTGGTGGGATAGTTGTATACCCCTCAGTAGGGGTGAAACCTCAGGCGGGGGCCCGAGTTGCTGCCCCTGACCTGCACAACCCAAAGCCCGCTGAGCTGGATGGGAGGCTGGCCAGGGAGTTATCTAGAATGAGCACAGAGACTGAGGAAAAAAAAAACCAACGCCTGCAGCTCCTGTGGATCCTGAGGAAACACAAATCAAACTGAGGCACACAGGTGTGACTGACATTTTTATAATGGTGGACTATTGTATTTCCTGTTTCAGATGGGATGAGCCTCTCTCAGATGTTGCCCTGGAAGACAATTAGAGAAAAATAAACGCCTTTATGGGCAGCATTTTTCATGCCCAGTGTGCATAAAGCCTAAGGCCTGGTTTACAATATTGTGGCTCTGTGGGTCATGTTTTCATTTGAATGGGCTGCTGTGTATGTGTTTCATGAAGGAAAAAGGTTCCTGCACCATTTTTAAAATGTAGCGGCAGCACCAAGCGATTTTCCGGTGATTCCTGCACCCGTAAACGTTCTGCTTTATTAGATGTGTGGGGGTGCCATTGAGAATGAATATTTTGGCTGTGGGTGGTTGCCAAAGCATGAACAGGTGTGATTCCTGCAACCACCTGCAAAAGTGTGAACCTAGTCTAGGTGGATATTACTAATTTAACCACTTAAGCACCGCCCCACATACATTTACTGTGGCAGGGCGGTCCTTAAAGCACAAAATCACGTACCTGTACGAGATTTTTTCCCCATCAGCTCTAGGGGGCACGCGCCACCCGCCGACCACCTGCGATTGTCCAGAGGAATGACAGAACAGCAATCTGCCTTTGTAAACAAGGCAGGCTGCTGTTCTGTCAGACAGGAAGAGAGAGATCTTGTGTTCCTACTAATCAGGAACAGAGATCTCTCTCTTCCTGCAGTCAGTCCACCCCCCACAGTTAGAAAACACTCCTTAGGAGAACACTTAACCCTTTGATCGCCCCTGATGTTAACCCCTGCCTGCCAGTGTCATTTATACAGTGACAGTGCATTTTTTTTTAGCATGGATCACTGTATTAGTGTCACTGGTCCCCAAAACGTGTCACTTAGCGCCAGACTTGTCCGCTGCAATATTGCAGTTCTGCTAAAAATCTCTGATCGCAGCCATTACTAACAAAAACAATTAAAAAATCAAAAATCCATAAATCTATCCCGTAGTTTGCAGACGCTAGAACTTTGGCTCAAAACCAATCAATATTTGCTATTTGGCTTTTTTTTTTTTTTTACCAAAAATATTTTTTTACATTTTTGTTATTGGATGTGTTTTATAGCAGAAAGTAAAAAAAATATTGTTTTTGTTTTCAAAATTGTCAGTCTTTTTTTTGTTTCTAAGGCAAAACAAAAAAATTAAAGAGGTGATTAAATCCCACCAAAAGAAAGCTCAATTGGTGGGGGAAAAAAAAGGACATCAAATTTATTTGGGTACAAGGTCGCATGACCACACAAATGTCAGTTAAAGCAACGCAGTGCCTGTTCAGGAAGGGGGTTAAAACCTTCCGGGCTGAAGTGGTTAATATGTATCTTTTAAGTTTTGTTTGAGAAATATTGAAGAAATACTTTCCACAAAGCATATGCATGTACATCTAAGAGCCGGTTCACACTGAGGCGATCCGACTTTGGGGGGCGACCTGTGAAGTCGCGTGCACCGCGACTTGCAGAGACTTCACATAATGGAAGTCTATGCAAGTCGCTCCCAGGTCGCCCCAAAGTAGTACAGGACCCTTTTTCTAAGTCGGAGCGACTTGTGTCGCTCCAATTAGAACGGGTCCTGTACTACTCAATGGACCGTGACCTACCGCGACTTGTCAGGCTGACAAGTCGCCTGACAAGTCGCGCTAGTCTGAATGGGGTCTTAGACATATCATTCGGGACTTCATCTGTCAATTTGTAGCATTGAAGGCTTGGATAAAATCAAAAGCTTTGCTTTACGAAAAATATGCAGTCCTAGAAACGAAAAGACTAACTATACAAGATGTTGTCTACTGTTGGCAAAAGCATCTCAGGTAAGCTACACATCAATAGTGTGTAGGAAAATGCAATTGAAAAGAGCAGTGTGGATTCACTTTCTTGCTGATACTTTCTTTGAAACAGGGCCAGTAATTATTGCAAAAACATAAAATAAATAAATCCGATTTTTTTCTCCAGCAACATCAACTGCGGAAAGCCTGTCTTCTCATATAGTAAGAAGTTTCTTTACTTGATAAAAAATACTATAAAAGGAATTTTGCAGGTAAGAAAGAACAGTACATGGACCAATAAAGCCTGCGGTATATATTATAGGACTGGCCATACGCGAATATTTATTTTCGTACGTCATGGGACACAGAGCCATAAATCATAACATATGGGTTATTTAGCCACCTACTGAAGAAGGACGCTGGCAACCAATCAGAAAGGATGTCCCCCTATATAACCCCTCCCACACAGGAAGTACCTCAGTTTATTCACCAGTGTCTAAAGGTGATGGCCACGGTGGAGAGTCTTTCCACATTTTTCTTCAAAGAAGAAAGAAGAAAAGAAGATTATGCTATACCCCAATCAAAAATCACGGAATCTAAGGGGTTAGCTATCAGATCCATCTAAAACAGTCAATGGACTAAAAAGATGGTATCTGAGCCTCGGGAAGCAGATACAGGGTTTTTGCCCGTTGTTGTCCTTTTTAGGCGCTGGACCCTGGGATCCAGACCTTTGGAATAACTGTCTGTCAGATGCAAACAAGGATGAAAAACAGGTGAGAACAGTAATTTATGAAAAAAACAAAACACATGGCATTTGCTTATGATACACAGTGTGTCTGCTTAAATTTACTGCTTGCTGACCCGCCACAGTACATATACAGCTAGGGGGCGGCTCCTACAGGCACAGTGACGTACCCATACATTGCTGCCTGTTTCCAGGTTTCGGGGGCACACGCGTACCCCTCCCCACCTACTTCCCTGTGATTTGACACAGTGGGAGTCTGTCAGCATATCCCTGCCAATGATCAATGGCTGGGACATGCTGATTGGCTGCGCCCAATCACAGCCCAGAGCCCTGTTTTGACAATCATCACAGGGCTCTCTACAGAGGGAACAATCACTTTGTTTCTTTTTCCTACAAAACAGGGAAAAGAAACAAATCAATGTGAAGTAAAAAGTAGCACACAGTACACAAACCGTTGTTAGACACGCAATTAACCCCTTGATTGCCCCTAGATGTTAGCCCCCCCCCTCACCCCCCAGCCAGTGTCATTAGTCTAGTGACAGTGTATATTATTAGCACTGACCACTGTATTAGAGTCACTGGTGATGTCAGTGTCAGTCAGTTCCCACAAAGTGTTAGTGTCAGGTTGCTCGCCACACTATCAAAGTCCCACTATAAATCGCTTATCGATGATAGAAGAAAAAAATTACAGTAAATATACACCATCGTTTGAAGACGCTATAACTTTTACGCAAATCAATATAATATACACTGTAGCAGAATACATTTTGGCCTAAATTTATTGAATATGTTTTATAGCAAAAAGTAAAAAATATTCTTTATTTTTCAAAATACACAGTCTTTGCTTGTTTATAATTTTTGCAAAAAATGAAGAAACAAAAAACAGTATTAAACAAATACCTGCAAAAGAAAGCTTTATATTTGTGCAAAAATAAATTTACATTTAACCTGCGTACAGTGTTGCATGGCCGTGCAATTGCCAGTTAAAGTAGCGCAGTAGCGAATAGCAAAAAATGGCCTGATCATGAAGGGGGTAAGCTTCCGCAGCTTAAGTGGTTAAACTATATTTTCAATCTTTTTTATCAGCACTTCTTCTTGGTGTCTTTTGCATATGCCTGAATATTTCTGGGAATGTGAATCAGCAAGAAGGTGTCATGTTAAAGATGAATGCATTCTCTCAAAGTCTGTGGAGTGATGAGAATCTGAATAATGCTCACCTGACATGAAGGGATGTGAGGAGTATTCCATCACAAAGAGCTGTGATTTATTACCCTGCAACTGAACTAGTCACAAGAGACTTTTTACACATAAATGTGAACACTGGTCAAATAAAAGTATATTACTCACACAAAAATCCCACAAAAGCCTTTATCTTGTTTTTTTGTTGTGAACCTGTATTGAATTATAACACTCCACTATGGCACCAGGTTGTTAAAGGTGACCTGTACTGTGAGAAACATGGATGCTGCTAACCCCCTTCTGAAAATGCAGCTTTGCCTGGCTGTTACCAGCTTCAACAACGAGTCAACAACCCAGAATGACTATGCAGCAGTTGCATACTTATACTGAGCAGGGCTGACCCATTACATTGTGCTGCCCCCCCCCCTCCCCCTCCAAAAAAAAAAAATCATACCCACCAAAAAGCCCCCACATCCATTATTTTATCAAACATAAAATGTAGAAAATATTATATATATATATATATATATATATATATATATATATATATATATATATATATATATATATATATATATATATATATATATATACACATATATACATACATACAGGGGCGTACCTAGAGCATTTGGCACCCGGGGCGGATCCTATATCTGGCACCCCCCCGGCGTGAAGGCGACGAACCCCACATTGACCCGGCGACCAGGCCCCTCCTCCTCTGCAAAAACTGCGCTGATTGACCTGAGGCGCCAGACAGAAATACATGTAACTGGCAGTGGCATACTTACTGTGTGCTACTGCCAGTGGTGTCACTAGGGTTGGGGTCACCTGGTACAGTAAACCATGGTGTCACTCCCCCCAAAATTTTTTTCCTGTTTTCTGAAAGCGTGCCAAAGATGCAGCATGCAAGACTTTTGGTGCGCTTTCAGAAAGTGCAGAAAAAAAAAAAAAATATATAGGACTGCAGTAATAACTGCAAGTAAAATGTAGGAAGACCCCCTTTACATTACACAGCCCCCGTACCCCTGGACCCCTTTACATTTGCACAGCCCCCGTACCCCTGGACCCCTTTACAATGCAAACCCCCCCCCCAATAGAACCCCTTTACAATGCAACCCCCCAATAGAACCCCTCTACAATGCAAACCCCCTATAGAACCCCTTTACAATGCAGACCCCCCCCCAATAGAACCCCTTTACAATACAACCCCCCCAATAGTACCCTTTACAATACAAACCCCCCCATAGAACCCCTCTAAAATGCAGACCCCCCCCCCAATAGAACCCCTTTACAATGCAGACAACTCCCCCCCCCAATAAAACCCCTCTACAATGCAGACACCCCCCCCAATAGAAGCCCTTTATAATGCTGACACCCCCCCAATAGAACCCCTTTACAATGTAGACAACCCCCCCAATAAAACCCCTCTATAATGAAGACCCCCCCCCTATAGAACCCCTTTACAATGTAGACAACCCCCCCTCCAATAAAACTCCTTTACAATGAAGACCCCCCCCCATAAAACCCCTCTACAATGCAGACCCCCCCCCAATAAAACCCCTCTACAATGCAGACACCCCCCAATAGAACCCCTTTATAATGCAGACACCCCCCCCCAATAGAACCCCTTTACAATGTAGACAACCCCCCCAATAAAACCCCTCTATAATGAAGACCCCCCCTATAGAACCCCTTTACAATGTAGACAACCCCCCCTCCAATAAAACTCCTTTACAATGAAGACCCCCCCCCATAAAACCCCTCTACAATGCAGACCCCCCCCAATAAAACCCCTCTACAATGCAGACACCCCCCAATAGAACCCCTTTATAATGCAGACACCCCCCCCCAATAGAACCCCTTTACAATGTAAACAACCCCCCCAATAAAACCCCTCTATAATGAAGACCCCCCCATAGAACCCCTTTACAATGTAGACAACCCCCCCTCCAATAAAACTCCTTTACAATGAAGACCCCCCCCCATAAAACCCCTCTACAATGCAGACCCCCCCCAATAAAACCCCTCTACAATGCAGACACCCCCCAATAGAACCCCTTTATAATGCAGACACCCCCCCCCCAATAGAACCCCTTTATAATGCAGACACCCCCCCCCCCAATAAATCCCCTCTACAATGCAGACCCCAGCAATAAAACCCCTCTTTAATGCAGACACCCCCCCCCCCAATAAAACCCCTCTATAATGCAGACACCCCCCCCCCCAATAAAACCCCTCTATAATGCAGACACCCCCCCCCCCAATAAAACCCCTCTATAATGCAGACACGCCCCCCCCCAATAAAACCCCTCTATAATGCAGACATGCCCCCCAATAAAACCCCTCTATAATGCAGACACCCCCCCCCCCCAATAAAACCCCTCTATAATGCAGACACCCCCCCCAATAAAACCCCTCTATAATGCAGACACGCCCCCCAATAAAACCCCTCTATAATGCAGACACGCCCCCCAATAAAACCCCTCTATAATGCAGACACCCCCCCCCCAATAAAACCCCTCTATAATGCAGACACCCCCCCTAGAACCCCTTTACAATGTAGACAACCCCCTTACAATGGAGACCCCCCTCCCCCCCAATATAACAACTTTAAAATACAATTGCGCCCCCCCCTCTCTTACCTTATGAGGAGCAGAGGAGGAGAGCAGAGAGGGAGGAACTGTTCACAGAGAATGGGAGAGAGGCTCACGAGCCCTGCATACACAGCGGTCAGCGGGAAATGCCGAAGTTAAATGTGCTTAGTAGTTAATGAGCTGTGATTGGTTTCTAGGCGGTCCAAGCAACCAATCACCTTCTCATTATCTAGCACACTTAACTCCGGCATTTCCCGCAGTGTATGCAGGGCTCGTGAGCGAAGTGAGTCTCTCTCCCTTTCTCTGCTATACAGTTTCTCCTCCGGCGGCCGGCCCCGGGTGTCACCCTGGTGCTCGCTGACACCCCCCTAATGTGTGGCACCCGGGGCGTGGCACCCGGGGCGGACCGCCCCCCCCCCGCCCCCCCCTATTGGTACGCCACTGTATATATATATATATATATATATATATATATATATACACACACACACACGGTTATCTTCTTCCATAACTCACCACCGGACCAGTCCACCAAACACCCACTGTCTGTCCTCAGTCCTCCTGTTACTCCTGTGTCTGCCGTGCCCACCGCCCTAGAAGATCCAGTCTGCCCTGGGTGAGAAGGAGTGGGCTGATGTCTGATGCCATCGTACACACCACGATCACGTAAGGGACGTTCCCCAGGAGAGACACTCCGATCAGTTGCACTAGGGGCGGCAGTAGAAGATGGGGAAATGCCACCTGTAACGCGCCACAAACTGATGACATACAACACTGCTGAAAATAAAATCTTGGGAGTCAAATTTGCAGCCCCTTCTCCAATTGCTGCCTGGGTCCAACGGACTCAGAGGGACCCATGGTAGGGCTCGCCCTGGTACTGAGCCAGTTACTTAGAAACTAAAGTTGGCCATACTTGGCTCAGTTTTTTTCATTCAGCCAGCGGGCTCCCAGTCAAGTTGGTGACCTGACATTTGTGTACTGTAGATCAATACAGCTAGTTCATCCCACTACCTCTAGCTTTTGAACTGACCATGAACGGGAAGCAGCAGACTAAGAATGTCTCTTTACCCTCTCCCCGTCAGCAAGTTCTTTGTCAGAACATGTGCAAGCAACACAAACAAATGGCTTCTTGAGCTGCCCTACCTTTCCCAGTCTTGGTTCTACTTTAGAGGGGAAAACAAGGGGTTGACACCAGGTGAATATCAGCTACCTAACGTAGCTGCATTTAAAAATATTTTTTTTTTCTAATGAATGCATTTGTTGGCTGTTTTTATACCTGCCTGCAGTTTGGCTTTAAAAGCTCAACCTTGGCAAAAAAAAAAAGTGCATTAACCATCAATTGCCTTACTCTTCAGTCTTGACTCCACCTCTTGCTAAGCCACCCTGCAGTGGATCAACGTCACGGTGTCTTCTATGAGCCAAGCTAATTTCCTGCCCTGGGGACTGGGCATTTTCCCCTGCTCATTAGCTTCTTGGCATTGGTCCCTTCACCACTCTCGTGTGTTCTCCTGCCAGTGGAGAATATGAGAGAGGACCTGGGCGCTGGAGGTGTTCCTGGGCGAAAGATGACCTTGTGTGCATTGAGGTTAGCCTGGTGTTCAGATTTAAGGTTATAAAAAGAAAAAAAAGAAGAGTGCCTTGCCTTTATCTTATGCATTTTTTTTTAAAGGTCTGCGAACGTCCTGTTACATTTTACAAAGTATAATAGACACCACGTAAATAGAGAAATTTATCAACTGCCACTTAGAAAATGACAGTAAGCGCTTGACTGGCTGCTATAGACAATGCTTCTGCTTGATAAATTACTTCAGTTAAAATGTATGTGTCAGCAACTTTTACATCTGACAGACATAACTGCGGCATTTGTAACTTTATTTTCCCCATAAGAAAGTCTATGAGAGATGCTAAAGGATATAAATTTTTACATCACAAAAATTATTCCTTGCCCAACTACTTTTGTAATACATAGGTTAACTTGCACTTATGGCCGTTGTGTGTAAATGTTTTACCTTTATGGGTACTAAAAACCAAATCTAATGTGCAGGGAGGCCATGTTTCTAAAGTACCCCATCTATAATGCTAAAGTGCGTTCACTCGTATATTTCATGTTCAGCATGTTCATAGTTTACAGAGACTTTTGCCAAATATGAACTAATTACAGTCTAAACAACTCATGGATGTATATTCAGTAAACAAAAACTTAGCTTCAGTCTGTCCCAAAGCCCAGATATTTCCCCATTGGGCACTGCCATCTTGCCTCTTGCATAGCATAGAGAATATAAAGAAAAAACATTGCTGTGTTGCTCAAGCTATTTTTTTACTGCTATTAACCACTTTACCACCGGAGGATTTTGCTGTCTTCCGTCCAGGCCACTTTTTGCGATTCGGCGCTGTGCGACTTCAACTGACAATTGCGCGGTCGTGCGACGCCGTACCCAAACGAAATTTACGTCCTTTTTTTCCCACAAACAGCTTTCTTTTGGTGGTATTTGATCACCTGTGCGATTTTTACTTTTTGCGCTATAAACAAAAAAAGAGCGTTTATTTTGAAAAAATAACAATATTTTTAACATTTTTTTTATATGAAATTCCCCCCAAAAAAGATGTAAAAACCAATTTTTTAAAAAAATTTTGGCCAATTTGTTTTCTGCTACCTATGTTTGGTAAAAAAAAAATCACAATAAGCGTATTTTGATTGGTTTGCGCAAAAGTTATTGCGTTTACTAACAAAGGGAAAGATTTCTGTCATTTTTGGTGTTTTTTTTTTTAACGCGTAATGGCGGCGATCTGCGATTTTTTTTGTGGGACTGCGACATTGCGGCGGACAGATCGGACCCTTTACTGACATTTTTGACACTTTTGGGGTTACCAGTGACATTACTGCAGTAATCAGTGCTATATATATGCACTGTTACTGTAAAAATGACACTGGCAGGGAAGGGGTTAATTTTATTGGAGAGGGAGGGGTTAATGTATGCCTGGTGCTTACTGACGTGTAGGGGGGGAGGTGACTGAGTGAGTCATGGACAGATCGGATGTCCAGCTATGCTGAACAGTCCGATCTGTCACTCCCTGTCACTATGGAGATCCGCCCGCTGTGTTTACACACAGCGGGCGGATCTCCACACTAGATCCCCGGCGATCGGTACAGAGCAGCGGCGATCGCCGCTGCTCCTCCCCTGGCCCGACTCCCGCTGTGAATGAAAACAGCGGGAGCGAGCCTCCGGCGGCGCGCAAGCGCCGCCCAGAAGGGGGAGTGTCTGACGACGTTAATACTACGTCGTCAGACGATAACGAACCACTTTGCCGCAGTACTATTACCGTACTCGGTCGGCAAGTGGTTAAAAAAATAAAAAAAAATGTAAAACAGTATTTTAGGATTTCTTTTGTGCTCCATAAACAAAGGTGTTTTCAGCTTATTGGGTCAACTACAAGTGCATTTAGGGCTCATTTACATTAGCCTTCTGAAGAGTGAGCCGATCAGACCCTTTAAAGTCCACACCACCACGCCCTAAGCACACGCATCACACACAGTTGTGGCAAAGCCCTATTCACTTGAATGGGTCACTTTCAGCTGTACTGCTCACTGGATGCAACATATAATTCTTGCCACACGTGAAGCAAAGCATCGCAGTGGCACGTGCAGCTGCCTTTGCAGTATAAGGGGAGTGATTAGGAGGCGGTAAAAAAAACGCAACTCAACCATCTGTTTTACCGCTTCCCAACCGCAAGTGTACACTTTGCCTTAGAGTATGTTTTGGGGAGCAACAAAGTGTCATGATAACAGTCCTGAGCATTTCACAATAACAGGTTAGGAAGTCCTCGATTTTGGGGCATGTAGCAAGTTATAGGAAATTTTAGAAACATTCTTTCTTTGGACAGTCTTTATTCCAAATGCCTTAAAGCCCAACTCCAGCTTTAAGCAGAGAGTGTAGAACTTGCTCTCTCCCCAGTACTGTACATTGCATAAAGCCCCCAAGAGTCGAATAGCTGCCATCCAGCTTCATGGTTGAATGATGCCCAGGCTCACTCAACCCAAAGGTTAGCAGTTATGGCTCTACCACCTGTAGTCTCTCTGTATTCCTGGAGGCAAAGCCATCAGCCAGTGCTGGTGGCACACACTTGCAACTGCTGTCAAGCTTTGTGCACCTTTCTGCTTCAACCAAAGAGCACTGCTGGATTAAAAACTGGAAGGAAGTTGGAGATAATTTTTTAGGTAATTAGATGGGTATTAAAATTGATATTTACATAATTACATAGTTAGTGAGGTTGAAAAAAAGACATCAGTCCATCCAGTTCAACCTATGATTAGAGGTGTACCGAACTGTTCGCCGGCGGACAGTTCCCGGCGAACTTAGCATGTTCGCGTTCGCCGCTGCGGGCGAACATATGCGATGTTCGGTCCGCCCCCTATAATACATCATTGAGGCAAACTTTGACCCTGAACTTCACAGTCAGCAGGCACATTTCCAGCCAATCAGCATACCTCCCTCCCACACCCTCCCACCTCCTATAAATAAGCAAGGGCAGCATCCATCTTAGATCATTCTGAAGCAGTGTGTTAGTGAGAGCAGGGAGAGCTGCTGCTGCTGTTAATAGCTAGGGACAGTTGTTAGTCAGTGTTCCTGGTCTTGCTAGTCAGTGTTCTTGGTCCACTACTGCTGTAAGGACAGCATCCTGACAGCACCCCAAAAAGCCCTTCTAAGGGCTGGTATTTGTGTAATTTATATATATCTCTAGTGTCCCCAAAAGCCCTTTTTAGGGCTGGTAATTGAGTATTTTATATATATATATATATATATATATATCTCTATTGTACACTGCAGTTGCCTGCCCGCTGTGTGTGAGAGGCCACAGACCCACCACAGACTGTACTGTGTGCACACCACACTCATTTCGGGTGGCACAGGCACAGTACCTTGCATTTTAAAAAATATTTTTTTTTCCTCTGTCATAATTGCAGTGAGTGCTGTGTCAGGTCCACAGAGTGCACTGTACCCACTGCAGTGCACTGCCCACCACTGATATATATACGGTGGCACAGCATCTTGTTGCAAATTGAAAAAAAAAAATATTTTTTATTATTGCAGTTGCCTGGGCTGCCAGTGACTGTTAGGTCCACAGAGTGTACTGTGCCCACTGCAGTGCCACTGCCCACCCACCACTGATATATACGGTGGCAGGCATGAATTTTTTTGGATTAGTGTCTGGGGGGGGGGGGGGGGGTCTAAAAAGCGTACCTGTGAAGTTTCAGCTCTGTAGCATGTCCAGAACCAGAAAAAAAATAGAATTAGGGTTAGGGCTAGGGTTAGGGTTAGTGCTTAGGGCTAAGGTTAGGGTTATTTTTAATGCTTAGGGTTAGAGTTAGAGGGGTAGGGCTACTAACTCTAACCCTAAGTATCTCACCGTAACCCTAACCTTAGCCCCTAACACTAAACCTAACCCTAACCCTCTAACCATAACCCTAACCCTAAACCTAACCCTAATTCGTAATTTTTTCTGGTTCCGGACATGCTGCAGAGCTGAAACTTCACAGGTACACTTTTTAGACCCCCCAGACGCTAAATCCAAAGAATTTTTTTTTTTTAATTTTTTTTTTTTTTTTTTTAATTTTTCCAATAATTGGCTCTCTATCAAAAAATTACAATCTTTAAGAACTTTTTTTGTGTGATTCAGTGTCTGGGGGTCTAAAAAGTGTACCTGTGAAGTTTCAGCTCTGTAGCATGTCCAGAACCAGAAAAAAAATTAGAATTAGGGTTAGGGCTAGGGTTATTTTTAGTGCTTAGGGTTAGACGGTTAGGGTTAGAGGCGTAGGGGTAGGGTTACTAACTCTAACCCTAAGTATCTCACCGTAACCCTAACCCTAGCCCCTAACACTAAACCTAACCCTTAAAGCCCAGTTCCTGTCCCAGTTTGGTCGGTTCTGGTCTGTTTGCGGTTGTTTGCGGTGCGTTAAACGGGGAGTTTGGTCTGTCACTGTGAAGCGGGCGTAACCCTTACACTACCTGATCGATACAACATCATACCTGATCGTATACACACACTGGATGTTTTAAAGCACGTTATTCCAAACAATTTAGGAATGTTAGGTGATTTATGCCCTTTATTGAATAAGACCCGACTCTGCGTCAACTACGTAATTTTCCATGGGAGTTTTGCCATGGATCCCCCTCCGGCATGCCACAGTCCAGGTGTTTGTCCCCTTGAAACAACTTTTCCATTACTATTGTGGCCAGAAAGAGTCCCTGTGGGTTTTAAAATTCGCCTGCCTATTAAAGTCTATGGCGGTTCGCAATGTTCGCCGGTTCGCAAACATTCGCCGATGTTTGCGTTCGCCGTTCGCGAACGGCGAATTTTATGTTTGCGACATCACTACCTATGATGTGTGTGTGTTTGCTTTTAACCATACATAGTATACCCCTGTATGTTGTGGTCTCTAAGGTGCCCATCTAATAGTTTTTTGAAACTATCAATGCTCCCTGCTGATACGACTGCTTGTGGAAGAGAATTCCACATCCTTACCGCTCTTACAGTGAAGAACCCCTTACGCACTTTAAGGTTAAACCGCTTTTCCTCTAGTTTTAGTGAGTGGCCACGTGTCTTATTGTATCTCCTTTCTCTGAATAGTTTGTTCCTTATGCTAGAGTCACCAGTACAGTATTTGTACATTGATATCATATCCCCCCTCAATCGTCTCTTCTCCAGAGAGAATAGGTTCAGTGCTTGTAGTCTTTCCTCATAGCGGATGTCCTCCATTCCCCTAATTATTTTTGTTGCCCCTCTCTGGACTTTCTCCAGTTCCAGCACATCCTTCCTGAGGACCGGTGCCCAGAACTGGACAGCATACTCCAGATGTGGCCGGACCAGAGTCTTGTAGAGTGGGAGAATAATCTCTTTATTTCGGGAGTGAATCCCCTTTTTTATACATCCCAGTATTCTGTTGGCTTTGCTTGCAGCGGCTTGGCATTGCATGCCACTGCCAAGCCTGTTGTCTACCAGTACCCCCAAGTCCTTTTCCATCCTAGACTCACCCAGAGGTTCCCCCCCTAGTGAGTAGCTTGCTTTCTGGTTTCTGGCCCCCAAGTGCATTACTTTACATTTTTCAACATTAAACCTCATCTGCCATATAGATATTTCAATCTGTGGATTTAGTATTTAAGGATAAGTGTAATCCAAAAAAGAGAATATACTTTCACTATACAATCTCCAAGATACCTATAAAGGTATTTCAGCAGAAAAAGGATGATCGATAGTGTATACAGTATCAAAATAAAATTTTTCATATTATACAAGTATAAAATTGTCAAAAAACATTGTGTAAGCAGTTATTAGCCAAATCAAGTTTGTCTGTTTTCACCAACCAAGCAGTGACGTAAAGACATTGTAGAACTTATGCTTGTGGTATAAATTTATGGTTATGGTATAATGCGCACGTTCATTTTATATAAAAAAAAGAGAACAAAGTTATAGAAAGGAAAATGCAACATATTAGTCTAAAATGTACAGAAAAATTAAAGTAGTAGAAAAAAAATGAGAAAACCAGAGGGCTTAAGTGGTGCCTCCCAAGCCACACTCATCCAACAGAGATTGTATTCATAGTTGCCACATCTTATCAAACTTAGCTTGGTTATAGTGGAGGGTGCGTGAAAGTTTAGCACTATTAAGATCCAGTTAAATTTTGTTTAACATACTTAAACGTTATTACCAACTGGTTTCAACGCTGCATAATTGCTATCCTTGCAGCTAAGATCATATATGGGATCAAGCTTTTAGTCTTTTTAAGATTATTATCCCCAACTTCTGAAAAAGGAAAAACTCTGAAACTCTGATAAATGTTCACTTCTGTTCTTCGAGAGGATCAGATTAAATACTCTAATCCAAAACCTAATTACCTTGCGGAACTGCCAATAAATATGTACCATGGTACCCACCAGTCCACAGCTTCTGAAGCAACAAGAAGAAGCCTGTGAACTTCTTTGCTATCCTAGTTGGTGCCATATACCACCTCAGTAAGGTTTTGTAATTAGATTTCATCAGAGCTTTGGTAATAGAAATCGTAGACAAAGTATTTGCTATGTCTTCCCACTCTGATAGGTCTAGCATTAAGTCCCTTTCCCAGTATTTCATATATGGACATTTACAATTCAAGTCCATTAAACGGCTATAAAAGATTGAATTGCGGCCTTTCACTGCATCTCTAGTTTTGCAAGATAGTGGATGGATGGATGGTCTGTTTAACTTTGATCATAAGGTAAAATGTAATCTGGCTACATCGGAACAATTCTGAAGAAGGTAATTGTAATTCAGTTTTATAAAAAATCCCAAGAAAGCATGCAATTTCTGATAAGAAGTCTCCTATTCGCAAAAAGCCTTTATTTTCCCACCAATGGAAAAAATGTTGTAGTAGTCCTGGGCTAACCTCAGGATTATTAGTATAGGAGACAGAGGAGCATGGGAGGTAAACAAAGCTTATATCCACTCTTTGTCCGTCCCATATTACCAGTATGACAAGATAGGACATAAAATAGGAGGATGTAACCTTGATAGGGAACAGATTTGGAGGCTAATTAGAATTTAAAATTAATTTGAAGTAATGCAACCATACATAACAATAGATTCATGTTTAAAGCTACAGATTTATTCTTGCTTACTGATGGTCCAGATATCCAGGAATATAATTTTAGAAATTTAGGTAAATTAGATATAGAGGTGTAAGGAGAAGTTATGTACATTAGCACGTAATTTGCAAAAAAAAGCTCATTTACGCTTGTATTGTCTGCAATAAATGCCCTTAGTATCAGGGTTAGAACGTATGGTGATAGCCAGGGGTTACACTGCGATGGCACATAATAAAAGAAACAAGAAGCAACCTTGTTTATCTGTCTGAATATCTATATATAGAGGCAAACTTATGATCAGGTATTAGAATTTAAAAGATGGAATTGGCTTTCAAAATCAGGCTCTCTCTAACCTGTAGAGTGTACAGTGCTTAATGCACAGATTACTCAAGTAAAGCCCAATTCCTCTGTTTGGAAAGAGGGATTGCAAAAGACTTGCTGCATGTATGCAAATAAGGCTGACGTCAGGTGGGTCACCTAATGCCAATTTTGCATTACACTGCATTTAGCTCTAATACCAGGGAGCTCACAGCCCCAGCATTGGTACATGGCCACTTCTGCGGACGTATTTAAATGTGACTTTTTTAGCCAACGTTTCAATGTTTCACGCCAAATACATGTTTTTTTAATTTGGCTTACCAAAGTAACATTCTTACTGCAAACTTTTTCCCCAATCTTTGATTTTTTTCATGCATACTTTTTGAGGCAAAATTACTACGCCAAAAGTAGAAAAAAAAAAAAAAAAACACAAATCATACCTCCACGTTCAACAGTTGCACTGGACCAGTCATAAACAACCACTTTAGTGTACAATATATCACTAGCTGACGCGAGGGTTATACTTTTGTGTACAACTTGGAAGTAGTAAATAAATTAAACATTAGGCAAAAAATATTCCAATTTTTTTTTGACATACTAGCAAAACACAGCGAATTCTAGTCATACACAGAGACATTGTAGCCTGTAAGCAATATTTTTTGACAGTCTATTCTGCAAAGCCAGATAAACGGGGCCCATGTTGGCCATTCATCGTTTCTAGGCACCTGTTTCCAGCTAGACTGCTGAGTGCAGCTTTCCACACAGGGATCAATAAAGAGGCACTTTGCTGCAGTCTTAGAGATAATTACTCACACACCCATGTCTTCCTCCGCTTTCTTCAAGGTACCATTCATTTTCCTAGGCTACATACTTGTTATACCATATGGATATACAGTATGTTGTAAGAATTTTGGCTGATTCAACAAAGCCAGGGCTACATGCCAGATTATCCCATACCAACCCTCAATCCCATGGGTATTGCTATGAGAGCTTCTGTGGAGGGTTATGTACCAAGATCCTCTGCCTTTAAGGTGTTCCTTCTGTCCGTTTGTTTTTCAGCCCCTTGGTTTGCTTCAGTAATGGTGATCGATGATAGCAATTTTTTTCTTTAAAGCGGACCTTCACACCAAAATAACACTTTATCAATGTGCCACTTTATCAATGTAACACCCCCCCCCCCACACTCCCTAAAGCCCACTTTTTATGTGCCAATATAAAGCCCATCTCCAGGTGAAAGAAATGTTTCCCCCTGTGCTGGCAATGCATAGTTCAACTTCTCATTTTGCCTAGTGTATCTATGGGAATGTTTGACCGTTCTTCCAGAAGCGCATTTGTGAGGTCAGACATTGATGTTGTACGAGAAGCCCTCCACTCTAATTAATCCCAAAGGTGTTCTATCGGGTTGAGGTCAGTCTAGTTTCTCCACTCCAAACTCGCTCATCCATGTCTTTATGGACCTTGCTTCGTGCACTGGTCCAATTCATATGGTGGAGGGGGGGGGGGGGGTCATGGTATGGGGTTGTATTTCAGGGGTTGGGCCTGGCCTCTCAGGTTCCAGTGAAAGGAAATCTTAAGGCGTCAGCATACCAAGACATTTTGGACAATTTCATGCTCCCAACTTTGTGGGAACAGTTTGGGGTTGGCCCTTTCTGTTCCAACATCACTGCCCACCAGTGCACAACCCAAGGTCTATAAAGACATAGATGAGCGAATTTGGGGTAGAGGAACTTGACTGGCACAAGAGTCCTGACCTCAAACCAACATAACCCCTTTAGGATAATTTAGAGCTTAGACTGCAAGCCAGGCCTCCTCTCCAACATAAGTCCCTGACCTCACAAATACGCTTCTGAAAGAATGGTCAAACATTCCCATAGACACACTCCTAAACCTTGTGGACAGCCTTCCCCGAAGCTGTTATAGCTGCAAAGGGTGGGCCAACTCAATATTGAACCCTACAGACTAACATTAAAGTTAATTTGTGAGTGTTAAGTCAGGTGTCCTAATACTTTTGGTAATATAGTGAATGTGAGGTTCAAAGTTTAAAGGAATTTTCCAGTTTTTGAGGTAACAGCACAAGAAGCAAGGTGCAGTGTTCAACACAAGATAGATTTTGATTGGCTGTCATGATTACTGCAATTTGCACCGCTTTATTAAATAAGCACAATATTGCTAAAGGATCCCTCAGACTGAGTTCATATTGAATAGAGATACATGCATTACATATGGTATGTAAAACCATCAAGGAATGGACTTGTTATTTATCAACAGACAGCCAAAGGAATGGGCTTCAATTTAAAAAAGGGGAAAAGGAATCAATCATGGTGGAGCTTATTTTTTTTAGCATATGACATATGGGTTTTCATTGGTTGATAAAGGCAAAAACTCAGCCACTAGGAAGAAAACGTCCAGTACTACCAAGTATATAGGAATATGTGAATCATTTCACGTGGCAGCGCTGGTACCGGTGTTCCGTGTGACGTAGGTGCACCGGAAGTGACAAGGGTAGGCATTTCTCACGGGTAGGTTTTTCTCACGGAACACCGGTCTCATAAGGGAGGGTGGATTCCTGAGTCATAATTAGAGTAAGTATGTACTTGGAAAATGCATAGGAATAAATTAGAGCGCACAACACATTTATGAGCATGGAAGGGAAGATTTAAACGAACTGCTTTGCAATCATGTTGTCTATATCTTACTGGATTAAGTGGGGGGGGGGGGGTTGGAGGCAAGGGGCCTTGCTATATAGGTGTAAAAGCATCAACCAATGTTACACATTAACTGGTTTTAAAAAGCCTGTTTACATGTTCTGTATGACTTTGCACAGGCTTTCAATTAGAGAAAAACAGCCTGAAAGCAATGTGTGCTTTAGAAAACACATAATGATCTGTAGCATCAGTGTTATGGGTGCAACTTGTATTACAATTTGGTTTGTAAAAATCTTAGATAAAATAGTAAAAGACAAATGGCATATCAAAACATATAAGCTAAAGTAAATACATAAAATAAACCCAAATATTTATTATATATATATATATATATATATATATATATATATATATATATATATATATATATATATTTGCCTTTAAATAGTCAGTTGGTGGCATAAAACTTTCTGGTCCCTACTGGGCTTCCAACCTCCAGGAGGGAATTTTTCATGTTGCTGCAGTGACTAGTGAGCAGAATAGAATAGGTCTGCCTAGGAGACTCACAAAATCTGTTTTTCTTTCAGTACCTGTGTGGAAATGAAATTACTTTCAGCGCTTTCATATAGCCCTGTCAATAGGAGACTCTGTTGTACTTTGCCAGATAAATAGTTCAATGTTTTGCGCTCTATCTGAGCTATAAACTTATGGTAGCGAAAGCACAGCTGGCTAGAAGAGCATAAAGGAATAATCTGCATGGCTCGAATGACTATCCTTAAATTAAGTTCTATTGTTTTTCGTGTGCGTATTACTGATAGATGTGAAAGCGAGTTTTAAGAATCCAATGCCATCCTCCACACTTTATTTTAGTGGAGAGCTTTTGGTTACAGCTGGTCCATTTTGCCATAGACTGGTTATAAAAGACCAAGAAGAAGCATCGCAATTTCCAGATCAGCTCAAGGAGCTAAAATATTAAAGTCTAAAGCCCCGTACACACGCAACGATTATCGGCCGACCGATCGTCCGACTTTTGCCCAGAGTTGTGTTTTGTTGGTTGGAATGTGCCTAGACTGCACACGAATTTTCTCGCCCAACAAAAATCTACTTCAGAAGTGATGTCATGTATTGGTTTGCTTTCTTTGTGTTCTTTCTTCTCTGAGCATGCCCAGACTTACTCATTAGATTTTTCCCTGTCGAAATCTGTACTGACTGCACGAAAATCGGCCGTGTTTTGACGGCAGACAAAAATTTTATAGTCTGCACACCAGATTTTTTTTCGGCCGAAAAGTTGGAGTCGGTTGTCGGAAGCATCATACTAACAAGCCGAAAATCGGCAGATCGGTCGTTGGAGGAAAATTCCCTGCCAATTTTCGACGCGTGTGTACGAGGCTTAACCCTAGCCAAAATTTGCTTTCAGGATTTGAAGGGTGTGGGAAAGGTTTATAAACTTGGTCAGATTTTACTTCCCATTTGTGTTCCTGCGGGGAAGAGAACTCATTCCCTGCTGTCTCAATGATACATCAACAGAAGAAGTGAAGGAAAATTTTACCAACTGAGATAAGAATATGGACATGCGAAGAGAGCAACAAAGGGCATTTCTGCTAAGTTTGGGGGGGGGGGGGGGAGGACACATTCTCTCTCCAACCCACATACACTTTCTCATAGCTCTTTATTTCTCCACTAGTTGCACTACCTAACACATTTCCAGGTACTGAGGAGCATGTGACCTGCTCCCCTGTGATAGTGCCCAGGCCTAGTCACATGACCCTGCGAATGCCACTTTAAATGTATTTTTACAGGTGAGTTTCAGCCTTTTCTTAGGCCTTGCAAATGCTTACTCTGATTTCCCTGCACACAGTGAACTTCTTACAGTATGCATTAGAAGCTGCAGCAAGTCAGATAGCGCTTCCTTCATTTCCTGTCTGGAGGACATCCAGCATCATCTAGCCTAACTGGCTCTCATTCATTGGGTTTCTGTTCTTTCAATATTGAAGGCTCAGTGCCACATATGGATGTTACCACAGCTTCCTAAGCTCTCAGGAAGCCATGTACAGTACCCAGGGCTGCTGTTAGAAATCATGGAGCCCCATGCAACCTACCTGACAGGGCCCCCCCCCCCCCCCATTCAGTACCAAATGAATAGCACTGCTCTGCAAGCGCCCTCCTCACCACCTGTCAAATGCTTTCTGAAGAGTGATCCAATGCTTTAATTTTTTTTCCTGCGCTTTTGGGGGAACTTTGGTGAAATATCAGGAATCTGAACAGACCCCTGATGTCTCACATTTGAGACAGAGAAAGGGACTGAGAGCACAGATTCATCAGTCCTTTTCTCTGCAGCCTCAGCTGCCCTGAACAGTGAATGAATGGGAAGTGCTCTGAGGCTTCCGGTTTATTCAAACTGAAGTATAGTAAACACAGTTTACTATGCTTCAATGATGAATGGACAGAGGATTGATAGGTAACGATCGCTCACTGTGTTCATTCAGGAAAGAAAGGGGCCAAAAAAAATGACATATTTACCAGAGCCCTCCCCGCTCTCCATCCTGAAAGTGGTCCACCTGTATGCCTGCAGCAGCCGCCAGCAGGAAACAGTGCAGCAGGTGGAAGGAGATGCATTTCCATGAACAGATCCCCCTGCAGCGCAGCCAGAGGGAGAAAGAAGAGTAGAAGCCAGCAGCACTGCAGAGGGATCCACAAGAGTCCCAAGTGACAGCAATAAGGCAGTACAGCTGTCCCTCCTGCTTGGAAGGTGCCCGGGCCTCCCTTTTGAAGTGATGGGGCCAGGGCCAGTAGAGGAGGGCCAGATCTACTGCCTTATCAGCAGCCCTGACAGAACCATTTTTTGGCCCCCCCAGCAGCCATGATCTGCCTGCATTATATATAGCAGCACAAAGACTTCGTGATGATGTCCTTGGTTCTAAATAAGGTATGCAAGGAAAAAAAAAGAACATTTTTAATTAAAGTATAATTAAAAGGCAAAACATATTTTTTATTGATAGAGTGGAGAAAATTTTGTATCCCTGTCTGTTTTTATTGCTGTATGTGTCCCCCGTTAAATGAGAATCACCCTATTTGTCCTGTTTACCAATATCCTTAAGGCTCAATGCACACTGGCTTAAAAATTGCTGCTTCTACATAGGATTGAAGGTCGCACACTTTTCACAAAAATTACCATTAAAATATTAAATAAACAGTCATACAACAATCCGGTACTAAAATGGCTGCGGTACCTTTATTGGTATTAAACTTGAAGTTTATTCAACTTTATTAAAAATATAAATACATATAATATTGAAACTTCAAAATATCAGTCATAGAACTCGAGAGATATAAAATGAATAATTAATTAGGCAAAGTCCCCCCTTGATGCAAGGGTGACAAAACCACATAAAACCGTGCCAACGACAGGGTGGGAGGGAGGGGAGCTCGCCAAGCTGATTCAGGTCAACTGTAGGAAGAGCCTTCATGCGGAGTCCTTTCTTAGCCCTAAGTACAAGGGACAAGAAGCTTTTAAGAAGAAAACGTCGAAAGTCCCCATTAAAGAGACACTAACATACATTTTTTTATATTAAACACAAGTGGGGTGTGGCCGCCACAATCCGATGTTGTGGGCTCTTGAGTTATGCCCACTTTTCAGGAGTTTTAGGTTTTGCCCGTAGAAGCAGCTCAATGTTATCCTGTGTGTCCACGCACATTAGGATGATTACAAGCATATTTTAAGCTCAAAGTTTAGAGGCAGGAAAAAAAACATTCCTTCTGCTTTGCATTTCTGATTGGAGCTTTCTGGCAGAAAAAACGCAAAATGCAAAACTCTCCTAAACTGTGCACAAAAACGCTCTATAGCGTTTTTTTCTGCCACGAGAACTGGAGTTTTTTTAAGCCCAGTATGCATGGAGTTTGAAAGTTAAAGTAAAAGAAAATCCCAAATTTTGGGTTGTCCCCAGAAAAGTTTTAAAGGGAACTCTTCTATTAGGGGCACTCGTTTTGGAGACCTGGGGGTCCCCAAGGAAGTCCTTTAATTTGAAGGGGTTTCCTGTCCCTTCCTGTTTGCCTATGGGACAGGACGTGAAGGGAAATCTCCTCAATGGAACACAGATGGCGAAAAAAAAAATCTGACATGAGTTCTAACCCTTGGTTACCAACTTGGACCTAGACCAACAAGGCCCAGGCTTAGGATGGCACTTTGCAGGGGGGGGGGGGGGGGCGCGACAAAAAAGCCACCCCCACATGAAGAAAACAGCCTCCTCCCAGCTCCTGCATGAAAAGAGTCCCCACTGCTTGTACTACACTTTTAGTCTAGCACCAGTCTTATGGGCCAGACTGGGCTGGGTGGCAGGGCCTAGGAGGCAAATATAAAGCGGCCTCACTGCTGCCAGTATGATAATACTAGCTGGTGGCCAATGACTGACCTGACATTTGAACAGACCATTGGCCGCACTTAATACAACTGCCGGCCGCAAATACTAGTATGTGTGGCACTGGCAGAAGGTCTTAGCAGCCTAATGCTCCGCCTAACCTCCTCTGCTGCATAGCAGGCTTTTGTAGTCTTCTGGATGAGAAGTAAAGCTAGAACATATACTTTTTTTGCTCATGGTTTTTGCAACCTGCTGATTTATCCTAGGTTTTTCTCTATAGGAACATCTTAATGCCAGCTAATTCTGTTTTATTTTGCAAAATGTATTGCAATTAAACATACACAGGTAAAAGATCTTTCAGTCTGTGTTGACATATTTTGGGGTCATTTTTGGCCTGATTGAGTCCTATTGCTTTGACTATTAAACTGGTTTGTGTCACAAGTCACATGGCCACCTTTAAATGGAACTGTAGTTGGGCAGGTCCCCATCCCCAGTGTTCCTCCTGGGATAAGTGGCACTGACAGCCAAGAGCAGTACCTGTGTTGTCAGATTAGCAGTGTATGTCCACTAATCCACAAATATGGATTTAGCCCAACCCTATCTGCTGGCCTAATGTGATGTCATTTAGGGGAATTTTAGCAGGTGAATGCGGAAGTGCTTTTATTATCACTTAGCACTGACATTTGTTCTGACATCAGTTTGGGATGTTTCAGTGATCATTCAGAATTCATTGACAGGTGCACTTGACCTCCTTCTGACCTGCATTTACCCGTGCTTAATGCAGATTTTGCATTCCAATAAACTTGCATAGGTATAGAAAACCTACTGGAAGCAAGCAAAAGCCTCTCAACACAGCTTAGGGTCCATTCACACCAGCCACTGCGTTGGTGAAGCCTACAGAGGAAGGGGTGTGGTTTTCAGATGACGGTGGGAGGGGGGTCTTAAACAGGAAGGGGTGTGGCCTTGACAGGAAGGGGTGGGTCATATTTAAATTAGGGGGTGCACAAGTTTATTTAGGCCTAGGGCAGCACAAAACCTAAATATACCACTGTCCCTTACTCTATCCAAAATAAGAAAAATTAAAACAAAAAAAAAAAAAAGTTTTGACTATAGTTTTAGGGTGAACTCATCACTCTGCTGCTGCTCCTTTTTCTGTGCTATTATAGCATGGGAGGGAAAAGGGGCGCAGACTAAATTTCTTTGACTGCAGTAGAGAAAAATCAGATCATCAACTGTTCTGAAAGATCCACTGGCAGGTAAAAAATCCCATATATGTATTTCGGAAACGTACTTTGTTGTTTGCCTTTAAATTTACCTTTAGAGTACTTTATTACTGATGGTAAATTACCTCTACCCAAGGTCAAATATGCATTTATTAGCCTCTCCCCCTATATACAGCTTTTTAGTGCATACATGCATCTGTCAAATATCAAACTTTGCTCCGACTCAAGTGGACTTTGACATTTTTACTTTTAGTACACCTAATGTTTCTACTCCGCATGGTATGTGGTTTCTGCTTTTACCACAAGCTGTGCTTTGAAGACGTTGTGCTTAAAAACAACATGCATCTGCCTAGCACTTACCCCTTTTTAAAAAAAAAATAAAAAAAAAAAAAAAAGTCTTTCTAAAATGGGGTTATATGCACAAATGGACTTTTTAAAGCAATTTACATCTATTCGGATGCAGGGGAGGATTTTGTCAATAGTTGTTGCTAGAATCCCGTGGACAGCTTGCTTTATACACACATAACGCTTTAAAAAGCTTTCACTCAAACATAAAATGCCCCATTTCACAGTTCACTAATCTGGAGGAAAAAGACGGCATCTGTATGCCTCTGTTGCCGAGGAAATCTAAAAGGACTGTCCAAGCCCATTGATAAGAAAAGGAGTATAAACACTTAAAAATTATTCAAAGGATATAATTATCTGATGCTTAAAAACTTTAATTTTGAATATTATTGATGCAAATAAAAAACTGCACAACTTCTATATTCTGCACAACTTCTATACTCTTTATAAGTTTACCACCTATTCTGCGAATTCCTGTGGATTCCTAGATGCCATTAGTCTATGGTGGCCCCTACAAAGTGACACAGGGGCAGGCAGATAGAACCATCATGAGAATTATGGGACCAGGAAACCCCTGGAAGTCTCAGATTTTGAGAATTTTTTTAAGTTGTAGTTTCTCTTTAATGCAGCAGAGATATTAAAGAATTGTAGGAGAGGTTGAGGATCCCTGCTGTATTATCTGCATCTTTATTTTGTTGACAGTCACATAAGGGCTATTAGCTTGGGTTTAAAGAACTATAATTACACTTTTTTTACATTGTTCTGTCCTTGATGGGACAAAGTACATGTAATACTTGATCTCATGTTGCTAGCTACTTCCAAAGTCTAATTATTAGCTCCGACTTGCTACCCTTCCCTCGTGGCAAATTGGACAACAACTAAGAAGGAGACGGACTTATTGTTACAGCAGCATGTCTCAGAATTTTCCCATTGACTTAAGTTACCAAGTTACATAGTCAGGTTGATCTGGCTCAACCAATAAAAAAAACAAAAAAAGTAAAGAAAACCCAACCATACAATCCCATATACGCAATCCTATACCCGCAGTTGATCCAGAGGAAGGCGAACAACCCCAGCAAAGCATGATCCAATTTGCTACAGCAGGGGAAAAATGTCCTTCCTGATCCCTCGAGAGGCAATCAGATATTCCCTGGATCAAAAAGTAAGTAATGCAGAGGGGAGGGGGTAAGGATCTTCTGCAGCCTCCTGTCTCTCTGCTTTCCTCTTGTCTCCAGAAAGTGCTTGGGCCAGGAGAAGCTGCCGTTATGATCAGTCCGTCTCCTTCCTTGATGTTGTCTGATAGAACAGTGTAAAAAAAAAAATAGTAATGATAGTTCTTCTTTGAAATTGACATGGTGTTTAACCACTTAAGGACCAAGCCTAATTCTGACACATGTTGTTTACAAGTCATAAATCAGTAATTTTTGCTAGAAAATGACTTAGAACCCCCAAACATTATATACATACACACACATACATAGATTAGCAAAGACTCTGGAGAATAAAATGGTGGTTGTTGCAATATTTTTTGTCACGCGGTATTTGCGCAGCTGTCTTTCAAATACATTTTTTTTTTAAATAAATTTCTTATGAATTAAAAAAAATACTAAACAGTAAAGTTAGCCTAATTTTTTTGTATATCGTGAAAGATTATTTTACACTGAGTAAATCGATACCCAACATGTTACGGTTTAAAATTGTGTACACTCATGGAATGGCGACAAACTACGGTACTTAAAAATCTCCATAGGCGACGTTTAAAAAATGTTTAACGGTTACCACTTTAGAGTTACAGAGGGGTTTTTTTGCTGGAATAATTGTTCTCTCTCTGGCGATCGTGGCAATACCTCACATGTGTGATTTGAACACCGTTTACATTTGCGGGTGTGACTTAAGTATGCGTTTTCTTTGGTGTGTGAGCTCATGGCGACTGGGAAACTTTAAAAAAAAAAAAATTTTCCTATTGATTTTATTTTTTATTTTTAAGACCCCATTCACACTAGTGCGACTTGTCCCGCGATTTTGGACCACAAAATCGCATGACAAGTCGTTTTCCATTATTTTCAATGAGCCCCATTCATATCAGTGCGTTTTGAAGTCGTACCGACTTCAAAGTAGTTCCTGCACTACTTTGCCACGATTTTAATGCGTTTTGAGGCATATAGCCTTGCCATTGCTTTCAAAATCGCGGCAAAATCGCGCCGCGAAATCGCCGCAAAATCGCGCCGCGAAATCGCAGCAAAATCGCGGTAAAGTTGCGTTGCATAAGTGTGAAAGGGGCCTAACACTGTTTTTAAAAAAAAAAAAATAAATCTGATCACTTTTATTGCTGTCACAAGGAATGTAAACATCCCTTTTGACAGTAAGAGCCCATTCACACAGGGGCGACACGACTTGCCGGGGCGACCTGTGAAGTCGCGGTGCACAGCGACTCACAAGCCGGCGCACAGGCTGGTTGGTTGCTTGGGTCTCCCGGTGGGAAGGGAGACACAGGCAGAGCCACTAATACGAGACACTATTCTGCCAACTATGGGGCACCATTTCTCCCACTGACACCAACAGTGGGGGACTATTCCTTCCCCGAATACCAAATGTGATAATGTTTCCTCCCACTGATAACAGGAAAATTTCCACTCCCGCTGGCGGCAGTCCAGCACCTCTAAAGTCTGAAGGGCAATAAAGTGGCCCTTTGTTTAGAAAGTTTGGAGACCCTTGATCTAGGTAATGCATTGCCTCAACCAGTTTCCCTTTGGAAGAACCAGATCAAAATAAACACAGGACATAAATTCATCCTCATTTAATAGGGCAGCAAAAGGACAGGTGGTGACCTCAATCAAGCCTATTCTATCTTTGATGCTTTTCGATTAATAAATGATCCCCTACCGTGTAGAAGAATGTCACTTACATTCATTTCGAATTATGATGGAGAAAAAAAATGGACCCTTATAATCTCTAAGAGCCGGCAGACATGGGAAGATGTGCATCTGTTTCAATTACTGATCTGTCTCGCTTGGGTCTGCGAAAAAAGGATGCAAACCTTTTCTGTCTTTTATAGCAGACATCAGATTCAACATCTTGTGGATAAGTAGAACTCTCGATTTTTACAGCTCATTTAGGCAAAACAGAGACCAGTAACAAACGCTTGTAAATACTGGCTCAGCCAACAAAATGGCTGCATAAAAGATACATATACTCTAACTTGTTTAGGTTTAATTTAGGAATTGCCTTTTATGGCCCTGCATTTTATTTGATACGGCCTTTCATTGCATCTACTCTCTTTTAATAAAACAAATGGCTTATTTTAAAAACGGACCATCTAAGAGCTTTAAATCAATATGCAAAGAATCAATGCAATCCCATTTTGCTGGCGAGATTTTATTTGATACATTATTGAAGAGCGAGACATTCCTCAGCTTCGCAAACACGATTCTACCATTCAGACAGCTGGCAAGCACTAAGTGCTGACCTACATACAAAATGCTACGCACACTGAGGGACAATACAAAATTCACTCAGAATTCAACATTTCAAGGCAGAATGCATTCAAACTTTTCACATCCGGTTCTCAGCTCTGCCTAAATACAATATCGTGAGTTCGAGAGGAGCAGTCACCTACAAAAAATACTAAGTGTATTAAAGGGACCCTGCCAAGATAGAAATACAGCAGTGGTCACCGTTGATCTGTTTTTGAAGGTGCAAGTCCCAGCGTTGTCATCACTACTGCTCCGTAGAGAGTAGCTGTCAGGGTACAGCCACTGAAGATGTCATTCCCAACCTGCATCCTTGTTCCAAGTCAGGGACTCATTTTAGGGATGAAGCAAAAACAAAGTCCATTATTGCAGCTTTTATATTTCTCTTTGTGGGTGTTTCTTTGCAGGGTGCCAAAATTGGTTGTGAATGGCATACATCTCACAGTAGGCATGATTTAGCTATTCACTTACCTAAGCCCACTTTAGACATTAATTGCACATAGTCTGTGTGGGATAGTTGTTGCTGTTCTTAGAATTACACCCCTGCACCATCAATTTAATCAGAAGCAGAAGTGAGCTGGGTATACCTATCAATCTCTTCATGTTCCAGCAAGGTTAGAAGAATAGATTGTGCCTAGGCATGGTCACATTCAGAGTATAGCTTTACCACTTCTAACCAAAATTATATGAAATAAAAGGCCAAGAGTGTTAAAAAAAATAAGTAACAATTTTGCAAACAGGTAATTTTTCTCCTTCACTGATGTGCGCTGATGAGGCTGCACTGATAGGCACTAATAGGCAGCACTGATGGAGGTGGTATTGATGGGCACTAATAGGCCGCACTGATGAGGAGGCACTGATTGGCAGCACAGATGGGCACTGGATTGGCACTAATAATCAGGACTCTGATGATCAGTGCAGATTTACCCTTTCACACTAGTGTGTTATTAGCTCTCTCCTCTCCTAATGCTGTGACAGCGCGTGGAAAGGAATGCCGATAACCATCAAGCGTGTTGTGGAAACATCTGATCACATGGTAAAGAGCCACTATGATCCAAAAGGACACAACAATCACAGAGCACGCCAGGTGCGTGCCGCAGTGGGCGCATGGGGGGTGCAGTTCGGGGAGGACGTCATGACGCCCTCCTAGAGCTGTAGCTGTAATTTTGCTATAGCACAGTCAGCAAGTGGTTAAAGGGAGATTTTACTCCCATGCAGAGCAAAGTAACAGTGTTTTCGCAAAAGTTCCCTGCACCCTCTCTGATTCTTCCTCCTCCTTTCATCCGACAGCTGGGGATATATCCAGAATTTCTATTTATGGAGGAGCATATGTCCTACTTCCTTGTAACAGAGTTTGGGTCAAGCAGCCAATGGCTAGGTCTGAGCATTGTCACATCATACCCCTCATGGGCAAGATGACAATGTCTCTCTAAAGCTAAATTTCAGGAAGATTTACGCACATTATGCAATGTAATTTAAGTTTAATTTAGGTACCTGAATTTTACTTGGTATTAGCAGGTTGCATTACCCTGCAGAACAGCATTAAAGCGGAACTTTGCACATAACAGCTTAATAGCAATTAATGTTCTGTAACAAAAGAACATACATTCCACATGAATATTTATGCTACCTAGGATTTAATGTGTGCTGTAATTTTTCTCCAGCATTGTTCGGTTTCTTCTTGCTGGATGCTGCCATTTTGTCAGAGCAGTTACCTTATTGAAAACTCTCTCCTTCTCTTTGGTCTTTAAAAACAATAAGTCACTTTCTTCAATTAAATTATGTACATTTTCAGCCTTGATTGTATGCCTCAAGTTAGAGAAGAAGGCTGACAGAAGCTTTAGTGTGCTGAAGTTTACAGATCTACCCAGGGCTTTTTTTCAGCGGGAACGCGGGGGAACGCAGTTCCGGCACCTCCAGGACTGAATGCATGTAATGGCAAGGGGTGCTGGAGGTGTGCTGCAGGGTCTGCTGATGCTGGTTGCTGGGTATCTATTGTCACTGGAGGGAATCTATAATTGCAGGGGGGGTCTGTTGCTGGGGAGATCAGTCATTTCTGGGAGGGATCTACTGTTGAGGAAGAGGTCTATTGTTGCTTCCGGGGGTCTATTGTTGCTGAGGAAGGGCGTGGTATTTTTTTGTAGGTGGTCCATTGTTGCTGGGGGGGGGGGATCTATTCTTCCAGAGGGTCTGCTGATGCTGGCTGCGAGGAGATCTGTTGTTGCTGCTAGGGAGGGGGGGTGTTTTGTTGCGAGTCGTCCATTGTTGCTGGCTGCAGGGGATCTATTCTACTGCTTTTCTTGTCATCATTGCTTTTCTTGTTATCATTAACAAGCTCAATACAAATTAGTTAGTACCACAAATGTTACTGTATTATCTAAAAGGGGTGGTCTTCGGAGGTGGGTAATGGGTGGAACCAAGAAACAGGGCTCGGAGGTGGGTAGGGGCGGAGACAAGGGGTGACTTGAAAAGGGGGAGTTCCGGCACCTATTCTCTGAGAAAAAAAGCCCTGGATCTACCAATAAGGGAGAAAGGAGACAATAGTAAGGAGATGAGCTAAGACAATGTGTTTGTAGGTTTTTTGTGTCTCCCTGGCAGCAGAGTTTGTCCGGTCACCTCTCCTGCTTTACTTTTCTCCCTCCCCCTAACCAGTGATCCCTCATCACCGCCAGTTTCATTCCTGTTGCTTTCTTCCCTCATCAGCAACAGTAAATCTTAAATCTGTCAGCTGATCATCCTATAATGGCTCCGATTTTTGGTACAGAGTTGAGAATAGGGAGGAACTAAACATGTGCAGTGCAGAGTGCATTAGTAGATAACAATATAAGCCCCTATTTTTTATGTTTTACATAGCTATACCTGCAAAAGAGGGCAGCCAGAAGTGATCTATTGGGACCTAATTTTCTGATTATAGTTCCACTTTAGGGCCTCATTTACATGGAGTATATTACTGCGTATACCTGTGCAAGAGCTGTATTTACCTGCACCAGGATGCACAGGTGTTCCGTGCATCCTGTGCAGGCAGACCCACACCATGTCAACTAGCATAAATAAAGTTGGGGGGAGTACCGCGCTTTAAAAGTGCTTAAATAACATAGATAAAAATATATAAATATGTAAATAAGTGAAAAAGTGCCAAAGTGCTTCTTAAATAATATTAAAATTGATGTGTCTTAATGTATACAATAATACAATCCAATATAATTTATACAATAAATATAATAGGTGATGAAATATTCACTAAAAAAATAAATCTTATTGAAACCAACTATATCAATCCATTATACAGTGAAAAATTTATATAAAATTAAAATCGGTGACTTATTTAAATATAAAAAGTGCTCTAAATAAGTGATAACCAATAAAGTGCTGAAGTGTCCTTTTAAAATTATTTTTATAAATATATAATGTGATGAACACAATCTTCTTAATCCAAATTTCACATGCAGGTGCTTCGTGCGGTGCCCACTAGGTGTCCTAAGCGCTCACCTCACTGCTCTTTTAAAAGAGCCTTAGGTTGTATTCCCCAGTATGCTGTTCCTTCCTCCTTATTGGCATATATGTACCATTATAAATCCTTGGTTATATCTCCCTTGTAAATGCAGCTATCTTCCAGGGGATATAAGCGGTTCTTTGTATCTCCCAAAAAATCAAATTGGGCCCAACATAGTGAAGTACGTCCCATAAATTTTATTTAAAAAAGATAGAGTAACACTCACATTGCTTTTCGTCTTGTTTCAAGCATTACATACGATCCTTTGCCGATACGTCACTTCCGGTTTAGCTATCCTACGCGTTACGCTGCGTCATCACGCAGCTTCTTCCAGGGATCCCTGGAAGAAGCTGCGTGATGACGCAGCGTAACGCGTAGGATAGCTAAACCGGAAGTGACGTATCGGCAAAGGATCGTATGTTATGCTTGAAACAAGACGAAAAGCAATGTGAGTGTTACTCTATCTTTTTTAAATAAAATTTATGGGACGTACTTCACTATGTTGGGCCCAATTTGATTTTTTTGGAGATACAAAGAACCGCTTATATCCCCTGGAAGATAGCTGCATTTACAAGGGAGATATAACCAAGGATTTATAATGGTACATATATGCCAATAAGGAGGAAGGAACAGCATACTGGGGAATACAACCTAAGGCTCTTTTAAAAGAGCAGTGAGGTGAGCGCTTAGGACACCTAGTGGGCACCGCACGAAGCACCTGCATGTGAAATTTGGATTAAGAAGATTGTGTTCATCACATTATATATTTATAAAAATAATTTTAAAAGGACACTTCAGCACTTTATTGGTTATCACTTATTTAGAGCACTTTTTATATTTAAATAAGTCACCGATTTTAATTTTATATAAATTTTTCACTGTATAATGGATTGATATAGTTGGTTTCAATAAGATTTATTTTTTTAGTGAATATTTCATCACCTATTATATTTATTGTATAAATTATATTGGATTGTATTATTGTATACATTAAGACACATCAATTTTAATATTATTTAAGAAGCACTTTGGCACTTTTTCACTTATTTACATATTTATATATTTTTATCTATGTTATTTAAGCACTTTTAAAGCGCGGTACTCCCCCCAACTTTATTTATCTTTATTGTGTAGGTTACCAATTTTAGTACCTGCAGCATTAAAGGTGCCTATTTTGTAGACAATAATTAGAGAAGACAGCGCGAGAATTTCACCAACCCTCTATATGTCAACTAGCATGTCGCGGATATGTTTCCCCACAATTTTAGTTTGGAAGTTCGGAAGCGGCTGTCGAAAGTCAGAAAAGTGTACGATTCGTTCCTTGGACGAAAATGTTCGCCCGAATTTCTTATAGCATGTATAGGTCATAAGACTGGATAGACAGAAACACAAATCCTGTCAGGTGCAGAAAATGTGTTTTAACCACTTGCTGATTACCTACCACAGATATACTGCGCCAGGCTGGCTCGGCTGCACGAACCGACATATGGGCATGTCAGTTCGCTAGAGAGCTCCTGGGGGCGAGTGCGCGCCCCTGGAGGCGCGCTCCCACCCCCACTAGGCAGTGGGGATGCCGATCCATTGCCGCCGGGCACCCGCGATCACTCCCTGCTGAGAGAGAACAACAGTCTGCTGTTGTAAACACAGCAAACCGTTGTTCTCTCTGAAATGAACACAGAGGGCCTGTGATCCTCCTATGTAGGATCACAGGTCTCTATGATCATATCACAAGTCCCTCCCCCATACAGTTAAATACTCCCCTAGGATTACACTTAACCCTTTGATCGCCCCTGGGTTAACCCCTTCCCTGCCAGTATCATTATTACAGTAACAGTGCATATTTTTAGCACTGATTTCTGTAGTAATGTCACGGGTCCCCACAAAAGTATCAAAAATGTCAGTTTGGGGTCCAATCTGTCCGTTGCAATGTCGCAGTCTTGCTAAAAATCGCAGATCAATGCCGTTAGAAAAAAAATAAAAATGACATAAATCTTTCACCTAGTTTGTAGACACGAAAAGTTGTGTAAACCAATCAAAATACGTTTATTGGGACTTTCTTTTTTACCAAAAATATGTAGCAGAATACAAAATGGCCTATAAAAGTATGAAAAAATTAGATTTTTTTTTAGGGAATCTTATATATCAGAAAGTAAAATATATATATTATATATATATATATATATATATATATATATATATATATATATATATATATATATATATTATACATACACACACACACATTATATATATATATATATATATATATATATATATATATATATATATATATATATATATATATATATATACATACACACACACACACACACATATACATATTATATACATACATATACATATACACACACATTTTTTTTTCAGAATTGTCGTGTTTTTTTGTTTATAGCGCAATAAATAAAATCGCACAGGTGATCAAATACCAACAAAAGAAAGCTCCATTTGCGGGGAAAAAAGGACATCAACTTTATTTAGGTACATCATGGCAGGACCGCGCAATTGTTCGTTAAATTAACGCAGTGCCGAATCGCAAAAAATGGCCTGGTCATTAAGGGGGCAAATCCTTCCAATGCAGAACTGGTTACCCTGATTACTTAGCTGTTTGCTGGGAGTTCAGCTTTAAGTCAAGTATATGAATAAATATAAAGAAATGGAAGAGAAATCAGACTGTTCAGTGCATAATGAGACAAGGCTAATCTGTGCTTTACCAAACGAGGACACACACAGACATTTTGCTTTGGAACTTGAAAAACGCAGGAGGAGGAGAGGCTGCAGGTGCGAGTGCTGCGTTCTATTATCAGTGATAATTGCTGTATGAAACCCACTCATGCAGAGTTTTCTTACTCCCTCGGATATCTATTGTACTGGGTATATGAGTATAGAGGCGTTCATATGGGATAATTATAATTTTACGGCAAAAGAAGAAAACTTGTGTAACTGTATCCCAGACAGCATTGATTGTTATACGTGCTCTATCATAATCAGTTCACAGCAGCATACCAATAGAAGATTCTGGGGAAAAAAATAGCATGATTGCTATAAAAGACATTTAGGTTGCTTTGGGATGGCTACAGCAGAGAACACCCACTCTCAGAATGGAACCTTTTCCACCTTATAAGCCATCTCTTAAGATACTTCCATTAAGCAGCTGGAAGTTGCGCTAACACATACAATTTCAGAACGCTGCCAGCGGTACCAACATACTGGGAGAGGAATCAAAAAGTATGATTAATGAAAACACCAATCGTTCAAATCAGCAATTGAAAGGATCTGTATGGCACATGCACATTAAAGTACTCCTTTCAACTCACATACCAATGACTCCTACTCCATAGGACTTTATCTATACTTGTCTCCGTTGTTTTGGAAGTACAACAGACGGTAATAGAACATATACGGTAAGACAGAAGTTATTGAATGCCACAGGAAGAGCAGCAGCAAAGGCTTGTGTCCTCAATTATAAATAAACTGCAACGCTGTCACGGCTTACAAGTGGTTGTAAACCTCAGACATGAAATATGAACAAAGAATATCCCTTTATAGTGTGTAATTGTATCAATCTAAAATACTCAGTGTCATTTCTTTCTGCTGCCCCAGTCATCGGCTATCTGCATGAATCACTTCTGACAAGTTTTCCTGACACCAAGAGAAAAATGGTGACAGGGGAGGGATCTCCAGCAGATTGACAGTTTCAGCGCTGTTCCTGTGTGTTGTGCATCCGTTCACTCCAATCAGCTTTCAGGACTCTTCCCACAGAGCTCTGCAGTTAGTAATTTCAGCTCTCCGCCCTTGTATTCTGACAGCCCTGACAAGCTTTAAAAATTCTGGACTTAGAAGATGTAGAGAAGAGAAGACGTCAGATAAACAGGTACAACCTATGTAGGGAGATTTTTCTCATCTTTGTGTATCACCTGAGGCCAGTCACTTCACTGGTTATAGGAGGGGTGTCTAAAAAAGTTTGGTGAATGATACCATTAAACAAACAAAACAGAAGATACAAACAAATTACCTTTTTTGCCTTTCATAATAGAAACACTATACTTCACGACACGCTTTTCGCAACATTTATAAAAGGTTCTGGAATCTTTTAGCAAAGGCCTCTTTAGGAATCGCTTGTAGAACCGCTGTCACACCTGCAGGTACAAATTCCTTATGGATGATGCCATCATTGTCGAAAAAAGCGATCAATATTGTCTTGACCGTAGACATTTACAGGCGACTTTTTGAGTCAAGGGGAAGACTGTGAATGCCGTTCCATCGATTGCTGCTTGGATTGTGAATCAACCTGGTAGTACCAGGTCTCATCCCCTGTGACGATGGTTCGCAGAAAGGATGGATCCTGGTCATGCATCGTAATGAAGTCTCCAGAGGTTTCCATCTGTTTTGCTTTCTGTTTGTCAGTCAGCTTGTGCGGCACAAACCAGGAAAAGATCTTCCACTTACCCAAATCTTCACGAACGATGGTGCGCACCATGTCCTTGCTAATGCCCAATTCCTCCACCATTAAGTTGCCGGTCTCGTGCCAGCACTTGTCACACTCGATCAGGTCTAGAGTTCTGCTTGTTGACAGCCGGCCCGAAATGTGGCTGATCCTCCATTTTTTTCCTTCCAGTCGTGAAAGCGTTTGAAACAGTTGTAAACACATCTTCTGCTCACGGCTTCCGTCCCATACACTTGCACTAACACTTTGTGCGTCTCTGTCGCCGGTTTCCCCAACTTGTACTAGAATTTGATGTTCACTCGTTGCTCAATTGCACTGTGACCCTACCTCTTACACTGACTACGCTTGACTGCCCACAGCATGTATACCCTGATGGTTACGTGTACTCAACCCTAGGTGGCGCTTTCCGATGGGTCTCTGGATAGCCTTGTATGTAGGGGTTTACAACCCCTTTAAGTATCATGTACTTCTAGTGTATTATGCTGTCTCACAAAAATAATATCTAACAAAGATTACCTCATTATTATGTTAATTGCAAAAATATATAGCTAAATGTGATTATTGGTATTGGTAATTATAATGGTCAGTGAGGCAGCTCATCATAATAATAAGCCAATAAGAATGCGATAGGCAGCAATGCATAGAAGTTTTGAGGTTTTGCCTTACAGACAGTTGGCCATAACTGGAGGCATTTGCTGACAGTTAACCTGCCCTTCTAACATTTCCCTGCTTGGAATGCTGGTCCAATATCTTCAGTACTAATTAGACCAGTTGTAGATATAAATCATTCTTGTGTTGTGTAGCCCATGTCAACCATAAATCTGAAAATGTCCACACCACCAGTAGTTCAATTGGATCCATTACAGTACTAGCACACAGAAAAAAAAAAAAAAAAAAAAGTGGTTTGCGCAACTTGGTAATGCTGGCATGCTCTGTCCCTAATGCACACTTTCCTTTACAAATACGAGTCACTCAAAATGCTCCCATGTTGAACTTTAAACGTCACAGCAGACCTCTAAACAGAGCATCTCTAATACCATGCTAGAAGGCACTAAGAGCGAGATGGAAAAAGTGATGTAGCTCAAGTCCCAAGATAATTGGTCACTAGGTATATGACCTAACAAGATCTTGTAATGCATCCATGTCCTATATTCAGTTCTCTTTGTTCAGTACAAAATGATTCCTAGTGTCAACAATTCTGTGCAGAAAGCTACTTTGAAAAGCCTCCAAAATGTGGCCAAAAAAATGAATTTGGGTAAAATTTAGGACAAGCGGGAATTAGGGCTGCCCACACATTATACAATTTTCCTTTATATTTACTAAAACCATATAAAAAAATTAGGGCAAACCTTAAAAACTTTTAATTGTTATGCAATCAGCTAGGTTTTTGCACTACATAGTTGAAGGTAAATCTAAAGGAAATTAAGAAAATGTTATAATGTACGGCCAGCTTTAGGTGTTCATTAGAGCTGATCTTAAATTTACACTGTGCATTAATCAACAGGGTACATATTGCCAAAAATGACAAAATACTATTTTTAGGGTAGAAGAAAAAATTCCCTGTTTTGTGCCATGAATAACAAAAAAAAAAAAAAAAAACACATAATTACTCTGAACCCTCTTGTGTCACCTACTACAGGCCAGTTAAAGACTAATGGTTCAGGGGACTATTTGGTAAACTATACTTGGAAACACATTTTTAAAACAAATATACTCCAATTCCTGCCTACATATGTGTCATATATATATATATATATGCACATAAAAAAAAAAAAAGAAAGGCTAAAGCTTTTCTTCGGAAGTGGTGCTTCTGCCTGCCAAATGTTCACGTGTAAATAAGGTTTTCCTTATACAGGAGTGTTGTATTTATGTCCTGGGCCCAAGAGCCATTTTTCGGTCCATGGGGGGTTGTATGTAGCACCCTCTGTGTACAGTGAAGGAAAAAAACTTAGTTGGGCTCCTCTGTAGGCAAAGAACCTGGGGTAATTTGTTTAGAGTTAGCTGGCAGAGCTCCAAGGGCTGAGTCTTTTACCTCCCTCTGGCTTCTGTAACTGCTGAAGGGTTCTAGAACTTATAGAGCAGAAGAACAAAGATTAGACCTGCATATTTATAGAGTCTCCTTCAATTCCAGGGTCCAGTTGCCTTGAGGGGACCCCTGTGGTAGGGGGCTCTGCCACTGGGCGGTTGGAAGAAGCCAGAGAGAAAGAAAGGGGAGAAAAAGAGAAAGAAAGAAAGAAAGAAAGAAAGGGGAGAAAAAGAGAAAGAAAGAAAGAAAGAAAGGGGAGAAAAAGAGAAAGAAAGAAAGAAAGGGGAGAAAAAGAGAAAGAAAGAAAGAAAGAAAGAAAGAAAGAAAGGGGAGAAAAAGAGAAAGAAAGAAAGAAAGAAAGAAAGAAAGAAAGAAAGAAAGAAAGAAAGAAAGAAAGAAAGAAAGAAAGAAAGGGGAGAAAAAGAGAAAGAAAGAAAGAAAGAAAGAAAGGGGAGAAAAAGAGAAAGAAAGAAAGAAAGAAAGAAAGAAAGAAAGAAAGGGGAGAAAAAGAGAAAGAAAGAAAGAAAGAAAGAAAGGGGAGAAAAAGAGAAAGAAAGAAAGAAAGAAAGGGGAGAAAAAGAGAAAGAAAGAAAGAAAGAAAGAAAGAAAGGGGAGAAAAAGAGAAAGAAAGAAAGAAAGAAAGAAAGAAAGAAAGAAAGGGGAGAAAAAGAGAAAGAAAGAAAGAAAGAAAGAAAGAAAGAAAGGGGAGAAAGAAAGGGGAGAAAGAAAGGGGAGAAAGAAAGGGGAGAAAGAAAGGGGAGAAAAAGAGAAAGAAAGAAAGAAAGAAAGAAAGAAAGAAAGAAAGAAAGAAAGGGGAGAAAAAGAGAAAGAAAGAAAGAAAGAAAGAAAGAAAGGGGAGAAAGAAAGAAAGAAAGAAAGAAAGAAAGGGGAGAAAGAAAGAAAGGGGAGAAAGAAAGAAAGGGGAGAAAGAAAGAAAGAAAGAAAGAAAGAAAGGAAGAAAGAAAGAAAGGGGAGAAAGAAAGAAAGAAAGAAAGAAAGAAAGAAAGAAAGAAAGAAAGAAAGAAGAGAAACAAAGAAGAGAAACAAAGAAGAGAAACAAAGAAGAGAAAGAAAGAAGAGAAAGAAAGAAGAGAAAGAAAGAAGAGAAAGAAAGAAAGAAAGAAAGGGGAGAAAAAGAGAAAGAAAGAAAGAAAGGGGAGAAAGAAAGGGGAGAAAGAAAGGGGAGAAAGAAAGAAAGGGGAGAAAGAAAGAAAGGGGAGAAAGAAAGAAAGGGGAGAAAGAAAGAAAGGGGAGAAAGAAAGAAAGGGGAGAAAGAAAGAAAGGGGAGAAAGAAAGAAAGGGGAGAAAGAAAGAAAGGGGAGAAAGAAAGAAAGAAAGAAAGGGGAGAAAGAAAGAAAGAAAGAAAGGGGAGAAAGAAAGAAAGAAAGAAAGAAAGAAAGGGGAGAAAGAAAGAAAGAAAGAAAGAAAGGGAGAAAGAAAGAAAGAAAGAAAGAAAGAAAGAAAGAAAGAAAGAAAGAAAGAAAGAAAGAAAGAAAGAAAGAAAGAAAGAAAGAAAGGGGAGAAAGAAAGAAAGAAAGAAAGAAAGAAAGAAAGAAAGAAAGAAAGAAAGAAAGAAACAGCGGAAGCCTCTCACTCTTTCAACCTCACCTGGGCTTGACTGAAGCCATCTTGGGAGCCAAGGTCGGGACCTGTTCAGTAGTCGCTTGACCTTCAGGATTGACCAAAGGGTCTGTGTGAGTAGCTTTTACCACTGCACCCCAGAGCCTCAAAGAGAAAAAGTAGCAAGGTGCAATACCCTGTGCATGAGAGGGAAGACCCTAAAATCCACCGACTCCTAAGGAGGGTAGTGCTACAAAAGTCAGCACATAAATAATGATTAACTGATTAGGACCAGATCTTCACAAACCATAACTTTATACTAAAATGTAATCTCCGGATAAGGCAGTTATTTTATTCTGCATCTTTACAAAAACTATTTTGAAAGGTCAACTACATATTGGTTCATATGCGTTTTTACCAAAAAAGAGGAGACAACAGAAAAATACTTGGCTATAACTCAAATTTAAATGGTAGATAAACTAAGTAACCATTGTAAAAATATATTCTAAAGTTAAATGTTAAAACCACGCAAATAATAGACAGCGTGTGAAGGGATCTTTCAGAGTAACATTGGAATCTCGCGTTTAGACAGAATATATGAGATGCACAACTCGCCTTTAAATAACAGCGGCCCACACAAAGCTTTATCATCATCTTGCTTTATGGATTCTACTTTGTTTTATGGTTAGGAGTTTCCGAATGTGATCAGTTCCGCTACTGTAATACAATGAGTGTTTTGCATCTGCCTGACTACATTAAAAGCGCAATATATCATTCACCAATACAAAGAACAAAATGATCAAAATGCAGGATGCAGCAAAATTATAAAAGGTTGATATCACAGAATATAAATGCTCCATAAAAGAGGTATTCATGCCACGATTTAAGCCAGAAGAATGACATTATACTTAAAAACTGAATTTTTATAAAATCTTATTATTTTATATATTTTCTTAAAGAAGAGGGTATTGCTTTTTTTGGGTTGAACTAAATAGACTTGTAACTTTTTTCAACCAGACTAGCTATGTAATTAAGTAAGAGTTACAGTTTAAAAAACACCCTCTATTTGCATCTGACCTTTTTTATGTCTCTGCATGACCACAGCCCATGTTAGCTACACTGTGACCCCCTGTGCTGCTATAAAAATTTTTTTTTTGGACAAGAGTGTTGGCTATGGACCAGCGGGTGTAAAACAGACTTGTGTAATTTATATCCACCTACCCCCCAATACAATTTGGTTCCTTTAAAAACGAACAGAAGGGGACCTGTCCCCTTCCGTTTAGGGCGGATCTGAGGGTAGTCGGGTGTAAAACGGACAGGCGGAGTTAATTAAATTCGGCTCATAGAGTAGAGTGGGCTCTTTCTGCGTTTGCGCTACATAAATTGATCTGCAATGGATAAGCAGACAGATCCCCTGTGGCTATAAACAGTGTTCGCCCCGTGTAAAAGGGCCCTTAAGTTACAACAGTGGACTAAAGCCAGCCATATATGGAGCGAAATTAGTCTGGTTCAGCAGACACCGGATGAATTTTGATCCATGTATAGGTAGGAGAGTCTCCTCAAGTAGATCAATTGATCGATTTTGGGTACAACCAGCCTGTAAGTTTATCGTTATGTAATTACTGCCAGCGGCTTTAGCTGCTAGCAGTAATCATCATGTTCTGCCGGCTGAGAAGGTTCCTGGTGACCCCAGCTGGCAGAATATGATAGCACTGCAGGAGGCATTCCTACATCAACACTGAAGGTGTTGATGGGGGAAATCGAGTGATTTTCTATTCTTCCACCTATAATCTAGAGTTATCTACAGCCTACCATAAGGGAGGCTATGTTATGCACACTGTGGCCCACCCATTCCTTAAAAAAAAAAAAAAATATATATATACACACACACACACAATATCAATGAAGTCCCAGAGAGCGAGCTCCGTTATTGAGGAATGGTAAGTCATGTGACTAATCCATTTTTTTTTTTTGGGAGTAAAGAGTGTTGGGTTTTTATGTAAATGTCAATAGTGCACTGTGTGTTGATTGTCTAACTAATCAGACTTCATTCCAAACACCTCTTCCTAAGCCATCCTGCAATGTGTAATGGATCAAAGTGTCGTGCCTACCCCTAGCTTAGGTGGTCAGGCACTATAGCTGGCTTCTGTGTTCTTTGCCTATAACAGCCCCTTTCCCATAGGACAAGCAGGCCCACTGCTACCCAGTTACCCTGAGTTCTTTTACACAATGCTTTAGTGCCTGGCTACCATTCCAGGGGATAAGCGTGATATTATCATAAGCCTGAGACTGCAGGCTTGGCTGGCTTAAATCAGGTTTGGTCTCCACCCAGAGACTGGCTACATCAAGCACCTTGCAGGTCAACAGGCAGACAGGGAGAATGCATCACAGCCAAAACCAGGATGCTGGAATGAGACCAGCAGCTGCCAAAGGCACAGGAGCATTATGCGCTCCTAACACAAAGGCACAGTTCCCCTATTAGCCAAGCTAATTTCCTATCCTGGGAACCACAACATTTTTCTTGCTTGTCATCTGCTCAAGCACTGGTCCCAAACCAACCCTGTGGGTTCTCCAGCCTCTGAGGATTAGAAGGAGGGATCCTTGGCGCTCTACTAATAGGAAAGGTCCTGTTTTTGTTTGATCTGTAAGCATGGCCTAAATTGCTGCTGTATTTTTTAAATACAAAGTGCCACTACATAGCTAAAGAAATGGAAAAAAAGGGCAGGAAGATCACTTCCAAAGATCCTAATGCAAGGTGCACGCAACCAATTACTCTGGGTGTGTGGTTTGGGAAAGCATGCAATTGACATACTAATCTTTCCAGCTACAGAAACTGGGACAACATTAATACTACGTTACATAAATAGCTCAACCACTAGAGGTTATAGAAATGTTTTGTTTAGATTTGAGCTTTTCTAAGTGCTGGTTCACACTGGTGTGATTTCTGATACGACTTGAGTCACACTGGACTGCATGACAAGGGAAATCACATTATTTTCAAAGGCACCCATTCACATTAATGTGAATGCAATTTTGAAAAAAGTTCCTGTGCTACTAGGTATGATTTTAGTGCCATTTGGCTCCATAGAATAGGAGAATTACATCTAAAGTCGCATCAAAAGTCTCACTACATAATCACACTGAAAATTGCAATAAAATGGCCATCGCAGTAGTGTGAACGGAGCCTTAAAGTGGAAGTAAACCCTCCTATCGTTTTCAAGCAAGGAAGCTGCCATCTTGGCCTTTGTTTGATCTTCAACTGCCATGATGATTAATATGTGATCAGTTATGATACCAGCCAGCACGTGCCGGAAATGTAACTGTTTTTTCAAACTGTTAAATTAATGGGTTTGCTTCCTTTTTAAGCTGATCTTTGGGACAAGAAAATATTGTCCAAATATAGGAGGCATGTGTATTCTTAATTCATTTTTGGTGTGCTTTATATATTTCTTCCAGATCTATGCAGCAATCCAGTGTGAAACTCCGCCTCTGTGCAGGAGCTTCAGACCGGTCACTACTGTTCTATCTCCTTGTGCAGGGTGACCGGTCTTGGAAGCCTGAGTCCCACCCACAGCTCTGCTCTTTGCACAAGTTATGTGCACCATAGCAATGATGTCACTGCTAATTTTAAATGTTAATATCTGGTTTTGCAAAGGCACTTGGTGCACACAAAGTGGATTTAAATTCCCTGTGGCTCTTAAAGGAATATATTTAAAGGAGCTTTTGTGGCCAGAGATCAGCTTTAAAACATGAAATCCCTTAGCCTAGCAACCCTGCTGCATAATCATGCTTTTTTCAGTATGTTTTTGTAGCCTGTTTTTATGTGCATGTTAATGCTTCAAGTGTTTATTGTAGGAGAAAGAAAATGGTTATTAAATAAAAAAAATAAAAACAAAAAAAATCCTGACAAAAATGCACTAAAAATACATGTATATGGAGCCAATAATCGCAATATGCTACACAAAAAAAAAAAAACAAAAAAAAAAAAAAAAAAAAATCGCACTGCACCATGTTGCATTGATGTGAATGAGAACCATTGAAAATAATGTGATAAATGAAGGAGAAATTGATCGCACTAGCGTAAACTAAATCACAAAATATGAGAGACTATGGGGTTGATTTACTATAACTGGAGTGTGCAAAATTTGGTGCAGCTGCGCGTGGTAGCCTATCAGCTTCTAATTTCAGCTTTGACAATAAAACCTGGAAGCTGATTGGTTTCTATGCAGAGCTGCACCAGGTTTTGCACTCTCCAGTTATAGTAAATTAACTCCTATGACTACAATATGCTTTTGCAATTTTTTCTTCATTTTTCACACGTTAAAATGCACATTTATATCCTAAAGTCTACTTACAACCCCGAAAATAATATTTGCGCAACTGTTCATCATCAAAAACATGTATTTTCAGTATATATATATATATATATATATATATATATATATATATATATATATATATATATATATATATATATATATATATATACACACACACACACACACACACACACACACACACACACACACACACACACACACACACACTTTTGTAAAATTTTAAAAAGATGATACTGTGTCAAGTAATAAGATACCAAATATTTCAAACCTTAAAAGTGGTAGTAAAGTCAGCTTTGTGATTTTTATAAAAAAAAAAAAAAAAAAAAAAAAAGCTTACCTGTAGGTAAAATAAATATCTCGTAAACGTGCATCATTTAGGAGACATTTGCTAATTTTGTCAGTTTCGCTCTAAAGGAACGGCACACCCAATGCCATTCCTTCAGAGCAATGTGTCGAGACTCCCAGGAGCAAAGTTTGTTGCGGCTCGGCCATTCAAGCTACCATAGTTTGCGAACCCCGCAAACCCGGAAGACCGAGTGAAGATGGAAGCCCTGTCAGTGGCGACAGTGCGCTGATTGAGGGCTTTGTTTCAAGGTAAGTCTTTCATAATGTGCTAGTATGCGATGTATAGTAGCACATTATGCTTTTAAACTTGCAGGTGGAATTTTTTTTTTCCCCCCACTTGATTTTACTACTGCTTTAATATTGCATTTGCCCATAAAAAAGGGCAAAAGATGCAGGTCTATAGGTTAGACCTCTGGCATGTACAGGGATATCCAGTATGGATTGCACAACTGATTTATACACACACACACACACACACACGTCCTACATCCTTACATTTGTATGAATTTTTTTAAACACTTTTTTTACATTTTTCACTTTATTACTATCACAAGGGGTCAGACAGGCCCTCTATGATGGCATTGTGCAGTAAGAGGTACTCTTTTTGAAGATATCAGGGAACTATTAGATCCCTGATGTCTCCTCTGCATTACACCCAAATAGTTCAAGGACAGTGTCCCCAATCTGTTCTTCTCCCAGTCATAGCCAGCATTGAATGACTGTGAACCTGGAAATGCTCAGAGCTGTGCACTTCCAGGTTGACTCAACCTCCCTCATTCTCCATCCTGATCTATTTTTACTGGTCCTAGGCTCCTAAAGGAGGAATTAGAGCCCTGGGTGGGAAAGGGGACTTTTAGCTGCATATAGAAATACATTAGCTTTAGACTAACTCAAATTCATTTTATTTTATAAAGCAGGGCCTAAAGATTTTGGGCAGGTCTTTGGCAAGTAAAGAGTTCAAGTACAAAATCAGTGACATTATTCTATTTTTGTAATGGTTTGGGAATAAATACCTAATAGCATTTTTATATGTTTTTTTTTCTTTACATGCCTTCATAATCATTTCTCCACCTTTTTATGCAGATTAGGCTGTCCAGCAAGTGACAGTTATGGGGTCGGAACAAACTATCATACTGACAGTGGTGCTTACGGCGGCCAGCATTTATTCATAAGGTTGACCTTTCCTTCCACAGTGTAAGGCACCGGTCTTCCACAATTTACATCAAAACACCACATCCTATATATTTTAGAATATACAAAGGCAAAGAATGTGGGCACTTATCACACAAATGTTTAAAATTACCAATTTATTTTATTCTTTAAATTACCGTATTTGCTGGCGTAGAAGACGACTTTTTAACCTTAAAAACATCCCCCAAAAATAAGGGGGGTCATCTTATACGTGTAGTATAAAATGTGAGGACTACTTTACATGGCCCAAAACAAACATCCCTATTAATCTCGAAGCAGGGTAAGTACACAAACGTCCCTATTAATCTCCAAGGGTGTAATCTCTCAAAGCGCTGGATGGATGTGCGGGAATACTGTATCGGTATGTATCGTAGCTTCGGCTACATACAGTATACCGCGCTGAGCCAATCCGAGCAGGCTTTGTATTCAATAATAGAATACATCGCTCACCGTGATTGGCTCAGCGCGGTATACTGTATGTAGCCAAAGCTACGGTACATACCGGTACAGTATTCCCGCACATCCAGCAAGAGAGAGTAACATCAGCCCGCCTCTCTGACTCCGCCAATCGGAGCAGGCTTTGTATTCAATAATAGAATACATCGCTCACCATGATTGGCTCAGCACGGTATACTGTATGTAGCCGAATCTACGGTACATATCAGTACAGTATTCCCAAACATACAGCCAGCTCTATGAAAGATTACACCCTGTGTACTTACCTTGGAGATTAACAGGGGCGTTTGTGTACTTACCCTGCTTGGAGATTAATAGGGATGTTTGTTTTGGGCCATGTAAAATAGTCCTCACATTTTATACTCCGCTACTGTACAGAAGGGGGGTAGATTATGCAGCGAGTATAGCCCAAATCCTATGTTTTAACTTGAAAATTAGGAGGGGGTCATCTTATACACCGGCAAATACAGTAAAACGTTTTTCCTTAAAAATTATATTCATGGATACGTTCACTTTGGAATAACCGATTTGGTTACATATTCCACCAGATGCAACAATCTTGATAACTTTTTAATTGAAAGAATAAAATAAATTGGGTAAATTTTAAACAGTTGCGTGATAATTAGTACCTTTAAAGTCCCCACGTCCTGAGCCTTTGTATATTCTGAAACATAAAAAACATATACAGAAATGGATATACACACACTATATATTATATATATATATATATATATATATATATATATATATATATATATATATTATATATATATATAGTGTGTGTATGCAGATAGATTTTTTTTTTTTTTTTTTTGGGTGTTGCAGATTTAAAGCATAAATACTCAAAAAACAAAAGAAATACATATACCCATAAGGCACACCTGAGCACCTTAGCGTATCACACCTCAGCGTATCATTTTCAGGTGTTTTTTTGGGCGTTTTTCAGGCGAAAATAGAAAGATGTAATATGAAATACATCCGACAAAATGTGATACGGGAAAAGATTTAGTAACACTGGTAGACAAGAAGCTGTATGGCACCTGTCAAAGGTCAGCCAGCTGCTGCTAAAGCTAATAAAATCCTAGGAAGTGTAAAGAAAGATGAAATATAAGAAGAAGTGTACCTTTATAAAAAGGAAAAGTAGTTCTGACTCCACATACTGAAAATGGATTACAGTTTTGACACCCTTGTAGAGAAACGGCACAGGAGAGCTAACAATTTCGGAAGCAGATAAAAATAAAGTGTGGCTCAATAACTCTGATTCTGGTGTCTCTTCTCTCTGTTTTTTCTTGGTGACCACTGGCACCAGGATAGGAAGGGATGAGAAATCCAAAATTTTACAGCTTTCCCCTTTATGTCCGAGGTCTCCAGAACTGGTTATGGAGCACAGACCGCTTAAAAAAAAAAAAAAAAAAAACACACACACCACACACAACCTTTCAGGGGTTTTATTCATTCTGTATTCTATGAAAATATAAGATATGCAAGAATAAATTAAAAAAATATTTATGACATTTTTCTGCCAGTAAAGTCCCTTTAAAACAAGATATACCTAATTCAGGACAGCCTAAATAGGAGTATTGCTGAAATAATGTCAGATCTTTGCACTGACGTCTCGATACTTGGGACCATAGAGTGATAGGTCAATCAAATTCATCAATCTATGGGTTTCTCAGCAAAGCAAGCAACAAAGTACAGTATCCCACAGTATTCCATTGTTTCAGTAAAATTACATTTGTTGGTTTGGGGGTTCCCAGACATTGCACATCCTTACTGCCATTTGTTCTTCCTTACTAAAGTAGTCTTTCAGTCATCTTGCTTGTATTTTCCTTTGGTTTCAACAACATTTAGGAATGAAAGACTATGCTAAAACGTGCCCGTTGCTCTTATGTAGATTGTTTAGTCTCTGCACATAGTATAATTATATAATTACCTATTGCAGTTGTGTCTACGCCTATCCACAGTGAGAAACTGAAGCGACTGCTCAGTTAAAAACAGTCACATGTTGTGGTGTGCGTTTCTATTTCTAAATATTACACGAGGCATTTCATAACAGTAATTAAGATGCACGATTTAGGTGCTCCTCGCCTGATAGGGTACACGAGGGTTGAACTCATCAAAGCCTTGTGATAATCTCTTTTATACGCCCTGACAGTTGCTCACACAGATTATCTGTTGAATAAGATTGTAAATCTCCACACGAGGGATGCACAATCCTTTACAAAAAAAAGGGCTACGGCCTGACACTATGCAGGTATCTTGGACAAAGCATTAAGTGGACAGGCTTCAGGATGTGAATCATTAGTTAGAAAAACGCCTCAATTTAAAAATTATATTTAAAGCATTTATTTCTTTCCATGTTTATATTGTATTTTATTTTTTTGGTAGTCTATGTAAGATATAAAGGGCCTCCTTACAGCAAAAGCATTGGGCTGCTATGGGCTGCCTTGCCACATAGAGTCACAATGCATGTTGTTGTTTAGTCGTGTTCGACTCTTTGAGACCTCATGAACCATAGCGCGCCAGGCTTTTCTGACTTCCACTGCCTCCTGGAGCTTGCTTAACTTGGTGTTCATTGTTTCCATGATGCTATCTATTGTGAGGGGTTAGCTCGGTAGCGAGAGAGGGTGACCCCTTGGGGGGGTTCGTTACACAGAGAGATAGCCGAGGAGTAGTTGAAAACAACAGTTTATGGTTTATTCTTGCAATTTTCTTCACACAAGTGCAAGCATCAAAAGCAGCATAATTCAAAACAAACATAAAATAAAATAAACCCTGGCCACTGTGGGCGTCTACCTTCACACACAGGAATCTACCTAGGGAGTCTGTCCCAACCTACTGCTGGGCAGACACTGCTGATCATACAGCAGACAATCAATAGTCCATTTATTTTCTCTTCACACAGAAAATGTCCATGACCTCACCTTGAGAAGTCTTCAGCTCACTGCTCTCCTCAGCTCACACAGCCTCAGGAGGCAGCAATCAGCAGTCATCCTCTGGATAACTTATAGAGGCCTTAATTGCCTCATGCTGAATAGCTGAAGCCTTTTCAACATCCTTACACCTTTCTGGCTACCTCTGCAGCCGACACCCTATAGTAATTGGTGAATTGTCTAAACAAAGCAGAAATGTATCTCCCGTCTGTGACAACATCCACAGATTTACCTGACTTCCTGTCACACTATCCATCTTGTTTTCTGTTGTCCTCTTCTCCTTTTTCCTTCCATGTTTCACAGCATCAGGGTCTTTTCCAATAAGTCCTCTCTTCGCATTAGGTGGCCAAAGTATTCGAGTTTCAGCTTAGGATCTGTCCTTCCAGTGAATATTCAGGGTTGATTACCTTCAGGATTGACTGGTTTGAGCTTCTTGCCGTCCAAAGGACTTTCTAGAGTCTCCTCCAACACCATAATTCAAAAGCATTGATTCTTCGGCGTTCAGCCTTCCTTATGGTCCAAATTTTACAGCCATAGCTTACTACTGGGAACACCATAGCTTTGACTATACAGCACATGGTCGGTAGGGTGATGTCTCTGCTTTGTATAATGTTGTCTAGGTTTGGCATTGCTTTCCTCCCAAGAAGCAAGCGTATTTTAATATCATGGCTACAGTCACCATCTGCTGTGATCTTGGAGCCTATGAAGATAAAATCCCAATGCACAGACAAGGCAAAAAGCCATGTTCCCGATAATGGCAATTCACAATAGCGCCGCAGAGGTATGCACTAAAAAAGAAAAATAAAAAAGAGCCCCTGTCATTCATTAGCTTTCAGTTATTTCAATCATGGAGGCTCAACATCACCTGTAGGTGTTGTCTACAGCGGTCTGTGTGCAAATACAATCTGCCCTAAAAATGCTTACTGCTCCAAATGGATACCCACTCATGTAGACGCTTTGATATTTGCACAACTCGTATCAGGATCTAGCCTACTGCTATCATCAGGGCTGAGGGCTCTTCAGAGAAGGGATGAGCTCAGGCACAAACCTGAACGCTGCCTGAGCTATCCTACCAGAAAGCAGTTAAAGCAGACAGCCTGTCATAGGTGGCAGAGACCCCAGAAAGCCGCCATATTTCCTGTTGCACAGCTGCCCACGCACACTCCTTCTATACATGCAGCTGCAAGGCAGGGAATACCTCCGCCACCTAGGATTGGCTGTCAGCTTTGACAGCTTCCTAGCGTGAATGGTATCAACATTCCTGGTTCGGACTCATGCCCAAACACACCTAAGCTCATCCATACTTCAGAGTACTGATGCAGGGTGCTGGAATGATTTCAGGAAGCTATGTACAGCCCCCTGCTGGTTCCTTCCACCGGCCATGATCCACCTGCAATGCATTGAAAAGCACGGAGACCCAGGGATGACCTATTTGTGTCTGAAATAAGGTATGTAATGGAATTTTTTTTGTTCCATTAACATGTTAATGAGGGGGTGTGGGGAGCGATGATCCAGGAAAGGCAAAATACAAGCAGAATATGCGTCAGCTTATAAATATTTGATGTGATTTTCCGAATACTAGACTGTGTAAAACACAAATTTGTCAATAGCCTTTATCAGTCTGATGTGGTGAAAAAAAAAAAGCCTATTCAACCTGAGCTTATGTGATGCTGGCCTGCAAAAGACTTTTATGTGAGTCAATATTCACTGCATTTAATAAGGGATGGCAGACAAAAAGGCCTCCATCAGCTGCCAAAACACTTTCTGCAGCTTCTTTGGTTGGAGTAAAATCCTCTCCTGACAACAGCCATCAAGTTCAACACAATCAGCCTGATTCACTAAACTGCAACGCTCAATAGTCATAAAGAGTGTATATGGAGCTAGGATTGTTCAATGTGTAACTGCACCAACATCCCAAATACAAGTAAATTACTGTACTTCATTTGGTAGGTAGTGCAAGATATTCCACTTACTATGGTTCTTGAAAACTCTTAAAGTGGGAGTAAATTCTCATCTCTGACTTTTACCTATAGGTAAGCCCAGGGCTGCTGTTAGATATCATGGGGCCCCATACAGCCTACCTGGCAGGACCCCCCCGAATTTATCAAGACAATATTATTACTAAAAATATACTAAAATCATTTTAAGCAGACACAAACATAAACAGAGAACCCGTGCAAATTAGCCCTTTTTTGATTGTTTTTACATTTTAAAAAATGTATAATAATTTTTTTTTGTGTGGTGGCCCATACGGGGAATGAAGTATAATTTTTTTTTTTTTTTGGTGGCCCATATGGGGAACGAAGTATACATTTTTAAAATGTTAAAAATGTTTACAAGTATTTTATTTTTTTTTATTTATTTTTTTTAATTATGTATTACCATCTTTAATTATTATATATATTTTTATACAATATGTTATCTTTTTACAGGACAGGGAAGCCTGCAGTGTTGCGGGAGGGGGGGGGGCAGAGTGAAAGGTGGGCACACGAGGAGGGGGGGATCAGAAGCAGGCAGAGCAGAAAGGGGGAATCGATGTCAGGGAATGATGCCCTGTGTCTGTGTCTCTCTCTGCGGCAGGTGAAAGCTGGAAGGATAGGGTGAAACTGTCTTTCAGCTGCTGCAGAGAGCCGCACAGGGCTTCTTTCTGTAATTGCCCCTCCTTCCAACCGCACCGATCCCCTGTGCTGCTGGGGCCCCCCTGTGTGGCCGGGGCCCCCTACAGGAGGACTGGTGCCCCCCCCCCCCTATCAGAGGACCAGGGTAAGCCTATAATAGGGCTTACCTATAGGTACTGTAAACATTTAGGAGATATTTACTGTAAATGCACCTGGTGACGTTATGTGCTCTGAAGGAACAACCACCCAGGCCGTTCCTTCAGAGTCCTGTGCCTCGAAAAAAGCGGCTCCCATACACATGCCCGGGAGTGACGTCATCACGGCTCTGGCCACTCACACAGCCAGAGTCCGTGAATCCGGAAGGAAGACCAGGTAAAGATGACAACGCATCACTGGAATACTTCATTTTCAGGCAAGCTTCACATAATGTGCTAGTATGCAATGCATACTAACACATTATGGCTTTACCTTGCAGGTTAAAAAAAAAAAAACATAGCAGTTTACTACCGCTTGAAACTGTCTGTTCCTGAATATTAGCCAGTATCGGCGGTTTAAAACAGAAACCGGCTGACATTCTGCCCATGTGTACAGCAGCCTGGCCAGCTTCTGTTGAACGGGCATGCTGGAAAACCAGCATACGATCAGCATTCAATCAATGCTGGCAGCCAATTGCTGCAAACACCGACCGGTGTATTCTGGCGGGGGGGGGGGGGGGAGGCGGTTGTCCCCCTATCAGAACACAGTATCTCAGCAGGGAGATCGGATAGTTAGTACAGTTTTTTTTTTTTTTTTTCAGCCCACTCTGTGTAAACAAAAGAAAAGAATTGGTAGAGTGTATCAGGCATTAGCTCACTGCATTCATCCATATTAACTTATTTTGCCCATTGAAATGAATAGACGCTCAAACGCTAAGTGTGCTTAGGATGATGGAAGTCAGCAGAGCTCTCCCTCATTTACTAAGCTCTGGAGCAACAGCACTTGCAAAAATGCACAGTCTATTTGCATTTAGTAAATCAGCCCCTATGTGTTCATGGACACATAGGCTAACGTAAAGGGGCTTTTCTGGGCATTAGAAAAAAATAAAATAAAAAAAGTTGAATTGGCATTTGACAGCTGCAGTGTGCAGGAGGCCTTCAGAAGTTTTACTAGGTTTGAGTTTTTCTGTATCAGGCTCGATTGTCTACAATCTTATGACTGTTAGGCCCCTTTCACACATGGAGTCCGTTCAGATCCACCTGTCAAGTTTTATTGGTGAATCTGAACGGACGCCCCATGCATCCCTAGGGGGCATCGGATGTCAGCGGAGGCATGTCCGTTGACATCCAATCCGATCCGTCAAAACCGGACGGATGGAAACCCTATTTTCCATCCATCTGGCGGATCGTTCCCATCTGATTCCCCCATAGAGATGAATGGGGACCTGACAGCTGTGTCTCCGCACACAACGTGGGGACACAGCTGTCATCCGCCTGCTCAGCAGGGGATCGGCGGATCAATCCCCCCTGAGAAAAATGGAGTCCATCTGGCGGACTCCGTGTGTGAAAGAGCCCTTAAAATAAAAACTATCAAATTGTATTACATTGTACGTACTTATGACTTTTCTCTAGTATGTTGAGTCCCAATAGTTTGCAGGTGTTAAAAATTTGCTTAATTTTAATTCAACAAGATTTTTGCATGTACCAATACGACTCCAAATTTTAGACATTGCAAACATTTTCCTCTGCATACTTTTCCTAGGTTTTCCACACTCTATTGCTGAAATGCCAAGAGGTCGCAAATCCAAAAGACAATAGGGAGGAGAATGTTCCTGGAGGGTACCTGCTGGCCTTTGATAAGCAGCAATTTAAGTTTTCAGAAATCGTAGTGGGGGTCCTTTCAAACGGGATGGACTCTGCCTGGGATCCATTTGCCCATGGATTCATCTATCTGCTGATTCCCACTGAGCAGGCGGATGACAGGTCCGTGTCTGCTCTAATGCGGAGCAGACACGGACGCAGCCGCTCTCCTCTATGGAGATGGGGGGGGGGGGGGAATCGGATGTAAACAGACTGCGTTCTGATCCAATCTGCTGGACAGAAGGGATCGGATTGGATGTAAGCAGGTGTAAACAGACATCCATTACACCTGCCACTCTACAGACAAGAATGGAGGTTCTGATAGGTGGGTTGTGGAGGGGGAGAAATTGGCCTTATACAAAGATCTATAGTATATTGGCACCTTCCCCATAGGCGTAAACATGTAGAAAAAGGGGGGGCGGGGGGTTTCGGCTATAGTTTCTGCTGACCATACTTTTTTGTCTGACATCAACTGACACAAATATATACGCATCGTTAAATACGGCCAAACCTGGTATGACCAGAATTTGAGGGTACGTTTTTTCTAAATGTGTTTTTAAAATTTCAGTATAGCGGACTGACTGCGGCCCTGACCCCATCTATCTAGGCGTTTGCTGTGTGGGGATGTGGGGTGGTATTTTTAGACCATCTCCTCTCCCTCCTCCTCCCCATTTGGTGGACACCCTTTCAGGGATTTTTTCCCTTGGGGTTGCCTTCCCAAGATGTGCCCCCCCTTTAGGTCATCTGATAACTCACTCTCCACAATTTTTATACCTATTTCCCTTCCTACTAGTTCCCTTCCCACTCCTTCCCCCCCCCCCTTTTTTTGTTCCCCCCGTTTCTTCGTTTTTTCCTCCACTATCCTCCTTCTCCTTTCATTTTCTTTTCTTTTCCTACTATTTTCTATCCTTACCCTCTTCCTCCCTCTCTTCTTTCCTCTCCCTCTATTTTCTCTGGTCCAGGATGAACACAGATTACATATAAAACATTATTATATTTTATAAAATTTAGATGGACATTGTATTCTTTTCCCTGTATATGATTAAAACTAATAAAATAATAACATTTTGATATAATGATAACAGAGGAGAACCCCCCCCCCCCCTTTGTCCTTTCTTTTTTGTATAAGTTAAATATAGAACAAATTAAGATGTGAAAATTATCTTTTTTATGGTTATGCACTAAGTAAAATGGTTCGTTTTTGAGTAGATTTGTCTCTTTTTGTTCTAATTCTCATATTATCTATTCTCTAGACTTTCTATATGTATTGAGAATGTTTTGAAACAGCTGGAGCCTGACGAAGCATTTGTAGCGAAACGCGTAGTTCCAGCAACTTCCTGTTTCATATGTAGTCCCTGTTTTGGGCTCACTTAAACACAACTATTTGATGGTCTCCTTTCACAATATATGTATTATTTGTTACAATTACATATACTGTAATGCCTTGTATATATGTCTGTTTTTAATGTATGCTGAATACATTTTGTTACTAATTTTAAGAGAGTACAATCCTTTATAAGACATCCGTTTTAGTGGCACATTTAAATCCCCTAGGAGGCTCTGATAGGGTCTGCTGAAAAAAAGGTGGTCCTGATTGGAACGTTCACGTAAAAGAGTCCTAAGTGGGGTCATCCTGCATTACCTACAAAATGAATGCAATAATATCAAATAGAATAAAGATTGCAACAGTTATTATTAGGCCTCATTTTCCTAGGTGTACTGTTCTGTACATCCGGGCAAAGGGCCGCCTTTACCTGCACAGGAAGGCTCATCTTGATTGCTCATGCAGATACTCCTGGCCATCAGTCAGCTTCTCTACACAGATTCACACAGGAAAGCTCTAATTTGAGTTAGAGGTGGGTTCGGGCATGTTGAAGTTCCTAAGTGCCCCATCCCACCGGGAAGCTGACACTGCAATCCGCTAATCACAGGCACTGAGACATTTCCCAATCTGTGCAGCTGCGGATCGGGAAAGGTCTCACTACCTGCGATTAGCGGAGTGCAAGGTCGGCTTCCTGGCGGGATCAGGCACGTGGGAACTCAAACACGCCGGAGCCCATCTCTAATTTTGGTCCATTCAAGGTTCTTATCTTAATTGATAAAGCTGGAATTTTTTCTGAGCCCCATTGGCTGATTTTTGAATAAAAACTAATAAATGACCTTGGAATCTGGTTTGATGCTCCTTCCCCTAGTGCAAGAATTCATCTGGTTTGCCGGCATGAGAGGCACACTTCCAAGCGCATCCCAACTGCACATCCATGCGGGACTAACGCACAACCTGAACAAAATCGGTCTGCATTCAGATCCATGCATCAGTCCCGCACTGATAGATCCGTCTTCATACTTCTAAAATGTGTTTAGTTCAGCTGTCCTATAAATTGGAAATCATTTTGCCCAGAAATGGGCTGCCAACTTAGCAAATAATCAGCAGGGTAAATTATTATGACCGGCAAACACAATGTCTGAAAAACTGCTTGTGTGTCATCTCCCTTAAAAAATATTTTATTTCTATCAGAAGCTGGAAGAAAAAAGGTCAATAAAACTCATTCAATCCTAAGGAAGAAATAAAATGAAGAAAAAGTAATTTTCTCAGCATACTGTTGAGACTAGGAAAAACCCTTTATCAGCTAGTCCTGTAAAATATACCGTATGCTTGACTGCATGGAATTTACATAGCACGGATTCATGTTATATTTCATCCTAGTGCAAAGAGCAGGTATGCAAATATATCTGAATCAGCGGCTATGCAAAATGTGTATTTTATGTGGCCTGGAAATAGTACTCATAAAGGCTAAAATAAAAACAGAATTTAAATCTTTTTTGACCCACACACAGAGTTTTTCTATGATTATCTTCCATCCAAGTGCATTACAGGGAGAACACTGTATACTTACAATCACCTGCCACTTTATTTGGTACACCTGTTCAATTACTTGGTAACACAAATTGCTAATCAGCCAATCATATGATAGCAACCTAATGCATTTAGGCATCTAGATGTGGTGTAGATGACTTGCTGAAGTTCAAACCGAGCATCAGAATAGGAACAAAAAGGGGATTTAAGTGACTGAATGTGGCATGGTTGTTGGTGCCAGACCAGCTAATCTGAGGATTTCAAAAACTGCTGATCTTCTGGGATTTTCACGCACAGCCATCTCTAGGGTTTACAGAGAATAATTCAAAAAAGAAAAAATATCCAGTATGCGGAAGTGGTTTGGATAAAAATGCCTCGTTGATGTCAGAGTTCAGAAGAGAATGGGCAGGCTGGTCTGAGATGATAGAAAGGCAACAGTAACTCAAATACCCACTTGTTACAACCAAGGAATGCAGAATACTATCTCTGAATGCACAACACATCAAACCTTGAAGCAGATGGCCTACTGCAGAAGAAGACCACACCGGGTGCCACTCCTGTTTGCCAAGAACAGGAAACTGAAGCTAGAATTTGCACAGGCTCACCACAATTGGATAATAGAAGACTGGAAATACGTTCTGACGAGTCTCAATTTTAGCTGCGACATTCAGATGGTAGGGTCAGAATTTGGCAAACAACATGAAAGCATGGATTTATCTTGCCTTGTATCAACGGTTCAGGCTGTTGGTGGTTTAATAGTGTTGGGGAAATTATCTTGGCACACTTTGGGCCCCTTCGTACCAATTGAACATCATTTAAACGGCATGGCCTCCACAGTCATAAGATCTCAATCCAAAAGAGCACCTTTGGGATGTGGTGATGCTATTATGTCAATATGGACCAAAATCTGTAGGGAATGTTTCCAACACCTTGTTGAATCTATGCCACAAATAATTAAGGCAGTTCTGAAGGTCTAAGAGGGTCCAACCCAGGACTAGCAAGGTGTAATAAAGTGGCTGGGGAGTGTATGTCAGCACAGTGATAGGTAATCAACTTTAGATTTTCACCAACCCCAAATTGAATTTTACTAAATTCATTTTTTCCTAGGGTTTTCAGAAAAGTAACGCACTGACATTGGAATTTTAAATAAGGAAAATAATCTTTATGATGACCTAAATCCACAATGCATGTGTTCATTATCTGGAGTGCAGCTTTCAAATGAAGCTTCTGCTTTATTTACTATACCGGTCACCGTTGTTCGTGAGCTATCGGTAATGACCAAAGGAATGAGAAAGTAGAAAATGAGGAATTTGGTGGACCAAAAGGGCCTAGGAGCAGAGCCAAGGGTCCGTTTAATATTATGTGCCAGATGAAATGGTTTGGGTATCTAATACAGATGTTCCCTGGAAGTCTACCGCAGAAAAAAGGCACATCCAACTGGAAGGAAGCCCCAGGACAGATCCAGACCACATTGGTGGGATTACATTTCTCTAGTCTGTAAATGTCCTGGAATTCTCCTAGAGATGCCTTCTAAATAATTGCTGAGGTCTCTCTTACAGGGGGAGAATTATAGGAAAGGTCATAGTTCACTTGTTTATGACGGTGCAGGATGACATCTATCTATTCCTACTTACAGGGTCACATCTCTAGAATGATTACGGACAGATCAGGAGTTCCGACATATAAGACACATGAACCTTTGATTTACTCAAGAACAGAGGCTCACTAAGCAGTGAAGCACACCCTGGAATCTGCACCTTTATAACCAAGTCAACAGTGACATCTCACATACTTCTGTCCTATCAGGTTCTATCTTTTAAAGTAAAACTGAAGCTTTCACAAATAATGTGTTTTTATAGGGGTTACTGCTACATAATAAAATTTGTAAATTTAAAGAAGGAGGACTCCAGATTAAAAAAAAAAAAAAAAACACATAGGTATAAACATATTGCAGAATATTTTTTGATGACATATTGAAGAAAGACTCTCCACACTACATTCAAGAGAACAGAGCACTCCAGCTAATGCGTTTCAAGCCAACATCAACGCTTCGTATGAGAGTTCCTCCATCAAAACAATCAACTACAATAATGAAGCACTGGCATAGGAGTCGTGCCTGGTATGGCTTCTATTTTAGGAAGAAAAGAAAGCACATTGTTTCCATTTTAGTGCTGCAGATGATATATTTTAGGTTTATAAATGTTTTTTTATATTATTAATATTCACTTTTTTTTTTAAGAATAAGGTAAATATAAGAACATAATGGTAGTTCTACATCACAGAAATGAGGCTCCATATACATATCCATAGTGACAAACCAATAATCAAAAAAGTATACAGTATTCCGAGATGTAGAGGAATCCCAGAAGCTGACAAAAAGAAAAGGGTAAGCTTATGTTCCAAATGACTGAAACAAGCATAGGAGCTCACGGGTGGGGGGGTGACAATAGGGAGAGAGTATGTACCTATTTAAAGTAAAGAATTTGAAAAAATGAAGAGGGAAGTAAACAAAGAAAAAAAAATACGGATAAAGAGAAAGTGTAGACCGAGCTTCCCTGGAGTAACTGCAAAGTACCCTCTTAGAAGAGGAGTAATGGCGAGGCCCCATACATAAAAAATATACAAAAAAAGGGGGGATAATAAAATATAAAAAAAAAACCACATGGAGGGAAAACAGGGTGTCCTAAACTGGAGAGGACATCCCAGGTAGTGTACAGAAGGTCAATAGCAACTGCCCACTCCCAAGACAAACCTGAGGGAGGGAACCCCGGCGAGAACAAGAGAAGTAGCTCAATGGGCAAACCTATTCTGCAATTTGTCCAAAGAAGAATAATGCATCTAATTATATCACAAAATTGTAAACTTATTCCAAGAGTCAAACTCTCTGGCCCGCATCTCCTCCATCACCATGGTGTCATTCATTATGAAAACCAGCCTGATGTGGGGGGGGGGGGGGGGGGCGGACGTGGACTTCAAGAGTCAAGAGATTAGCTGTCTAGTGGCAGAGAGAAAAAAAAAAAACGTAAAAACACACGTCTTTGGAGACTTAAGATCAAAAATTTTTTAACTGAACAGCACCAACTTGTAACAAAGGAAATATTCTTGCTTTGCGGAAAACAAGGGATGCCGGGTCTTATCTTTTCTTGCATAACTTGGTTGCTGCCAGACAAAATATCTACAGAAGAAGGCAAAGCAACAAAGACCTGAAAGATTTCTGTTCTTTTCTGTACCTTAGAAACTATTGGAGCCATAAAACAGGATTTTAAAAATATAAATCCTCTTCCCTTGTTTTCCTCACTCACAAAAGCAAGCTATTATTTCTCTAAAACTGCAGTGGTAATGTTTTAAAGTGACATTTTAGATATAAGCATTGCTTCCTGGAGTGCTTTTATGGTGTTATTAAAAGGATCTTTCCATTTCAGTTATCAGGCAGCAATGATTCTCTACAACTGACAAAAATTGCAACTGTTGCTTCTTTGTAACCATGGAAACAGGCACTCTTTTGCAAATGGTTTGCGCATAGGGACTATGTATACATCATTTGTAAATACACTACCCCCAAAATCCTATTTTTCCCTGGTGTGCATGGCTTCCAGTAGTAACCTCTGATGTTGGTCTTGAGGTTGCAGCCAAGACCACTGTGCTCTGTTTCAAAGCAGCAGCCTCTATACAGCGGTCTGCCTGCCTTGTCAAAGCTACAGCAGTGCAATCACCAAGGCCACTGTTTCCGGCTGATTGCATAGATGTAGACCTTGACAAGACAGGGCACATGTCTGGGCACTGTACAGAGAGAGACTGATGCTCTTATACAAAGCACAGTGGTCTTTAGTTGCAGATTCTGGACCGGCATCAAAGTTTTCAGCTGATGCTGCGGGGGGGGGGGGGGGGGGACATTGAAATAAAAATAATAAAAAAAAAAAAAAAAAAAAAGATGTTCAAGAGTTACTGTGTTCATGCAGACTGTTTATTGGTCACATTTTTTCCCCCCGAAAACTTTTTATTGAAACATTATGCAGGTGACTAAAAGTGGGCACAGTATCATTACTGATCCACCAGATACATATCAAAGCCCAAACAATCTAGTACACTGCAAAGAAAATGGTGATATTTTATGCCATACGTGGAACAGCAAGTAAGGGGTCCATGTACATGAAAGACATAATAAGGTTGATTTACTAAAACTGGAGAGTGCAAAATCTGGTGTAGATCTGCATGGAAAACAATCACCTTCCAGGTTTTTGTCCATGTTCACATTGGCCCAATTTACCATGTTAAATGGCATGCCAAATCAGAGCCTATTGCCGGCAATGGCACCATCCAAATCGACTTGACTTTGAGGCGCAGCACCGATTCCCAAAAGCAGTTTCTGCACTACTTTTGTTGACTTGGAGGGGCGATTTCAATAGACATCTGTGCATAAACCCACACAGATGTCTGTCAAATCGCTCCCCGAAGTCGGACTGAAATGCCGATTTGATTTCAAGCCCACCCTCAGTGCGAACCTAGGCTTATTGTCAAAGCTTAATTGAACAAGGTGAAAAAAAAAATCTGATTTGCCACCATGCACAGCTGCACTAGATTTTTGACTCTCAGGGTTTAGTAAATCGACCCCATTATGACATGTTAGAACTTAAAATGGAACTTTAATCAGAAAATTAAGTCCTGTTAGATCACTTCTTGCAGGTATAGTTATGTAAAACATTAAAAATAAAAGCCTAGATTGTTTAAAATCCAGTAATACAGTCTCAACCTGCTGTGCACATTCTCAGTTGCTCTCCATTTTTGGGCACGGTTGGGATTTTAGAGGCTGATCTGCTTATGGCCTTAAAATCTGAATTAAACCCTCCTATCCTTTACAACCAAGGAAGCTGCTTCTGTTTGAACTGCAACTGCCATGGACTGCACATGTGATCAATTATGATACCAATCAATTATGATACCAGCCGTTTGATGGTTTGACAGATTGGTTGAGGACACAATCAAATCAAACTGTTTTTTGAAACGGGTAAATCGGATGGGTTTAGTTCTGCTTTAGGAGTTACAGCTGGGGCTTTGGGCTTCAGCATAATGGCAGCCTCCAGCAAGAAGAAACAGAAGCAATGCAATTTGCACCAAACACTCATTTTGGTAGAAACATTTTTGAAGAATCTATGTTCCTTTCTAAAAAACATAATTTTTTATCAATTTGCTATGGATAAAGTTCCCCTTTAAGAGGAAAAAAGATGAGAGACGGTACGTAATGGGAGAAAAGGTGGGAAGGAAAGGGGAAGGGAGGTTACGCATCATGCATCTTGTTTGGGTCTCTAAAGTAGGCCCAACCTTCACAAATTATTGGTCACATTTTTTAAGTCCAATTAGCTTTAACCCCTAAAGTAAGCCCTTTCACACCTAACCCATAAAACAATAAATGTCAATGGCAAAACTATAACCCATAAAAATCGAAGTGGCTGATATGGGTCTGAAGGTGGAAAGGAGGCCCCAGTAGGGAGGTTGTCCTACATCTCCATTCCAGAAGAGCTAAGGTCAGTTGCACAAGATCATGCTTTTGCTAGTCACAGATCTCCTTTGCATCCTCCGATTTATGGATACATTTGTTGCCTTTAGAGCTTTTGGTCATTCTGGCCAGCATGTTGATATTACACCTGTATGACTAACACAACATTACCGAGGCTAAAAAAAAAAAAAAACAGGATTGTCTGAGATGACATTTGAGGTTTGGAATTCTGAAAAATATTCTGAAAAAAAAAGCCAAAGTTTAAAGAAGTTTGTTTTAAAAGCGGAGCTCCAGGTATGCTCTTTATTGCATACTTACATTAGTCCTGCTTGGGCCAAAGAATGCATATCTTATATCTAAGCCATCACTGTGGAAGCTGCATATCACTGTAGTAGTCAGCACTACGGGTATAGCAGTCACTTTCCAAGTCCCGTGCCATGCAGCTTCCTTTCTGCATGGTAACCATAGGGGCACTCGGCACTGCTGCCATTTTTTTTTTAAAGGAATAGGTGTTCTCTGATTGGACGAGGTGTAAATCGCAAGGTTATTGCCCCACCTCTCTGTTGGTCCAAGTTGGACCAATGTATATATGCAGTAAAAACCAGACCTGGAGTTTAGCTTTACGTTTAAATTGAGCCTAGGTACAGTAACACTTATGTAATATAAAATATTTAGGCTTTTTCGCTTACAGACTACTAAACCACAACATTCTGCCCTTGCAGGCTGGGGTGGTAAAAACAATAAAAAAAAGTGGGAAGCCTTGGAATTTACACCAAAGCCCTAAGACTTTTAACTCTGACAAAGATCAGTTGATGCTGAAAAGTGCTGGTGAGCTACTACGGAGGTAGATGGAGACTAAGGGGTTTATTTACTAAAGCTAGAGAGTGCAAAATTAGTCACGATTCTGCAGAGAAACCAATCAGCTTCCAGGTTTTATTGCTAAAGCTTAATTAAAACAAGCTGAGGCTAGAAGCGGATTGGTTTCTCTGAAGAATTGTGACTAAATTTGCCCTCTCTAGCTTTAGTAAATAAACCCCTAAGAGACTTAAAGTGGTTGTAAACCCCATTCATGAAATTTGACGTAAGCACATCTATCTGTAGTGTTTACTTATCTCTCTCCAAAGCTCTAAGTGTTGTTTTTCTCTGGTGCTCCGTTCCTCTGTTATCCGCATGTGTCACTTCTGACAAGCTCTCCGACACATGAGATAACAGTAGCTGAAAATTTGTGTCTGGGAGGGATCTTAGAGGGAGATAAGCAGGGAGCTTGTCTATTCAGAATACAGCAGAGTACGTTCCTTCGTTCCCCTGCCTATGTGGAGGGGGTGTGTGTCCCTTTCCTCCAATCAGCTCTCACACAGTGTAAGTCCAGTCTCCCTACCCACCTCTATGTGCTGCTGAAAGAGAAAGAAAGATTTTTAACATGATCTGCACTTTTCAAAGAGTGTAGAAAGCTGAGGACAGCAGATATAGAAGTAAAACTTATGTAGGAAGATTTGTTTCATCTCTGTGTTTTATCTGAGGCTATTTAATTCACTGGGTATAAGAGAGGGTTAACAACCACTTTAATTTCCTGCACTGCTGTTTTCTCTGGGGACTTCTATCCACAGCACTGGTACTTAGTAGTGCACTGACTACGTTAACAGTTCTCCTGCTGCCTGTCCTTGACTTAGTCCCACTTTATGTTAGGATGAATAACACCATTGTCCCAAAAAACATTGCCAGGTGTTACAGAGAGGTCGCTGAGGGGCCCCTTCAAAAGTTTGCTACGGGCCCAGGCTTGTTTAAGCCCCAACACTAATAATATGAATTTGGCATGCTTATTACATCCTGTCCCAAAAGTTCTGATGCCAATACCATGCAGAGCCAAGATTCCTCTAGGAAAATGATCTCCAAACTACGGCCCTCCAACTGTTGCGGAACTACACGTCCCACCAGGCATTGTAAAACTCTGACATTAACAGGCTTCACTAGGCTTGATGGGAATTGTAGTTCCTGAACAACTGGAGGGCCATAATTTGGAAACAAATTCATACAAAATGATAGAGTTTTGTTCAATCCCCCTTGATTCTGCACCATTCTGCTCTTCTACAAAACTGGAATATAGAACAAAAAGCAAAAAGACTACCGCATGGAAACCCTTAAAATCTGATATCACCCCATATAAGGTTTCCTGCTTGGTTAAATAAACAAGTTCTAAAGGTTTTATTTAAGGCATCAGTTAAATTGCTTAGACGTAGCATTTCAGTGGTTAATGATCTTTTGTTAATTAAAATCATGTTAGGCAGTGCTTTCTGGGAATGAAAAACAAGTCAAGCAGTAGCTTTTATTAAAACAATGATTTGTTTTCTAAAGAGAAAATTGCATTCTCTTTGCTATAGCTACAGGCAAAAAATATCTGAGGGCCTTCCAATTACCTACAACAGGCTGTCATGATGAAATTCCTGATCAACGTTTGTGGTTGTGTGAAGGACAAAGCAAATGGAGAATAAGAACAAATTTGATGGAAATGTTCCATTATTTTCTGCGAAATACATTATATGTAAGCCAACTAAAAGAGAAACAAGTATTCATTTTCTGCATCTTAAACATTTATGAGGGAACAGTTTAAAAGTGGAACTAAACCCCTCCTATCCTTTACAGCCAAAGAAGAAGCCATCTTAGCTTAGCTTAGTCTGTTTGATCTGCAGTTGCCATGGTGCTGCACATGTGATCAGTTTTCACACCAGCCTTGATAGCTTGACAGTTGGTTCAATAAAAAAAAAAAAAAAAAAAAAATTATATATATATATATATATATATATATATATATATATATATATATATATATATATATATATATATATATATAATAATGGATTCTGACAGAATTCAGTGAGCTCATCACTTACTGCGGACTCTGCATTACCTAAAATAGTCTTGTCAGCCCTGCACAGGTTACCTTTGTGATCTAGAGAACACCTCCTTCCTTCTTATTTTCATAACATTTAAACATTTGGGGGAGTGTTCTTTAGTCTAAACATACTTTCTGTCCCCAAGGGCGACAACACTGTCCCTTTATCATCAACACCGCACAGTGAGCGTTGTCACCCAAGAGAGGAAGTCCGACAAAAGAAAGCCACTACCATCTAAAAATGAAAAAGCTGCAAATTATTAAAATTTTTATCTTTGGGTTTAGATGAGCTTTAACCACTTAAGCCCCGGAGGATTTGGCTGCTAAAAGACCAGGGGGTTTTTTGCGATTTTTTACTGCGTGACTTTTAACAGACAATTGCGCGGTGGTGCGACGCTGTACCTAAACGAATTTGACATCCTTTTTTTCCCACAAACAGAGCTTTCTTTTGGCGGTATTTGATCACCTGTGCGATTTTTAGATCATGTGCTATAAATAAAAAAAGAGCGTCAATTTTGCAAAAATAACAATATTTTTCACATTTTTTTTTATATGAAATTCCCCCCCAAAAAAATGTAAAAATCAAAATTTTTTAACATTATCGGCCAATTTGTTTTATGCTACATATGTAGCATAAAAAAAAAAAAAAAAAAAAAAAAAAAAAAAAAAAAAAAAAAAAAAAAAATCGCAAAAGCGTATTTTGATTGGTTTGCGCAAAAGTTATCGCGTTTACTAACAAAGGGAAAGATTTTTGTCATTTTTGGTGTTTTTTTTAACGCGTAATGGCGGCGATCTGCGATTTTTTTTGCGGTACTGCGACATTGCGGCAGACAGATCGGACCCTTGACTGACATTTTTTACACTTTTGGGGTTACTAGTGACATTACTGCAGTAATCAGTGCTATACATATGCACTGTTACTGCAAAAATGACACTGGCAGGGAAGGGGTTAACTGTATTGGAGAGGGAGGGGTTAAGTGTGTCCTAGGGGCGTGTTTCTAACTGTAAAGGGACATGGCTATTGGTGTAAAAACAGAGATCAACGGTAGAACCGTCTGATCTTCATTTTTACACCAGGGAGAATGACAGGCGGCTTGTTTACATAAGCTGTCCGCCTTTTTCCCTTCACCGGATCGGGTCCGCCGGTCACACGCACTGACTTGTCAGTGAACGAGCCGGGGCGGACACGCGCCTCGGCGGGCGCGTGCCCGCCCGAAATTGGTTTTACAAGTCAGTGACAGGCGAGTGACGCCACTCTGCCTGGCCGGGGCCGACCGCCGCAGTATATAGTCGTGCGGCGGTCGGCAACCGGTTAAAGTGGTTCTAAAGCCTAAGGCTCCTTTCACACTATCCATCCGTCGGACGGATTCCGTTTTTCTCAGCGGGGGAATCGAGCCGCCGATCCCCCGCTGAGCAGCAGGAGGACAGCTGTGTCTCCGCGCTGTGTGCGGAGACACAGCTGTCAGTTCCCCATGCATCTCTATGGGGGAAATCGGATGGGAACGGACTGTCAGTCCGTTCTTATCCGATCCGATCCGCTGGACGGATGGAAAATAGGGTTTCCATCCGTCCAGAATTGACGGATCAGATCGGGTTGGATGTCAGCGGACATGTCTCCGCTGCCATCCGATGCCCCATAGGAATGCATGGGGGGACCGTTCAGATCCGCCAAAAAAACGGACAGGCGGATCTGAATGGTCCGCCTGTGTGAAAGGGGCCTAAAGGTTGTTTTCTTTTTTTTTTACCTTAAAGTGGTTGTAAAGCCATTTTGTTACTTCCTATAATCCCCTGTGTTATATTAAAGTATGTACCCCAGTGCATGTTATTTATATAAAAAAAAAAAATGCTGCTTTATACCCAATTTCTGAGCGCCCCTTGGTGCTCATGTGACCATCCCCGAGCCAACCGATACAGCCGGCAGGGCTGAGAATACCCAGCTGACATCAGCTGGGAGGAGAGCTGCAGGCAGTAACATGAGCGGCAAGTGGCACTTTGAAATTAGGTATGAAGCGGCATTTTTTAAAAATAAACATACACTGGGGCACATACTTTAATATAACACAGGGGATTATAGGAAGATGACGATATGTTTTGCAGCAGGAGGGCAGGGGTGGGCACTGATAACCGACAGGCACGGAGAGGAGGGGGGAGAGGAGGACAGAGAAGAGCTGTGGATGGTGGAGGTACATAAACTGACCACGGTGTCAGGGCTCAGGCAGCCATGATAAACCGTGTTCACTTTAAAGGAGGGAAGGCAGAACCAGGCAGGATCAGCCAGGTATTTTAGGTGATACAGGGGGCCAAAATACACAGCACAAGCACTTTGCTGCATAACATGCTTTAAGGCAGGGGTCTCTAAACTATAGCCCTCCAGTTGTGCAGGAACTACAATTCACATCATGCCTAGTCACATCTGCGAATGGCAGAGTTTTACAATGCCTCATGGGACATTTAGTTCTGCAAAAGCTGGAGGGCCGTAGTTTGGAGATCCCTGCTTTAAGAGAACAAGATCCGTTATTTTTTTTTTTTTTTTGGGGTAACATACACTTTAATGCATTCTATGCAATAAGGTAAAAAACCTTCTGTGTAACAGAATTTCCCCTGCCCCCTCCCCCCTTCTACTTAGCTGAGCCCATTCATGATCCAGTGCTGTGCATAAGAGCCAAGGTTTTCCTGGCCCTGTCCCTCCTCTCTGGCCAGATTGGTAGCCAATGGCTCCCCCTGCTGTCAATCAAATGTTGTGGCGGGGGTGGTGCCAAGCCGCCTTGTCTGTGTCAATAGATACAGACAGGGCAGCTCGGGGAGCGAGTCCACACAAGTGCCCCAAATGAAGCTGCTTCCTATGAGGGCACCAGAAGTACCAGCAGGGGATCCCAGAAGAGGAGGTTCGGAGCTGCTCTGTGAAAAACCATTGTACAGAGCAGGTAAGTATGACATGTTTATTATTTTAATTTTAAAGAAAAGGAATCTTCAATATCACTTTAAGCTAGCAAAGTTCTACGAGACAGAAAATTAAATGTGAGCAAAAAACAGGGTTTGGCAGGTAACATGTCTGGAGTTTTACATGCAGAACACTACATCTTATCTTATAGAATAACCACCTTATGCAGATATTATTGAACACCTTATGCAGATATTATTGAACACAATTGGATGAATCCTAAAAACTGCATACAAAAATTGGCCAGAGCCTTCAACTTAACACTAATTAATGTAGTTTTGTATTGGTTAAAAAGATTGCATGTCTTTTTAATGAAAACTATTGTTAATACCTGAAGTAGTTTGGATATCGGCCTACTGTAAATCATTTGCAGAATAGAACTCAGACTAGGACAAAAATATACTGACAGTAAGCAGAATGACGGGGGGAGCAGAGTGGTGACTCCTCAGTTTTCTGCTGATCCTTTCTTGTCCAATAAACAGTTCTGACCAAGCTGCTGAGGATTAAGGTCCTGGCTTTTCTATAGGCCAGGGATCCTCAAAACGACGGTCCTCCAGCTGTTGCAGAACTACACATCCCATGAGGCATTGTAAAACTCTGACATTCACAGACATGACTAGGCATGATGGGATTTGTAGTTCCTGATCAACGGGAGGGTCACAGTTTGAAAACCCCTGCTATAGACCATCACATTGTATATACCTTCAAATTAACAAAAACAGTGCAAACTGATTGGGACATATTTAAGCAGATTTGACTAGTTTAACAAAAGAGCACCAATACTACTATTGAGCTGCTGCCACAAAATTAAGTTAGCTTAGCGCATTAGTGCTGAAACATTTGCTGCAGAATTTGTGGCCAGGAAAATTGGTCCTATTCATTCAAGGATCAATGAAGTTAAATGCTTAATGGTCTGTTTGTAATCTTATATACCAAGTGTAGCATTTTAAAAACCCTACTCAGATACAGCTGAACCATTTACTAATGTGTATCTCATTTCCATTTTGTCTATGAAGTGTAAGGTTCCCAGAAGAAAAATGGAGTATAAAAATATAGCAGCGGCTACCGAATACACGTTTTTATATTTCTCTTAGGGGATTTTCTCTCACTTCCTGTTTCGGTGACAATGTTGCAATTTGCACAAGACATGAGGGCAAACCTCTCTAGCAGAGTCACATTACCATAAAAAACACTTGTTGCCCCTTTCACAGGGACAGACCGATCGGGTCCGACTGTCAATTTGTCAGGCAGACCCAAACGGACCATCCATTGCTCTCTATGGAGTGGCGGACATCAGCGGACATGTGTCCATTGACACCCGCCAACATCCTATCCTATCCCGTCCACTAAAAACAGATGGATGGGGACCGATTCCCCATCCGTCCGGTGGATCAGGTGAAAGTCGGATTGAAACAGACAGGCAGACTGTTTCCATCCAACAGCCCCATTGAGAAAAGTGGGCTGTGTCTGCTTTGCATCAGCGGAGCGGACACTGACCTGTCATCAGTGGAGAGAACCCCTGCTGAGCAGGCAGATCCGCTGCCGACGTCCGACTCATGTGAAAGGGGCTTTTATTAGTTGAGTGGGAGAAAGCTAGAACATCAGATGGGCAACAATAAACCTATCTACCTATTGTTGCCCATCTACCTAATGAAGATATAACCATTACTTCCTGTCACAGTGACCATATTGTCTTCAGGACAAGAAGCGGAGGAAAATCTCCCCAATGGCACACAGACAATATAAAAAGTTACTGGGATTAGAATTATCCCCTCCATTATTAAAAAAACTAAAAGGAAAAGTTTGGCTAGAGATACATTTTAACCTCCCTGGCGGTATGATTCTTTCCGATTTTTGGTGCTGAAAGCGGTACAATTATTTTGCATGTAATTCTTAAGAATGAGCAGCCCAAACCAACTATTTACATATGATTTTTTTATTTATTTTTTCTGTGCGTTCTTCTTTGTAACATCTTGGGTATGATAAAGTTTGAAACACAAAATCATAATATAATAAATGACTATAAATAAGTTAAAGTATGTATGTATGTACGTACGTACGTACGTACGTACATATATATATATATATATAAAGTACAGTAAAACTGCAGGAAAGGGCACTTGGGGGCAATCTAATGTGAATTTATTTTGCTATGTATCAGTGTGTTTTACATTTGAATTTGCCGCCGGTTCCACCCCCCTGCGAGCGTCACGTCGCAGGAGATGGAAGCCGAGGCACGGAGAGCATCGGGAGGAAGAACCGCCACCGCACACCGCCCGCATACATCGCTGGATCTCGGGGACAAGGTAAGTAACCCCTCTACCAGGATCCAGCGATGCTTCTGGCGGTACCCCGAGTGTGGCTCGGGGTTACCGCTTTTAACAGTGAGATGTAACCCCCGAGCCACACTCGGGAATACCGCTAGGAAGGTTAAAGGAGAGTCTCTGACCTGGACCAAAACTTTAATAGTGATGGGGGTGTCTTGACAGTTTCAATTCGGAACCTAAAATTTCTTCATCAGCTAACCTTATGTCAACTGCCGTGAGCTAGCATACGATTTATTAGCGGAGCTTTTTAAATTACAAAAAATAAAAAATATTTAATATAGACACACACACCTAATACAGTATGTGCACATACACTATATTACCAAAAGTATTATTGGGGAGATTAAATAAAAGAAACATGGAATTATAAAGGCCCTGTATATGCAGTCCTATATATTTTGAATAGTACAGCATCCATTTTGTTAGGGGTGATGGAAAGTTCATATGTTCTGTTACAAGATGCCTTTACAGAGTCTTAAGTTCTACAGAAGATTGTCTTTGTATTTCTTTAATTTGTAAATATGGGACTTTCTGACATTTCACCTGATAAAAGCCTAGCCAGGATGGCACCAAGTTCTAAGGGGGGTGATGTCTTTTTGATTGTCTGTATTTTACAATGAACTATAAGTTCAATATATTTCTTTTTAAAGGGTCATTTAGAAATACATTTTAGAAAACATCATCATGTGCAAGCTGTATATTGACAAGATTGTGTTTTTATTATTGATATAATAAGTGTGAACTTGGAATTTATAGAATTTAGAGATAGATATATATTATATATTAGAATACTTTTCTATTATGTATAAGGACTTATGTGTCTTGAAACGAATTACTTCTTTTTAGAAACATTTTAAGGTTCCTTAAGTTTTATGGTCATCATAAATACTATATCCTAGACATAATGTCTGAAGTGTTTGACAGGATTTTGATAATTTAAGGATTTTCACTAGCCAGAGGTCGAAGGTTATCAGTTAATAGTGGTATTATTGTATTCTATACATTGAATCTAATAAGCAATACAATACTGTCCCCTTTGGAGACTACTACTAAATGCAGTCTCGGGGTAAATCAGTAATTTCCAATATATTATATATATATATAGTATTAATAATATATTCTTATTAAAAAACGGTGTTACCAGATTCCCTGCCAAGATACAGGATGGAGATATTAGATGGACATATGTGTACTATGAGAGTATGGATAGGTTTTTATGTTGTTTTTATGATTATTCTTAAATATAAAGAACTTATTATATAATTCTAATATCCAAAATACTGGATGATTAGTAGAGGTGTTGCCAATGACTTCACAAGTTAATGGATAAAATATCCCAACCAATGGGGATAAAGTTCCTCTTTCTGGGTTCAGCTTATGGTAATTTTACTAGCCTTTTGTTCAATACAATATAAAAAAAGGAACCCCATTTAGGAAGGCAGCCATCTTAAGGACTCTGGTAACGACCATTTTAAGCTAGCAGCCATCTTAAGTGTGGTAAATATACCTTGCTGTTTATTTGATTATTATTTACTATTGTTTATTTCCTTCCTTATATGTTTTATATTTCATATTTAAGGGTAATAAGATTACAATCCCAGCCGTATGAACCATAGTAGATTTTTCTCTAAAAACTGATTTTTGTTTTTATACATTTTTATTAATATCAGATTTAGCGCATTATGAGCGTATTTGTCTCCCATTTTGCATAGCCTATTCTCACTTCAACTGCAGCGGAGTGACTGTTGGCTGCGCAATTCGCAGACAATTGTGGTCTGATTATATAGAATACTTATATATGGTTTCTACTATACCTGGGGAAAAAGGTAATCTTGCTTTCATTTTTAATTTCATTATTGAGCTACATATCAAATTGCATTTATCGTTTAATTTGTATTTTATGTAAGGTTATCTATTTGTGTCATCTCAAGTCTAATCATTTATTGTGAATGCATGTCTTGTGAATATTCTTATATATTCCCTACTGTAGACTGTACACACTAAGATTGGTATATGCTGTTAAAAATAAATGAATTGATTAAAAAGAACTTGTTACATATTGATTTGTGGAAATAAGTTGATATTCTCCTACCTTACAGATCTTTGCTTATTTGCATAAATAGACAATGTTATATTCAGAGCAGTATAAATATTCTGACAACACGCACATGAACTTTAATGGCATCCCAGTCTTAGGCCTTATTCACACTTGACTAAAATTAACAAAGGCTCCTATAGAGTTAGTATGGGCATTAGACTCACTTTAATGACAGGCTAACAGACATGTTAGACTGGCGTTTTACAAACGTTAATGAGGAGTTAAAAATGCTCCCCAAACACCCTATGGGCAGTTCTGAAGCGTTTGATGAGCGTTAAAACTGCTCCACAAATGCCTATTCCATTACAGTTTGTAAGCTAATCTTAACGTCCCGCAACTGTCTGCCAGAGCATTTGCGAAGAGTTACCATAGACTTGAATGGGAGGCGCTAAAAGGCCTCCGGACTTGACATGAGGCTTTAATTTTAAAACAACGCAACACTAACACTTCATGTTTTGATAGTGTGAACAATACTATGTACTGTCTATTGTATTTTGCGCATAGGGACATTTTTAACACCTCTCAAACACCTGCTTTTAATGCCAGTGTGAACTCAGCCTTACTCCGTAGGGTTCAATATGGAGTTGGCCCACCCTTTGTAGTTAAAACAGCTTCAACTCTTCTGGGAAGGCTGTCCACAAGGGGAATATATGACCATTTTTCCAGAAGCGCATTTGTGAGGTCAGGCACCGATCTGGACAGGAAGGGCTGGCTTGGCGTCTCTACTCTAATTCATCCCAAAGGTGTTTGATCGGGTTTAGGTCAGGACTGTGCAGCCCAGTCAAGTTACTTCACCCCAAACTCGCTCATCCATGTCTTCATGGACCTTGCTTTGTGCACTGGTGCGCAGTCATGTTGGAACAGGATGGGGCCATCCCCAAACTGTTCCCACAAAGTTGGGAGCATGAAATTGTCCAAAAAGTATTGGTGTGCTGACACCTTACGAGTTCCCTTCACTGGAACTAAAGGGCCAAGCCCAACCCCTGAAAAAACAACCCCACACCATAATCCTCCTCCACCAAATGATTTGGACCAGTGCACAAAGCAAGGTCCATAAAGACATGGATGAGTAAGTTTGGGGTGCAGGAACTTGACTGGCCTGCACAGAGTCCTGACCTCAACCCGATAGAACACTTTTGGAATGAATTAGAGGGGAGACTGCGAGCCAGGCCTTCTCGTTCACATAGGTGCCTGACCTCACAAATGCGCTTCTGAAATAATGGTCAAACATTCATGTGACAGAGCTGTTTAAAGGCCCGTAAACACGAGAATATCGGCGGAAAAAAAAAAAAAAGAAGAAAAAGGCATTCAGAGTGACCGCCTGATAATCTGATCATTAGTACACAGCTTTCGGGAACTGATCACGACAGTTCATGCGAAAATATCCAAAGTTACAAGCACAATTTTTTTTTCGCAGGTTAATAGAATGAACCAAGCCCACGCATGTTTAAAAACGAAAGAATAAATTATAGTATATTATTTCCGAAGTTGTATTCTGTCGTACGAGAACTTTCATAAATTTAGTAACCTATTGGGTTTTCGATATGAGACTAGCATGCAAAAAATAAATAAAAAAAAAAACGGACGGTCATTGTCTGATATTGTCATTGTGTGTACAAGGCTTAAAGTGGAACTAAAGTTCCACTGTAACAAACAGCAAGCTGGCAGGCTTTTGTTGCAGAATAAACATGCAAGGTCTTTTCTGCAATAAAATGCCCATACCTGCATTGTGGTCGTCCCCGTACATGTGCAGCTCAATTTACAGCACCAGGGTGGTCTGTCTGTGCCAGGCTTGTCTGTGTGACAGAATGACGTCATCCCGCACTGATCAATGAAGACGGCCGAAGACTGGCACACAGGAAAAAATGGTCCTGCATAATTTTGGTCTGAATGCAATGCCAATTCAGCCATACAAACTGTACGGCTGAATTCGCATCGCACAGACATCGCATGTGATCTGCACAGCAATGCGGTGTGAATCGCATGCAATGTTTGTCATCACAAAAGTGTGAACCCAGCCTTAAACCTCAGGACTGAAATACAAATCCTTTGTCAAAGAAAACAGCTCCCATGTATGCTTTTCATCTGTTTATTTAGCTTTTGCCTTAAGGTCCGCTTTATTGATAAAAGTAAATAAGCTTAAAACACCTTCCATTTTTTTTCCAGGGAAGTCTTCCTTTATGCTAAACTAAAAATTGTCTAATCAGCTGAACAGGAGGAGGTTCATGATGGAAGGGAGAGATATTACCATCTCAGTCCCCATGACCGTATTGTGGTTTTTCTACCATTAGGGCAACCACAGAGATGAAGCAAAATACAAGCAGCATTTCTTGCGAACAGAAAAACCACAATATACTGTAGATATGATATAACCGTGCACTCTGAGATCTAAACGCTGAATCCACTCGAGGTATAGACAAACTGAAACAGGTTTTGCATGGCCAATTTTTAAAGCAGTATTAAACCCAACAAATTTATATATTACAGATTACCAATCATTAGACATGGTGGCTGCATTTGTTGTTTTTTTTTAGAATATTTTTCTCCCCCGTTTTCACCTGGTGATCTGGCCAGTAACACACCTCCTGCATTAGAGTGCCCCCACTCTGGATGAAGGAGCACATGAGGCACCTTTGGACAGCAGCAACCTGTTAATCTGGGAGGGAGTATACTAACGGACTTAAATACACTAATAGGAAGCCAAACTCCAGCTAATACTTTATTAACTATTACATTAAACAGTTTTTTCCCCCCCATTTTGGGATCAAGATTTTACATAATAAAAAGGATGATCATTGTGATCACCCCCATCAGTAAATGGTTTGTCTCATGCATTTGCAGGACAGCTTGTTCTGTTAAACGTTTTTTTTTTTTTAAAAAGGAACACCTTAAAGAAAAACACATAATGAGCTAGTATGCATCGCATACTAGCTCATTATGAAATACTTACCTAAGAACGAAGCCCCGAAGTGCCGACCGCTCACCTCTCTCATGGGTGACGTGTCGCCCTTCTTCCGGGTTTGCGGCATCCGGCCATCTGACTGCCTGGAGCCGCGATGACGTCGCTCCCGCGCATGCGCGCGGGAGCCGACGGTGACGGCACGGGGCTCTATAGGAATGGCACGAGCGGACGTTCCTTCAGAGCGCATGCGCCAGTGATGTCACTGGCTGGATTCGAAGTAAATATCTCCTAAACGGTACATGTTTAGGAGATATTTACAGTACCTATAGGTAAGCCTTAATATAGGCTTACCTATAGGTACAAGTTGCAGAGGAAGGTTTACTTCCTCTTTAAAAATAACAAACTTGCTAGCCAGATCACCAGCTGAAAATAAAGGAAAGAAAGCCTAAAGAGAAAACGAATGCAGCCATCACTAAGAATTAGGTAAAATAGAATAAAATGTTACACCAAATAGCAAGTTTTGAGATGGCATGTTTTCTGAGATATACTGTGGGGAAAAACATCATTGGGGCAAATCAGCTAGGTTGGAAACATTAAAGCTGAACTCCAAGAAAAGCAAATGGTATCCTATTACAAGAGGCATGTACATCTTTACTTGTATCTTGCTGTGCTTTGTGTATTTCCTCCAGATCTGTGCAGCTATTCAGTGTGAAACTTTGCCTCTGTGCAGGAGCTTCCTGTGATGAAGACCGGTCACTGGTGCTCTCTCTTCTTGTGCAGGGTGACTGGTCTTGTCTCCACCCCCTTCTGTAGTTTTCTGCAGGCAGCTAGTAGTAAGTGGGCCTGCTAGGCCCCTCCCATAGCTCTGCTCTCTGCACAGAATTAATATCACTGCTATTTCCTAAGGTAAGATCTGCATTTGCAAAGGCATTTGGTGCACACATGGTGGATTTATATCCTTTGTAGCGATTGAAGAATATATTTAAAGCCTACCACAAAAAACTTCTAGGTCTAGTGGACCTCTTCTAGACTGGTCCTTGCAATGCCTTTACTGCCATGCTCAGCCAACCTTTCGGACCTCACGGGACCACTAAACTACAATTTTAAATCCCACAGACCACTAGTATGAATTTTACATGCCTTTTACACACAATGCTCTGTCTCTCTGCCCCCTTCCCCTGGATCGCACTGCTGCCTTATACACACATAATGCTCCGGCTCTCTTCCCCTTCCCCAGGATCACACTGCTGCCTTATACACACACACATATAATGCTCTGGCTCTCTTCCCCCTTCCCCTGGATCACACTGCTGCCTTATAAACACACACACACATAATGCTCTGGCTCTCTGCCCCCTTCCCTTGGATCACACTGCTGCCTTATAAACGCATATACACACACACACACACACACACACACAATGCTCCGGCTTTCTGCCCCTTTCCCCTGGATCACACTGCTGCCTTATACACACACACAATGCTCCGGCTCTCTGCCTCTTCCCCTGGATGATACTAGTGCCTTATACACACACAATGCTATGGTTCTCCCCACAGCCCTACACAGACTCATTGGATCTCAGCTCCTTATCCAGTCTTGTGCTCGAGCTCCATGCTTCCTCCCACAGTCTGTGATCAGCGCTGCCATTGGAAGCACCCCTTTTTAAACCTCCTGCTCTCTGCACTACTCCCGAAACCTCCCTCTGAGTTCGCAGGAACCAGAACTACAGAGAAGGCATTGGGTATTATTGCATGTCAACAGTATTGACTGTCAGCACACATTAGGAAAACACTGGAAACAACACTGGGCATATACATCCACCACAATTTTGATTTGTGGCAGAACCCCTGGGGACCAACAAAATTCACAGACCACTGTTTGGCGAATGCTGCACTAGAGGTCCAAGGTCTTCAAGTCATGAAGACTGATGAAGGCTCTATAGTTCTGGATTGGACATGATGCCACCGAGGGACAATCAACCAAGGGAGCATAGGGGAACGTTGTACACCATGGAGTGAAGGAGTGGGTAGGTAAATGTGCTATTACTCCCCCCTATAATAAATGAGTGGTCAACCCCAACAGTGCAGGCGCAGCCCCACTACTTGGAAGAATTTTAGGATTTCCCAGAGCCGGGCTTTAAATGAATGTTGGTGTGCCTAGAGGTCGGCTTTAAAGCAGAACTTCAAAGCCCCCCACCCTTAATAAACCTGACTGCCTTAATGCAATCTCTTTAGTAAAGGTAAAAAAGTTAGCTTGCCACCTTCTTGTACTGTTTCCCCAGTCTTTGCGCTCAGTCCCCCTGCTGGTCAGAAACCAGCGCCACCAAAAAAAAAAAAAAAAGTAATCATCAGTCTGATTCCCTTTCCTTATTCTCTTCTGGCCAACCAATAACGTTTGCACCTGGTCTTGCGTATGTGCTCTATGACATTATACAGTGCATTGAAAAAGTATTCCTGCCCCTTGAAATTTTCCATTTTGTCATGTTACAAGCAAAAACGTAAATGTATTTTGAGATTTTTTTGTGATAGACCAATGTAAAGTGGCACATAATTGTGAAGTGGAAGGAAAAGGATAAATGGTTTTCAACATGTTTGACAAATAAATATCCGAAAAGTGTGCACTTGTATTCAGCCCTTGGTACTCTGTTACCTCTAACTAAAATCTAGTGGAACCAATTGCCTTTAGAATTCCCCTAATTAGTAAATAGAGTCCATCTGTGTGTAATTTAATCTCAGTATAAATATAGCTGTTCTTTAAAGCCCTCTGAGGTTTGTTAGAGAACCTTAGTGAACAAACAGCATCATAAAGGCCAAGGAGCACACCAGACAGGTCAGAGATAAAGTTGTGGAGCAGTTAAGAGCAGGGTTAGGATAAAAAATATCCCAAACTTTGAACATCTCACGGAGCACTGTTAAATACATTAACCGAAAATGGAAAGAAAATGGCACAGCTGCAAGCCTAGCAAGACAAAATATGGAAAGTTTCAAGGGGTATAAATACTTTAAGGCACTGTACGCATCTGTCAAAAAAAGCCATTGCCTCCCTCCACCAAACTATTGCAAGTTTTCACTAAATTTCATCAAATCTTAGGCCCTTTTCAGACGGAGCGGATTAGTTTGAACAGACTTTGCTTGCTCAGCGGGGATCGCCCTGCTGATCCCTGCTGAGCAGACAGATGACAGGGCTGTCTATACTCACTGTGCGCAGACGAATCTGTGAGAGTCCCACTCTCCTCTATGGGGAGATCGGATGAAAATGGATACCCTGTCTGTTTTCATCTGATCTGACCCGCTGGACGGATGGCGAACATATCGCCATCAGGTCTGTTTTCAGCGGACCTTGTCGGATCGGATGCCAGGCAGGTGTCCACTGTCATCCGCCTCCCCATAGAGGACAATGGGTAGCCTGATCAAGTCCACCTGAAGAAAGGACAGGCAGACCCGATCGGTCCATTCGTGTGAAAGGGGCCTTACAATTTAGACACGAGATCTCCCTGGAAGGCACTGGTGAGGTAACCTTCTCAGTAGGCAACTGTAAGGCAATGGCTACATCACTCAAAACAGTCTTTTCTCAACCATTTCAACACAGTGGAACCCTTGAAAAAAATTTCTGGTGTCAGGGAAACCCTGTTAAAAATGTAAAATCTACAACTCATAACACATTAGTGTGACAGTCAGTGGGAAGAATGCTCCTTACTCTTGTCATCATTGGGAAGAATTATCCCCTTACAGATAATAACAAGGAACAATGGTGTCATTGGGAACCTATCTGAGAGGCAGAAATTGCTCAAGGAACCCCGAGCACAGAACCCTGGTTGAGAAACCCTGACCTAGAAATACTAGGAAGTAAAATTTAAAATAATGTAATTAAAAGAATTAAATCGTCTATTGTACATAGGACATTAAGGACATTCACGAAATGCGTTCAGCAAAGTACATCTGCATTGATTTTACAAAGGTGGCCCAAGCAAATACAAGCATAAAAATAAAAAGAGATGCAAGCTAAATCTTATATGTGTAAAGTAAACCTGGATTTCGTGAGCTACCTATAGGATGAATTGACATTCATAAGCTTATACAAACCACATAGAACCAAGTATATAGTGCATACCATAATAAAAAATAAAAGTCATGTCCAACTATACTCTTTGACACACTTTGCCACTTCCTGTTTGTGTGAAGGGCTTCCTAATTTAGTTCCTGAGGTTTGACACAGAATATCGGCACAGTAAGCTTAGATCATTTCCACTGAGACTGTTGGGAATAGGCACCACGCCAAGAAACACTTGCCAACGATCATATCAATGTGACCTGAATGTACAGCACAATACGGGAGCCTAGAATCTGCTGACTGTACTGCACAATTTGCTAAAATCAGTCCTGCCAAAGTTTTATTAATGTTATCATGCATCTCACACAAGAACTTGTGAACACAAGAAGTTTTGCACTGAATAAAATAGATGAAGTTAGGCCAGGTAGGCATGTAATTACCACTGAGGGATAGTGCCCCTGATTCATTTCATTCAGTGTTAACAATATCTCAGAATATGCATTTCTGCCCCTTAATCCTTTGCTGCCAAGTCCTTGAATCAGGCCGTAATTCCTGAGGATGGAAGACAGGCCTCCTGCTTATGCGGTCACTGTGACTGAAGCCTAGCAATGGCATCATTAAGCCCACATTATTAAAAAAAGGTCAGTACATGCTGTATAAAATGCTGTTCATACTGAGTCACTATGGGATTCGCTTTCTCTATTCTGCAAAAAACTTGGTTGACCCTGCTGTTCACTGTCCCTCCCTCCTTGTCTGTGTCTCTTTTGCAGTCTGAAATTATGTAGACCAACTGTTGCCACATCTACTGAGCATGCTCCAGTTTCAGTTTCCTTCTAAGCTGTTCATTTCCTCCTTTAATTTATCTGTGCAGCCCATGTGACTGTAGAGTCACACATGTGGGCATATACACAGTGGAAAATGCATACCTCCCAGCTTTCTTTCTGAGATGGAAATGAGGGACACCTATTAGCAAAAGTATGTAGGCAAAGTATACACCCCCCCACCCACCCCCCCCCCCCCAGGAGAATTGTACAAAAAATAATTATATTATATTATATTATATTATATATATATATATATATATATATATATATATATATATATATATATATATATATATATATATATATATATATACACACACACATATACATACACACACACACACACAGTGCCTTGCAAAAGTATTTGGCCCCCTAGAACTTTGCGACCTTTTGCCACATTTCAGGCTGCAAACATAAATATATAAAACTGTAATTTTTTGTGCAGAATCAACAACAAGTGGGACACAATCATGAAGTGGAACGACATTTATTGGATATTTCAAACTTTGTTAACAAATAAAACACTGAAAAATTGGGCGTGCAAAATTATTCAGCCCCTTTACTTTCAGTGCAGCAAACTCTCTCCAGAAGTTCAGTGAGGATCTCTGAATGATCCAATGTTGACCTAAATGAGTAATGATGATAAATAAAATCCACCTGTGTGTAATCAAGTCTCCGTATAAATGTACCTGCACTGTGCTAGTCTCAGAGGTCCGTTTAAAGCGCAGAGAACATCATGAAGAACAAGGAACACACCAGGCAGGTCCGAGATACTGTTGTGGAGAAGTTTAAAGCCGGATTTGGATACAAAAAGATTTCCCAAGCTTTAAACATCCCAAGGAGCGCCGCGCAAGCGATAATATTGAAATGGAAGGAGTATCAGACCACTGCAAATCTACGAAGACCTGGCCGTCCCTCTAAACTTTCAGCTCATAAAAGGAGAAGACTAATCAGAGATGCAGCCAAGAGGCCCATGATCACTCTGGATGAACTGCAGAGATCTACAGCTGAGGTGGGAGATTCTGTCCATACCTGATGGAGTCTGCAAAAGACCTAAGACTGGGACAGAGATTTGTCTTCCAACAAGACAATGATCAAAAACATAAAGCAAAATCTACAATGGAATGGTTCACAAATAAACATATCCAGGTGTTAGAATGGCCAAGTCAAAGTCCAGACCTGAATCCAATCGAGAATCTGTGGAAAGAACTGAAAACTGCTGTTCACAAACGCTCTCCATCCAACCTCACTGAGCTCGAGCGGTTTTGCAAGGTGGAATGGGCAAAAATTTCAGTCTCTCGATGTGCAAAACTGATAGAGACATACCCCAAGCGACTTACAGCTGTAATCGCAGCAAAAAGTGGCGCTACAAAGTATTAACTTAAGGGGGCTGAATAATTTTGCTGTTTTTTATTTGTTAAAAAAGTTTGAAATATTCAATAAATTTCGTTCCACTTCATGATTGTGTCCCACTTGTTGTTGATTCTTCACAAAAAAATACAGCTTTATATCTTTATGTTTGAAGCCTGAAATGTGGCAAAAGGTTGAAAAGTTCAAGGGGGGGGCGAATACTTTCACAAGGCACTGTATGTACTCACTTTTGTGAGATACTGTAGGTAAACCTACATCTAGGCTTACCTACAGCTACAAATTATGCAGGAGAGTTTACTCCCACTTTAATGGAAGAAAGAAAGAAAAAAGAAAAGAACTAAACAAGAAAATGAATGCTAGAAATCTATGAGTAGCTACAAACATGGACTTTGTGCTGTTAACCAAAAGTGGTGCCTATAAAGTCCATGTTTGTAGCTACTCATAGATTTCAAGAATTGGAAGGACGTGGCACTTTAAGTATCCCAAAAGCACCCCCTGTTGCCCCCTTGTGATGGTGCGACACTTCTAAATTTTCAAGAAAATGAATGCTACCACATCTAAGAATTGGTAAGCTGCAGTATAATAAATGTTTGCATTTGGGTTTATTATTGTTTTAATGCCAAGCTGCCATATATATGATTACAGCCCTTGTTTGTGCTTGGATTGCACCCATTCGGCACCCACACCACAGCAACCACGCTGTTGCTTCTGGTTACTGTTTATGATCGATCATGGGCAGGGCTCCTATCAATGTGATCACTGTGACAGCCAATCACAGTGTTCAAATGACCGGGAAGCCCATGTAATGCCTCTGGATTTTCAAACTTTTGAAGGACCAGCTCCGGATAATGCAAGGGATTAAAATGAAACAACGTCAATAGAAACGTGAGGAACCGCCAACTTGTTTTTAAAATGGACCTGAGCTCAAAAAGTGGAGCTTTGCAATTTTAAATGTATTCAAAAAAATGAAGAGATTCTATTGTTTATCCTCATATTTGTTGTCTCTTCTCCAAGAATCCCATGGAGGTTGATTTACTATTGTGGAGGGTTCAAAATCTGATGCAGCTGTGCATGGTAACCAATCAGCTTCTAACTTTAGCCTGTTCAATTAGGCTTTGCCAAAAAAAATAAATAAAATGGAAGTGGATTGGTTTGCACAGCTGCACCAGATTTTGCACTCTCCAATTTTAGTAAATCAACTCCAATGTGTTCTGTGAATGAGAGCTGCATCCCTTGTCCATTCACAGAACACCTTGTATTGTGCTTACAGAGGAGGGCAGCAGGCGGATTACCAGCATGATCCCTTCACTGCATGAGAGCGGCAGCTCTCATAGACACAGTGCCAGAAGTATGGTGCTAGCTGTACTTTGACATGAATGAAAGCTGTGATTTTTAAATTACACAGTAACAACCAGGATGTTGTATATACCTCATTACAGTTAACCTGTAGTACAAAAAAAAAAAAAAAAAAAAAAACCTCTGTCTGGAGTTCCACGTTAAACCTTTGCTTGTTACAAACAGACCAGTTTAACTCTGGTGCATGAGGTTCTGACATTTAGTTGCAGACCGAGGGCAGAGGTGCGCTGTCCAGCCCTGATTCCAGTGGCCTATCAAATTCAATGATAGGCTGACAGCTGCTGCAGCTGCATGGGGCTGGACACTGCAACTAATGATACTTACGTTTAGAGCAGTATTGGCCCAGGGAGGAATGAACGGAACTCAGACTTCTTGGCATTCGTCCCTGAGCACATACAAACTTAAGTATTCATACGGCTAGGTGCACTGTGCAGCCACAGCAGCTGTCAGCCTCTTATAGAGTTTGACAGATTGCCAGCAGCGAAGCTGGATAAGGAACCTGTGCTCACCATCTAAAGCTAAACAGAGCCCCACGCATCGGGTCTAAACATGGGGCCTTACCATTTGTTTATAGACTGTCCATCACTGGAATGACAAATGGATAAATAGCTCATTAGCATCTAATGGCACTTTTCCACTGCAAGTACCGGCTCGGCTCTACTCGTCCCTGATTGGCCCGGTTTGCTTTTCCACTGCTGGTACCGCATGGTATAGTGTCGGAACGGTTCGGTACGGTACGGTATAGGTTTGCTTTTCCACTAAAGTAGTACTAAAGTTAAGTGGGTGGGATAACAACGGGGTGGGTGGGATTCTCTGACCAATCAGTGGCTAGTAGTGACTGCATGCAAAGGATTGTGGGATATGGTACCAGTTTGGTACCTGTTGGAACCACAATCGAGTAGGTACTGTTTTTTCAGAGCCGTACCGTACCGTTCGGTTCCATGCAGTGGAAAAGCAAACCTATACCGTACCGTACCGAACCGTTCCGACCCTATACCATGCGGTACCAGCAGTGGAAAAGCACAAAAGCGTGCCGAACCGATACGGTTCCATGCAGTGGAAAAGCGCCATAAATGCACATGTGTGTATTTCCTAAAAGGTGAAAGTGTTACTAAACCCAGGAGCCTGCATTCACTATATCTGGTCTCCCACTGTACACAGAACATGGAAATGCAATTATTTTACCAAATATCAACTGCTAAATACCTTTTCTCATCAGCAGTATATAGCAGTCTTGGGACTTTTAACCAGTGCTCAGCTGGACACTGATAAAGCTTGTAGGAGAAGTTTTCATTTTCCTCTGATTGTCCTATGAGGCTGCAGGACAGGGCCCTGACCCTATGTCTGGACAGTGTTGATTGGCTCTGTGCTGATCACATGCACTCTCCCAAGAAAAAAAAAAAAACCTCTCTAGCAATACACACTGTAGAGGAAAACCCAAAACTCATGGGTTTCAGTAACATGTTGACTGCTGATGCCAGATTGAAAAGTAGATGTAATTATAATACAAGCAGAGCGAGCAGCACAATACATTTCTAATACAATTTATAGGGCCTAAGATAAATGAGACCGATCTTTGAAGTTCAATATGCGTCTCTGTTGGGACTTATTGAGATGTGGAATAGTTGTTCACATAGGCTTGTCACTTCCAGTGTCTGGGGAAAAGGCCAAGATAGCAACCTTCACAGCTGGAGGTGTAAAAAGCATTTTAACACAAAATGCAGAGGTTACACAATACAACTGCTGACAAAATATACATCCAACATATCGGCTTAATCCAGATATACATATTTGATAAATAAAATGGCTATTCCATTTTCCTTATCAACATCAAACTAAGCATGTGCAGGTTGCCCCCAAGGCTCTATCAGGAGATGGTTTGGGGGCTGTGGAAGAAGGGGAGGATCAGAGAGGACAGGATCAACCCGCCTTTGTGATCAGCGACAGTGTGTGCAGGGGTCTGAGATAGCAATCTTCACAGCTGGAGGTGTAAATAGCATTTGAACACAAAAAAAGCTGTTATACAATACGACTTCTGACAAAATATACATCCAACATATCGGCTTAATCAGATATACATATTTAATAAATAAAATGGCTATTCCATTTACCATATCAACACTAAACTGAGCATGTGCAGGTTGCCCCCCCCCCCCCCCAAGACTCTGTTTTATCAGAAGATGGTTTGGGGACTGTGGAAGAAGGAGAGGATCAGAGAAGACAGGATCAACCCGCCTTTTTACACAATGCAGAGGATTAACCCCTTAGGTTCCACAGTGGGTATAAAAAGCATGCTTTACTGCATATACAGACTGATTTTACTGCTGTGGGTTCAGTAACACTTTAAGTAGACCTCAGAAAATATTTTTACAATGTCCATACTTACGTAATGGCTAAGATAGCATTAGCGCTCTTACATTTAATCCATTAACTTGCAGCCCACCCACTGAAAACATTATATATATACTGCCTACGCAAATCCTCCTAAGCATCACCTGCTCCGATTCCTCTCATAACATTCTATGCCATTATTGCAACTCATTTTATATATAAAAATAAAAAACACATTAAAGCAAAAACAAAATTAAAAAATGAATTCAAAACAAATTTTTTTTTAATTAAATTGAAAAACAAACAACACAATGAAAGGTTATCTTTGTAATACAATCCAGGCATTAATACGATCCTAGGTATCTGGACTGAAGCCAACCCCTTATCAGCACCCAGAAAACAAATGTAAACATACGGAGGCGAAAACTATTTTTAAACCCATCAGAACATTTGAATAAGCCATCGTAGGAAAACACAAATGCCCATCCACCAATCCACACGTCTTCTAAATCACCATAGGTTTTTATTAAAAAATAAAATCCTTTCTGGTTCTAGCAGTTTTTATCTTCCCGTGTTTTAGAAGACACACCTGCAGCAATGATATTGGAATTGACAAGAATGGACAAAATCCAGGAGTTGTGGGGTAGGGTGGAATCTCCCTGGGGCATTTTGCTAGGAATACTGCATTACAAGCACTAATACACAGCCAACCTTTGCAGCAGTTGATTATCTCTGCCCACAGACTTCCCTTCTCCTAGAATAAACCTGGGTCCTTAGCAACACTGGATCCAGACAACGTCTCTCTGCATGATCAGAGCGGCTGATCCCATTAATGAAAGCTTCTATGAACTGACTGATCGGGGACACGGTGTGCAGAGACCTAGCGGGAAGGGTTAATCACTCCTTACAATGTATAAGGAAGGAGGCTTATGTATACATACAGGTATGCTGTTAATGAAAGCTTCTATGAACTGATCAGGGATAAGATGTGCAGAGACACAAACAGAAGGGTTAATCAGTAAATGCAATATATAAAGGGGGTAGCTTAGGTCTACTTACAATGATCCCAGTAATACAAGCTTCTATGAATTGATCAGGGACAGTGTGTTCAGGGAAGCAGAAGGAAGGGTTAATCGATCCTTGCAATGTATAAGGGGGTAAGTTAAATCTACATATAACAATCAAAATTCATAAAGGCCTCTATAAACGAATCAGGGACTGGGAAGCAGAAGGGAGGGTTAAGGGGGCCTTGCAATATATAAGGGGGTAGCTTAAGTCTACCTACAATGGTACTATTACTGAAGGCTTCCATGAACTGATCAGGGACTGTGAAGCAGAAGGAAGGGTTAAACAGTCCTTGCAACGTCTAAGGGGGGGGGTAGCGTGAATCTACCTACAATTTACCAATTAATGAAGGCTTCTATGAACTGATCGGGGACTGGGAAGCAGAAAGAAGGGTTAAACAGTCCTTGCAATGTATAAGGAGGAGGGGGGGGAGGGGTGTAGCTTAAGTCAACCTACAATGAACCCATTAATGAAGGCTTCTATGAACTGATCAGGGAATCAGAAGGAAGGGTTAATCAGTCCTTGCAAAGTATAAGGGGGGTAATTTGTTTCTTTATTTAATGATTTCACTAATAAAAGCTTCCATAAACTGATGGACAGTGTGTGCAGGGAGCAGACAGAAGGGTTAATCTGCCCCTGCATTATACAATGGGATACTTTGTTTCTACATACAATGACTATAATAGTAAGTGGATGTGATCTGGGAATTTGGGCAAGGTTCAGTCAGTGATTATTGCAATGTATAGGGGGATCTTCTACAAACTATTGCTATAATAGCAGGTGGATGTGATCAGTGACAGTGTATGCAGGGGGTCAGTGATTATTGCATTGTATAGGTGATCGTCTACATATAACAACTATGATAGCAGGTGGATGTGCTTGGTGACAGTGTATGCAGGGGAATCAGTGATCACTGCAATGTATAGGGGGATCTTCTACAAACAATTGCTATAATAGCAGGTGGATGTGATCAGTGACAGTGTATGCAGGGGGTCAGCGATTATTGCATTGTATAGGTGATTGTCTACATATAATAACTATAATAGCAGGTGGATGTGATCAGTGACCGTGTATGTAGGGGGTCAGTGATCATTGCAATGTATAGGGGATCTTTTACATACAATTGCTATAATAGCAGGTGGATGTGATCAGTGACAGTGTATGCAGGGGGTCAGTGATCATTGCAATGTATAGGGGGATCTTCTACATACAATTGCTATAATAGCAGGTGGATGTGACTGAGGGCAGTGTATGCAGGGTTCAGTGAATATTGCAATGTATAGGGGGATAGCTGAGTACTTCTACCTACCATGGCCATAGGGTTAATCAGTCCTTTCAATATATAGCAATCACTATAATAGCAGTTAGATGTGATCTGGGACAGTGTGTGCAATATATAAGGGAATATATTGTTTCTACATGCAATCACTATAATAGCAGTTAGATGTGATCTGGGACAGTGCGTGCAGGGGTCAGCGATCATTGCAATGTATAGGGGGGGGGGGGGGGCGGATAGCTTATGTCCACACACAATGTTCCAAATAATGAAGCTTCAATGAACTGATCGGGGGCAGATTGTGCAGGGATCAGCGATCTTTGCAATCTATAGGAAGATCTTCCACATATAATTACCATAATAATGGGGAGATGTGTTGGGGGGACGGTGCATGTAGGGAAACTGAAGAAAGGGTTAATCAGTCCTTGCAATATATGAGGGAGGTGGATTATGTCTCTATACAATGATTCTATTATGAAGCTTCCATGAACTGATGTGCAGGGTTCAGTGATCACAGCAATCTATAGGGGATCTTCTACATAGACTGCCTAAAAATCTAGATACACATGATTGGGGATGGTGTTTGCAGGGAAGCTGAAGAAAAGGTTAACTGGTCCTTACAATGTATAAGGGAGATAGGTGATATCTCCATACAATGAACCTATTACTGACGCTTTCATGAACTGATGTGCAATGTTCAGTGATCATCGCAATATATAGGGGACTATCTGGGTGTTTCTACATACGACTATAATAAAAGGAAACATATGATTGGGGACAGTGTGTGCAGGGAAGCAGAAGGGTTAATCGGTCCTTGCAATGTATAAAGGGGAAGTAGGTGATCTCTCCATGCAAAGATCCCATTTAATGAAGCTTCCATGAACAGATAGGCAACAGGGTGTGCAGGGTTCAGTGATCATTGCCATGTATAGGGAGAGCTTCTAAATTTCTACATATATTGAGTATAATAACAGGTAGACCTAATCGGGGGTATGGTGTTTGCAAAGAAGCTGGAGAAAGGGTTAATCAGTCCTTGCAATGTATAAGGGAGGTAGGTTATGTCACCATACCATGATCCTATTAATGACGCTTTCATGAACTGATGTGCAGGGTTTAGTGATCATTGCAAAGTATAGGAGGGTTCTCCTAGAATGACAGGTAGAAGTGATCAGTAGCAATATATACAGGGATGCAAAGGAAATGGTTAATCACTGCTTGCATTCTATTAGGAAGCTAGCTTATGTTTACAATGATCCTATTAATAAAGCTTCCATGAACAGATTAGGGACAGGTTGTGCAGGGTGAAGGGATCATTGCCATGCATAGGGGGATCTTTTACATACAATGACCTGTAGACCTGATCGGGGGTATGGTGTGCAAAAAAGAAGGGTTAATCTCCCCTGGCAATCTATCAGGAAGACAGGTCATGTATACAACGATCCCAATAATTAAGCTTCTATGATCTGATCGTGGACAGGGTGTGCAGAGGAAGGGTTAATCTCTCCTTGCAATCTATTAGGAAAACCATATAATGTATACAATGATCCCATGAATGAAGATTCTATGACATGATCAGGGACAGTGTGTGCTGAGAAAAGGGTTCATCTTTCCTTGCAATCTATCAGGGAGACAGGTCATGTATACAATGATCCCAATAATGAGGCTTCTAGGATGTGATCGGGGACAGGGTGTGCAGAGGCTCAGTGATCATTGCCATGTATAGGGGGATCTTCTATCTACATATGACAGGTAGATGTGATCAGGGACAGTGTGTGCAGAGGAAAGGGTTAATCTTTCCTTGCAATCTATCAGGGAGACAGGTCATGTATACAGCGATCCCATTAATGAGGCTCCTAGGATGTGATCGGGGACAGGGTGTGCAGAGGCTCAGTGATCATTGCCATGTATAGGGGGATCTTCTATCTACATACGACAGTTAGATGTGATCAGGGACAGGGTGTGCAGAGAGAAGGGTTAATCTCTACTGGTAATCTATTAGGAAGACATGTCATGTATATAATGATCCCAATAATGAGGCTCCTAGGATGTGATCGGGGACAGGGTGTGCAGAGGCTCAGTGATCATTGCCATGTATAGGGGGATCTTCTATCTACAAATGACCGGTAGATGTGATCAGGGACAGTGTGTGCAGAGGAAAGGGTTAATCTCTACTGGTAATCTATTAGGAAAACAGGTCATGTATACAATGATCCCAATAATAAGGCTTCTATGATGAGATCAGGGACAGGGTGTGCAGAGGAAGGGTTAATCTCTCCTGGCAATCTATCAAGAAGACTGATCATGTATACAATGGTCCCAATAATGAAGATTTTATAATGTGATCAGGGATAGGGTGTGCAGAGGAGGGTTAATCTCTCCTGGTTATCTATCTGGAAGTCTGATCATGTATACAATGATCCCAATAATGAAGATTCTTTAATGTGAACAGGGTGTGCAGAGGAGGGTTAATCTCTCCTGGTAATCTTTTAGGAAGACAGGTATACAATGATCCCAATAATGAAGATTTTTATAATGTGATGGGGACAGGGTGTGCAGAGAAAGGGTTAATCTCTCAGGGAGACAGGTCATGTATACAATGATCCCAATGAAGATTCTAGAATGTGATCAGGGACAGGGTGTGCAGAGGAAGGGTTAATCTCTCAGGGAGACAGGTCATGTATACAATGATCCCAATGAAGATTCTAGAATGTGATCAGGGACAGGGTGTGCAGAGGAAGGGTTAATCTCTCCTGGTAATCGATCAGGGAGACAGGACCAGGTATACAATGATCCCAATAATGAAGATTCTATGATGTGATCGGGGACAGGGTGTGCAGAGGAAGGGTTAATCTCTCCTGGTAATCGATCAGGGAGACAGGACATGTATACAATGATCCCAATAATGAATATGTGATCGGGGACAGGGTGTGCAGAGGAAGGGTTAATCTCTCCTGGTAATCGATCAGGGAGACAGGACAGGTATACAATGATCCCAATAATGAATATGTGATCGGGGACAGGGTGTGCAGAGGAAGGGTTAATCTCTCCTGGTAATCGATCAGGGAGACAGGACATGTATACAATGATCCCAATAATGAATATGTGATCGGGGACAGGGTGTGCAGGGCTCACTCAGTGATGATTGCTATGTATATGGGATTTATATAGCCGGGTGTTTCTCTATACAATGACTCTGCTGTCAGGTAGACGTGATCGGACAGCCAATGATCTTAGTGCGCCCACTGCCAGGCACTGATTTCCCCGAGATGGAATGGGAGCCCGGGCTCTCATGTGTCCCATCATGTCCCCGGACTGTCACAACAAGCCGCTGTCATTTTGCGCAGTAAACACCATGAGAGCAATGCAGAAGGAATGGAGGGGAGACGGATGCAAAGGGGAGGGATGAAGAGCCCAGAAAATCGAGGCGATTAATAGTGATCTGTGGACATCTGACCCCCCCTAATCCGGTGTCCCCATCTCCGGTGACACTCATCATCACCCCCAGCCCGGAGCCACTCACCCAGAAGACGAAGGAGTAGATAATCAGGAGGGTTTTCAGACACGTTATAACTGGCTTGGTCTCCATTCTCCTTGATGCCATGCTACTGAGATCCGGTAGCCGGGTGTTACTGTTGCTGCTCACAGCCCCTCCTGCTTGCAGTTTATCCCCAATCCGCAAGAGGAGAGACAGGCAATGGAATCACCTCCCCAGTAAGATGTATTATATGGAGGGCGGCATCCCCAGCATCCCTCTACCTGTGCATGAGCCTGGCCCCGCCCTCCTGTCACTGGGCTGTCACCGGGCTCTGCGCATTACTGCTCTGTGCATCGGCTGATCGGATTAGATCCCTACTTCAACTTCCAGTGATCACCAGCTACAGCCGATCCTGGGGGGATCAACACAGCGTCTGATTCTCCATTCACATCTGTCCGTATCACGCTCTATTCTCTATGACGTCTTCTCTCCTTTCTCTATGACGTCTTCTCTCCTACAGTAAAAAAAGGGAGGATGACTTCACCCTCTACCTGCGCACTCTGGATGAATCCAATAAAAATGAATGAACTCACCATTCTATGCAAACTCAAATAAAGCAATACTTGTCAAAATATAAGTTATAAAATAATTTAATAATAAATAATACATTTATGGAATTTATATTTTGTGAAGCAGCTGGTTATAAGGCGATGCAAACCTAAAATGTGTAAATAATAGAAAAAAACGCACTCCCTTTAAAAATAACACAAGTGCAAATTGTCCGTATTATACCAAAAGTGCTGGAAAACGTGCAAAGAACGACAATTCAGAGATGTTCTCTGGTTCCTCTATGCAATAATTCGTATTTAGTGCTGTCTTCCACTGCTACCATCAGAAAAAAATTCCTACTCACCAGACTCAAACATATAAAGTGCATATAAGATATGTTGGGAGATCCAGTCTCCTATAACTTATGCTCCCCACTGGCGATCCACTCCAATCAGATAAAAACTCCAAGAGTGTTAGGCCAATTCACACGCGCTTTCTGATCAGGTCCGCCTGTCAGTTTTTCAGGTGGACCTGATCGGATGCTCTAAGTATCTCTATGAAGCAGCGGATGTCAGCGATGACATGTCCCCTGACACCCACTGCTATCCAATCCAATGTGGTCCGTGCAATCCAGACGGATGGAAACCCTATTTTCCATCCATCTGGAGGATCGGATACAGGGGCGTACCTAGACCATTTGGCACCCGGGGCGGATCCTATATCTGGCAAACCCCCCCCCCCCCCCACGGCGTGCAGGCGCCGAACCGCACATTGACGTGTAGCGCCTCCACGCACTGCAGCCCGGAACCCTAAAGAATCCTCCCCCCGGGGACCAGGCCCCTCCTCCTCTGCAAAAAACGGCAACGATTGACCTGAGGCGCCAGACAGAAATACTGCCAGTGGTGCCACTAGGGTTGGTGTCACCTGGTGCAATAAACCATGGTGTCACTCCCCCCCCCCCCCCCCCAAAAAAACAAAACATTATTTTACTGTTTTCTGAAAGCGCGCCAAAGATGCAGCATGCAGGACTTTTGGTGTGCTTTCAGAAAATGCAGAAAAAAAACGCACAACCTAAAAAATCTATAAGACTGCAGTAATAACTGCGAGTAGAATTTAGGAAGACCCCTTTTACATTACACAGTCCCTGGACCCCTTTACATTACACAGCCCCTGGACCCCTTTACATTACACATCCCCCCCATTGGAACCCTTTACATTACACAGCCCCCATCCCCCATCCCCCATCGAACCCTTTACATTACGCAGCTCCCACCCCCCATGGAACCCTTTAAATTACACAGCCCCCACCCCCCTCATGGAACCCTTTATGTTACACAGCCCCACCCCCCATAGAACCTTTTACATTATACAGCCCCCGTCCCCATAGAACCTTTCACATTACACAGTCCCCTCATGGAACCCTTTACATTACACAGCCCCCGCCCCCCCATAGAACCCTTTACATTATACAGCCCGTGCCCCCCCCCCCATAGAATCCTTTACATTACACAGTTTCCCCACCCCCCCAATGGAACCCTTTACATTACACAGCCCCCCCAATAGAACCCTTTACATTACATATCCCCTGCCCCCCCTGAATAGAACCCTTTACATTATACAGCCCCCCAATAGAACCCCTTTAAATTACACAGTCCCCCAATAGAACTCCTTTACAATACAAAGCCCCCACCAAAAGAACCCCTCTACAATACGAATCCCCCCCCCCAATAGAACCCCTTTACAATTCAAACCCCCCCAATAGAACCCCTCTACAATACAAACCCCCCCCCCCAGTAGAACCCCTTTACAATACAAACGCCCCCCCAATAGAACCCCTTTACAATACAAACCCCCCTTCCCAATAGAACCCCCCTTCCCAATAGAACCCCTCTACAATACAAGCCCCCCCAATAGAACCCCTTTACAAACCCCCCCCAATAGAACCCCTCTACCGTGCAGACCCCCCCCCCCCCCCAATATAACCACTTTACAACACAAGCGCCCCTCCTCCTCCTCCTACCTTATTTGGAGGAGAGCAGAGGAGGAGGAGCTGTTTTAAAGCAGAGAATGGGCGAGAGAAAGACTCACCGTCACACTCACGAGCCCTGAATACACAGCGGTCAGCGGGAACTGCCGAAGTTAACTGTGCTAGTTAATGAGCAGGTGATTGGTTGGTAGGCGGTCCTAGCAACCAATCGTCTTCTCATTAACTAGCACAGTTAACTCCGGCAGCGCCAGCTGTGTATTCAGGGCTCGTGAGTGATGGTGAGTCTCTCTCTCGCCCATTCTCTGAATAGTTCCTCTTCCTCCGCGCTCCTGTGTCAGTGAGCGGCGGAGGAAGTCCGGCGGCCGGCCCCGCGTGTCACCCTGGTGCTCCCTGACTCCCCCCTAATGTGTGGCACCCGGGGCGGACCGCCCCCTCCGCCCCCCCCCCCCCGTTGGTACACCCCTGATCGGATAGGATCAGATGAAAACAGACCGACGGTCTGTTCTCATCCGATCTCCCATAGAGGAGAGCGGGGATCTCACAGCTCAGTCTCTGCAAAGTAAGCGGAGACGGAGCTGTCATCCACCTGCTCAGTGGGGATTGGCGGATCGATCCCCGCTGAGCAAAACAGAGTCCTCCCATAGGCCCCTTTCACCCTTGCAGACCGTTCATTTCATCAGTTCAGTCATGTCAGTTTTTCATCTGTTTTTCATCAGTGCCCATCAGTTTTTTAATCAGCGGTCATCACAGTTTCTTTACATTCACTACCAATGCAAAAACAGGTGAAAAACTGACCATATGTCAGTTTACATCCATTTTTCGTCCAATCCGTTTTTTTTAAGAGCTTTGTTCAGTTATAAAAACAGATGGACAGATGCGGATGTAAACTAATGTAAATGGATCATCCATTTACATCCCTTTTTCTATAGAGATGCATTAATCTCCGTTTTTCATCCATGAACAGATGGATGAAAAACAAATGGACAGCATGTGTAAAAGGGGCCTTACACCATAAAGTCAGGGAAAAACAAAAGACCCTTCATAGTGTAGTAACTTAACAATCATTTATTTCTTCCACATAAATAAAAACACTTACAGAAGATGCAGTTAAGACAAGCATATCTCGTGTTGCAGGGACGCCGGTTTGCGCTCCATCTGCGTTACAAAATGGCAGAAGTGATGTGTCATGCTAGATCCCACCCTATGCGTTTCGTCAGCAGCGTCTGACATCATCAGGGTTCACATGGCCGGACACGTCCCTTCCTTATATTGATACTACTGCCATAACAGGATATCCAATCCACTGCACCGTTTAGGAGAGATTTACTGTATATGCAGCTGATGACATCACCAGCGCATGCGCTCTAAAGGAACAGCCACCTGGACCATTCCTTCAGATTCCTGTACCGTAAATGGCAGCCCGGCTGCCCCCCACCCCAAAGCACCTTGTCCCCATGAGGGTGGGGACACAGGCTTCTTCTTCACAACCCTGGGATGTGGTTGTGTGGGTCAGTGGACAGGGGGGCTTATCGGAATCTAGAAGCCCTCTTCCAGAAAGAGGGGCCCCGGATCCAGCCCCCCCCCCATGTAAATGAGTATGGGGTACATTGTACCCCTACCCATTCACCAATAAAAAGTAGTGTAGTAAAAAACAAGGGACAGTTTCCTTTATTAAAAATTAAGAATGTCCCCCCGTCATAGCTCCAACATGTCTTCTTTCTCCGGTTCCCCCACCAATGTCTTCTTCCTCTTGTTCCGCCGCCGATGTCTTCTCCCCCTGGTGAGGTCTTCTCCTTCCAGTGATATTTTCTCCCTCTGCCGATGTCTTCTTCCTCCACTGTCTTCTCCCCATGGTGATGTCTTCTCCTTCCAGTGATATTTTCTCCCTCTGCCGATGTCTTCTTCTTCCGGTGCCAACCCTCTAAAAATTATAAAACGGTCATACTCCGACGTTGGCTCCCTCTGTTGTGTCAGCTCCACTGTCTGCCAGTTCTTATATAGCCATGGGGCGTGGTCACCCAGTGATGTCACACCGAGAGAACCCGCCCCTTGTGACAGTACGTGACAGAACCCCCCCCCATTTTGAGGGCATGTGGCCTGGTATTGTTCAGGATTGAGGGGAGGGGTGTGCTGGTGCGCTCTTAACAGGCTCTTAGAGTCTGGTATGGATATGGAGGGGACCCCAATGCCAAAATTTTAAAAAGCAAATGGTGTGGAGTCCCCCCCAAAAACCATACCAGACCACTATCTGAGCAGTTGGCAAGCGGTTAAAGAGTAAAAAAAAAATGCATATAAACTGCATATGAAAACACATAAAAAACAAGGGTTTAAAAATGCAAAGTGTACTGCAAAACATGCCTGAAAAGGCAAATAGACGGACGCGCTTCCTGATTGGCCAGGAGGAGGATCCGTGTGACAATAGTGAATTTTCATTCGCTATTATCACACAATGGGTGGGCTCGGGACGCACTGCTCTGTGCCCCGGGTCCACCCTTTCCTGAAGCCTATTAGAGCCTCTGGCTCTAATCAGGTGACAAAGAAAAAAAATCCCATTGAACTCCATGCGTCTGGCGCCCCTGCATGCAGATTAGGGGGCCGGACACATGGATGGGGGGGCGGCGCCCCTGCGCCCTCAACACACCAGCCGCCACTGCAAATAGAACCTAGACTCAGGAGATATTTACTGTATCCATAGGTAAGCCTTAATATAGGCATACCTATAGGTAAAAATCAAGCAAGGAAGTTTGCTCCAGTTTTTATGCTGAAAAGAAACCCTTGCGCTCTGTGTGGAAACTGTGGTCTTTTTGCAGTGTTCCAACACGCCTCTTCTGTGCCAAACCTAGAGCTCACCAATCACGGGAGCATGACCGTTGCTGATTGCAGCGTTAAAGGTGTAGGCCATGCATGTACCTCATGAAACCTGACTGGAAAACTCTTAGGACATTGCTAAGGATGTTGCTAAAAAAGCCTGGCCTAGCTGTTACTGTTCACCTTCACCATCATAGGAGTCAGCTCTCAAATGCTGAGCTCAGTCAGAGCTACTATATCAAAAGAGAGAGAGAGCGTGTGAGGGGATTTGAATCCGAGAAAGAGCTCACTCCTGTGATGGTGGAGGTGAGCAGTAACAGCTAGGTATCTCTTAGCAATGTCCTTAGTAACATCCTATGCGTATTCAGGCTTCATGAGGTAAGTAAACGGCCTACATCTAGAGAAAGGGCATTATTCCACCTTGGTCAAAGCTGCACAGCTTGTTTTTTTATCTACAGACTTCTCTGTGTACATAGTTTTGGTAAATGTGAACTATGCCTTTAAAGTGATAATAACCGGTTCCGGACCGCCCACCGCCGATTTACTGCGGCAGGGCGGCCCTCCTGTGTGAAACAACATAGGTCTACGTCGGTCGTGGGCCTGCAGCTAGGGGGCGACTCCGATGCACGCCTCACACCCCGCTGAGAGAGAAGGATGGTCAGCTGTTGTAAACACAGCTGCAGCTGACCGTTCTTCTCTCTGGAATGATCACAGAGCTCCTGCGATCCTTCTATATAGGATCACAGGTCTCTGTGTTCATTTCACAAGCCCAACCCCCATACAGTTAGAAACACGACCCTAGGGACACATTTAACCCCTTGATCACCCACCATGTTAACCCCTTCCCTGCCAGTGTCATTATTACAGTAACGGTGCATATTTTTAGCACTGATTACTGTAGTAATGTCACTGGTCCCCCCCAAAATTGTCAAAAATGTCAGTCAGGGGTCCAATCTGTCTGCCGCAATGTCACAGTCCCGCTAAGAATCGCAGATCTTCGCCATTACTAGTAACAAAAAAAACAATAATGACAAATCTTTCCCACAGTTAGTAAACGCTATAACTTTTTCGCAAACCAATCAAAATACGCTTATTGCGTTTTCTTTTTTTTTTTTTTTTACCAAAAATATGTAGCAGAAAACAAATTGGCCTAAACTGTTAAAAAATTTTGTTATATGAATAAAGCCGGCACACGAAAAGGCTTCTTCCAAGTAAAATTCTTTATTCCAACATGGATAGCGGTGACAACATGACCAAAGCTGACGCGTTTCGGCTTTACGCCTTCCTCATGTTAAAAAATTTTGATTTTTACATTTTCTGGGAATGTTATATAGCAGAAAGTAAAAAATATTGTTTTTTTTTTTTTTTTTTTTTGTTTATAGCCCAAAAAATAAAAATCGCAGAGGTGATCAAATACCACCAAAAGAAAGCTATATTTGTGGGAAAAAAGGACATCAATTTTATTTGGGTACAGCGTCGCACAACGTTAAAATAACGCAGTGCCGAATCGCAAAATATGGCCTGGTCATTAAGGGGGAACATCTTCCGGTCCAGAACTGGTTAAAGCCATGTGTTTTTGTAAAATGAGCTGCTGAAGGCAGGATTTACATGCTCTTGCTGTTTTTTATTTCTTTCCAAATTTCTCCTCTGTGCTTGCTCCTCATACGGTACCCCGGCCAGGCTGACATAACACATATATATACAAAAAAAGAAAAAATTGTCTTTAAAATCGCTTTAGCCCCCCCGTTCACATTGGAGCGATTTGACAGATCAAAGTCAGATCAAGTTGCATCCTATTGACAATAGACTTTGCGTTGCCACATCAATTTTAGAAGTAGTACATGCACTAATTTTAGCGATTTTCGGGTGCAACTTCAATAGACATCTGTGCATGAAGCCGCACGGACGTCTTCAAAGTCGCACTGGAATGCTTCTTTGAAATTGTGCGATTTCAAGTGAAATGGCATGATTTCAAATCCGCACTCAATGTGAACGGGGGCTTAAAGTTGAACTCTGGCCAAAAACTATGTTTGAACTCTGTCAAAGCTGGGCTTATTTGCATTTAGAGGATATTTCTAAATGTCATGATCTTTAAATAGTGCCATTCAAACTGTGCATTTACCAGCATTTAGCAGCATGTGTAAACCTGCTGTGTATCAGGAACATCTGAACACAGGAAAAAGTGATCTGGGAGGCAATAAAGTTGTTTATCCTTCCCGTATCATTTCTGCCTGTGTGAATGAGGCCTAAACATAAGTTACTTCTAATGTAGTGTGCCCATCTCTGGCTGCTTCAGTATTTGTTAAAAAGGACCTTCACCCTAGAAAGAAAAAAATGAATAGCATTCTTATCTATACTGATGCGACTTCAGTGAGACCACATAGATGTCTATGGGACCTAGTCACACTGAAAGTTGCACAAAAATAGAGCAGAAACTATTTTACTTTTTATGTCGCTGAGACTTGTGTCATGGCATTTAAAGTGTCACTATAACCACATAATAAAAGACTATTAATAAATGCTGTATTACATGCTTTTTATTCTCACTCAGTCACTGAGAATTATTTTCTGTACTCTGCCAAAAACCTGGTTGATCCTGCTGCTCTCCATCTCTACCTTCTGTCCATGTCCCCAATTCAGCTAGGGATTTTGCAGATGTGGTGGCAACTCTGCACATGCTCAGTTTTTTCATTGAGTTTCTAGGCTGAGCATTTCCTCTTTATCCCATCTGAGCAGCCCATGTGATTATAGAGTCACTCATGCATATACACAGTGGTAAATGACAGCCCACTCCCTTCCTCCTCCTCCTCCATGGCCACTAACCAGCTAAACACAATGAGGGTGGGATATTACATGTAGATTGATAGAAACTTCACCTCCCTGTTATACTTAAAGCGGAGTTCCACCCCAAAGTGGAACTTCCGCTTTAAGGGCTCCTGACCTCCTGACATGCCACATTTGGCATGTCTTTTTTTTTTTTTGGGGGGGGGGGAGCGGGTATCTAGACGGTTCCTGCTTCCACTTGGGCCACCTAGGAGGCTTGAGCGGAAGTTCTCCTCTCCCCCTCCTTCCCTGCAATCTTTTGGGACATGTCACAGGTTCCCAGAAGATTGCCCAGCCATTCATGACGCGCAGCACGACTCGCGCATGCGCAGTGCACGCCCGGCTGTGAACCTGCAAGCTGTCACAGCCGGGTGCCCACACTAGTGATGCCGCGGAGGGGAAGATAACTGAGGCTTCGGGGGCTGCATCGCTAGACCGTGGGACAGGTGAGTGTGTGTTTATTTTTAAAGCTACACTTTTTGTAGCTGCTGACTTTTACTAAACACAAAAACGGCTAGAGGGGGCGTGATGCAGCCTATGACTGGCAGAAATCTGCCCCCACACTCTGTTATTGCCAAAAAATAATGAGGATTTGATTTCAAATATATATTTGTATGACAATTTAAAATAGTTTTTTCGATATTAATTATTTATTTTTACTCTGTATTCCAAAGGCTTTTTTTTCCCCTTTTTTGAGCATGTGACCAGCAGCAGGGGACTAGATGATCCTCCTGCTTATGTTTCCCTGCAGACAGGCTGGGAGAGAGCTGGGCCATGTGAAAGCTGTATATTGATTAGCAAAAAGAGACTTGGATTTTTTTTTTATTAAATAATAAGACCGCATTCACATTGATCCGACTTGTCAGGCGACTTGTCAGCCTGACAAGTCGCGGTCCGTCAGCTCCCATTGAGTAGTACAGGACCCGTTCTAATAGGAGCGACACAAGTTGCTCCGACTTAGAAAAAGGTTCCTGTACTACTTCGGGGCGACCTGGAGGCGACTTGCATAGACATTCATTTTATGAAGTCCGTGCAAGTCGCACCGAAGTCGCGCTGCACGCGACTTCACAGGTCGCCCCCTAAGTCGGAGCGACCTAATGTGAACGGAGTGTTACAGTGCCACCATCCAAATACAGAAATAGAAGGGACAATGTAACTTAAACAGTGTGTGTTTAGTATCACTTTAAGACGCACACATTGAAATACATGGGATGCGAATTGTCATGTGACACACGTCGCATAGGTGTGAACCAGGACTCACTAAAAAACACACACATTCGTTATTTATCACCTGGTGTAAAAAGTATTACAATGAGGGTTAATCTGCACTGGCCAGTAAATGAAAAGTATACAATGTATCAGTGTGAAAATGTTCTGCCCTGAGCTCAGGAATAAATTTATATTGTAACATTTCACCCGAGGGAGATCATTATGTGAATAAAAGCATGCTAGAATGTTTTCACAGTTGCACAATATTTCTGCCTGCCTTCATTTACAGAACAATCTTCCTCTGGTGTGCTGTTGCCACATAAAAAAAAAAAAAAAAAATTCAGAAAAAAAAAAAACACTACTAATTTTAGGTACTGAAAATAGAAAAACATAAATGTTTTTATTTGTTAAATAACACATGTTTTTTAGTGAATTTAATACTTTTTAAGATAAATACCGCATGAGTTATTTTACTTGAAAAAATCATGCAGTATTTGTCTCCTAGTGAATTGACCCCTGTTGTTGTTTTACGCATTACTAAAATATTGGCTGCCTACAACAGGTGATAAATAACAAATGTGTGTGTGTTGTTAGTGAATTGACATTAATGATTCGTACCCCCTTTATTTTTTTATTTACCTCACATTTGATATTTTACTTTGATGACCTGCCTCTTTTATTATTTGATGTGATATTAGTCACGTGACCTTCATATCACATTCGGAATCCATTAGTGAATTGACCCCATTTTTATAGCTGGGACCTTGCTAGAACTGACCCAGCAGTACTGGAATTTAGCTCCAGTTGCCAGATCATTACTGGTTACCAATCATAGGCAGCCAAGGCACTGGTTGTATGCAGTGTGTATGTATTTTGCATGTATCTGTATGCAGCAGAAGAGTGTATGTATGTTGCTTGTTGCCTGTATGTTGTATGCATGTTAATGCATTGTGTATGTGTGTGCATAGGTGGTACTGCTGTGCTATAAGAGGGTGGTAAAAGAATCACAGAGGATGTTAATTGCTGGGCCTGTATATAGTTCAGACTCCTAAACTGTGCATTACCCACTCCTTACCCCCACATGTTGTACATTACACACCTTACCTCTGCACTGTGCACATTACCCAACACAGACCCATACACTATAAACATGATGAAAACCAGAGCCCTGCACTATGTATGTTACCTAACCTAGAGCCCTGCACTATGAATTTTTCCCAACCTAGAGCCCTGCACTATATGTATGTTACCCAACCTAAAGCCCTGCACTATATGTATGTTACCCATATAGCCAGCAGCGCTGATCAGTAAATTCTGATGCCAGGGAAGTCTCCAGCTGTCAGAATACAAAGGCTCAGCAGTGAGAGTTTCCCCCATCCTCTTTCAATGTGTACATTGGGAATTAAGTCATTTTTTTTTTTTTCATTCAACCAGCTGGTTGAATGAAAAAAAAAAAAAGACTCCTCCATGAGCTGCTTTGATCAGCTGGATTCAAATACCATCTCTATGCTGATGGCTTCAGTCTCCTTGAGTGCCACTAATTTACTAACTGACACATATCACACCACTGTGTAAAACGAAATCTTTCTAAAACCGAGTTCCTTAAATTTCAACTGGGGAGTTATTAGAGGGCCTCACATTAATTTAGTTTTTAAAAATGTATGTTGCGTTACTACGTGGTAAAACGTATGTCTTACCATGTGTTACCGCAAAGCATGGTATCCTGTGCACAGCTGTGTGTGTTGTGATTCCAATCGTTTTGAATGACATGCAAACTCACTGTTACAGTAGTGGGAAACGCACCATAACTGCAGCACAGCATCACTAAGGAGATTGTACAGTGTATGGCCAGTTTGGGAAACATTTAATTTGATTGTCAAGTTAAATCATCTTATATCTGATAATCACATTTCCAACCACAGTTTCATACAACCTCGTGCAATTTTTATTAATACATCTTATGTGAGCCAGACACATATTTATCTTTCTGTTATGCTGTAACATGTATTGATCAGCCTCAGAAAAGTGGTGATGGTACACAGTGACATTCTATGGATTCTATGCAGAAAACTTTGGCTGTGAACAAATGGGAAGGTGGCCAGGTACATATTCTGTACCCAGCTCTACTGGGATAGGCAAAGAGATATTTATGTGTTTGGGCAGAAGATGACTTGTGACTGATGAGTGGTGTCAAGAGGGAGCTGGTGCCAGGCAGTGCAGGACAGCCAATTGTCTCTGCTGTCATTTAATTGGGATATTGGGGGGTCTGCTGAAATGCAGGGAGGAGCGAACTGATTGACAGGACCTGCTGATGTTCTCCTTGCTGACAGGGTTATTTAGCGAGCATTCTATCTCTTGAGGCATGTGCAATGAAAACAAGGGCTGAAGCAATGTTCTGCATTGTGCTAACATTGCCAGCTGCCAGTGCTAAAGCCCACTGGACCACTGGTTCTTAGCATGCTGTGCTCCAGACCTGATTAATGGTCTGGAGCCCAGCAGGCTGCATGCTGGGTGCTGTTGGGCTTCTTGTTGGGTACCAAGGCTTTAGATTGTAAGCTCTTACAAACAGGCCCTCTTACCCTCTTGTCTTGAATTGTATTGTAGCTGTATTGTCTCCCTTTTATGTTGTAAAGGGCTGTACAAACTGTTGAAGCTTTATAAGTCCTGTATATTAAAATGATAATAAGTGCACTTCCCCAGATTTTGGCCTTACTCTGGTTGTTTGGTTCTACTGAGGTTTCGGGACATTGTGAGAGTCCTTCTCCTTAAGCCCCGTACACACGTACTGATCGCCGGCCGAACGATTGGCCGTCTTTTGTCCAGGGCTGTCGTGTCTGTTGAAAACTGCAAAAGACTGCACACGAATTTTGTCGGCCAACAACAGCCGACTGCAGAAGTGATGTCATGTGATGGTTAACTTTCCTTGTCTTTTTTCTTTTCTGAGCATGCCCAGTCTTGCTAATCGGCTGTCTGTCGGCCGAAATCTGTACTGACTGGCGAACAATCGGCCGTTCTGATGACGGCCAACAAAAATTTTAATGCCTGCACACCCAATTCTGTTCGGCCGAAAATGCGCTGTCGGAAGCATCATACTAACAAGCCTACAATCGGCCAAACGGTCGTCGGCCGAATATTTACGGCCGACAATCGGTACGTGTGCACGGGGCTTTACTCTTTCCTTCCTCTCTTCTTTTCATTCTAGTTTGTCCGTTCTGGGTTCTTGTTTATTTTTTTTTTCTCGTTTTTGTTTATTAATTTTATGAGATATTTTGCACTAAGGCATTTAGGCTACCATGATGGTAAAGTATTGAATCTTTCTTCATATCTAAATGCTTGCTCGCTGTTAATTTTGAATTGCAATTACTTGCCCTACATTGCCTACCATTGATGTCCTTGTTGCTACTTTTATCCTGCTGGTTTGACCTCTTCCTATATTTTTGATGTTGTCTACTAGATTTCTTTCCGGTGTAGCATCATACAGGTAGGTGCCAGGAAAATGTATATTGGGCCTTGTCTGCCAACAGCAGGGCTATGATTTGTTTAGTTAGGGTGTCATGGTTTCCAGATGTGCTTGCTGAGAGGGAAGTATCCCCACTGGCTCCTGTGAGAAGACTTCCCATAGGGCAGTGGAGGAAGCCCAATCAGGGAACACATCCAAGCTTGTAACTACCCCAGAAGGCAGATTATGCTGCAAAGGATTCTGGGAGTGGGTATAAGTTAGGGGGAAGTGCGTGACACAATGTCTTTGGCGGGAGCAGAGTCCCAGGAAGGAGAGTATGGCTGTCACTCCTGTCTGGGGAAGCGGATATCTTGGGGTGTCGCCTGAGAATTTAGAGAGTGCTGAGTTGAGCTGAGGGGATCCGGTGTGCCGCGAGCCTGCAGAGAGAGAGAGAGAGAGGGAGAGGGGGGTCCAGTCCCAGGAAAGCCTACGCAGTTCGTGAGTGCTGAGGATTGCCCCTGGGGGTCTGCCTGAAGTCAAAGGGGACCACTCCGGAAGAGGTTCTGGGATCCAGTGTCAGCTAGCTGAAAAGGGGGTACCTAGGTTGAGGACCCTGAAGTTGCAGAGGGGGGTACATAGTCAGTGAGCCCCGAAGAGTCATGGTTAAAGGGGGCGCCTGCAGTTGGACCCTGAATTGTACAGAGTGTGCCAGTTGGAAGTTACAGCTTTACAGAATTCTACATTATACTACCTCAAGCCAGTGCAAGGCAGAGGGAAGTATTCAGTGACTTCTTTGCAGTATAGCGGTGTCGGTGGTTCTACAGTTCACAGTCCTGGATCTTCTGGACTTCAAGTCGAGGATTCAGCACTTCTATTGAGTTACAGAGTGTTCTCGGAGTTATTGAGCATTGGCTGGCGCCGGCTGGCGTCAAGGAAGTGCCACCGGGCATTTTTCAGGAACAAAGTCCCAAGTGTATCTAGTTGAAGCCTAAAGGAGTATCCCACTCATTCCCTTCTCCCATCCCCTTAAAATACAATAAAAACCACAAACAAAGATGCCGGAGTTGTCAATGCTTCAGTTCTCACCAGGGCCGCCATCAGGGGGGGACAGCCGATACACATGTAGGGGGCCCAAGCGCCTGGAGGGACCCGGCATCCATGAAGTGTGCAGGAGACAGTAGCCAGGGGACACATAAGGCAGGAGAAGCGCCGAAGGATAAGTGCATAGTAAGCACAGTAAACTAGCTGGCAGGGCTGGGACTCTGGAGATGTTATGAGGGAGGGACTTAAGAGCCTTTCAGCTACTCATTGGCTGAGGAGGTAACAGGAGGCAGGCTGATCCACCTCCTGCTGCCTCCTTAGCCAATGGGTACGCAGGGTGCACTGTCCATCACTGCACAGCCTGGTGCTTCCTCTGCTGATGGGATTGAAATCCTCTGCAAAAAAACCTGCTGCAGAGATCGAGGTAAGAGAGATTAAAAATAAATGTTTCCTACTGAAGCTGCTAGATTTAGTTAATTACAGTCACTGTCACAACCTTATTGCTGTCCTTTTAGCAGGGTGAAAGTAACTTTACACACATGTAGCATAGGTATTAGCTTTTGTCACCATGTTAAAAGGACAGCAGTATGGGTAGCATTACAGTGACTGTTATTAGTCCAGGTTCACTAAACTAGCCATTGCTCTGAAAAGCAATCCATGCAGATTGCTTTTCAGGTCCCTTTTTAACATGAGCCATCTGATCGGGTCTGCCTGTTCATTTTTCAGGCAGACCTGATCACACCCTCCATTCTCCTTTATGGAGTGGCAGATGTAAATGGGATTGATTCATATGAAATGCAGATTTAAACTATGTATGGGCAGGCTGAAGGTACCCAAGTTGATTGATCGATCACCTTGAGGACAACGTACAACCAGTCTGTCAGATTTTACATACGCTTATCGCTAGCAGCTCTTGTAGCTGCTAGCAATAATCACTGTGTTTTCCTGGCAGGGGCGGCACTGGGAGAACACAATGGCTCCGCAGGAGGGTTTCCCCTGTCTGTGTTGATGGGGGAATCAAGGCAAAATGTTTTTCCTGCAAGCCATGGGACAAAAACAAATGTTTTTTTAATTCTTCCATAATTTAGCCAAAATAGGAAAAAAAGATGTTTGCTTTTGTATATTCTTTATATTCTAAGTTTTATACATAACCAGAACATCTAACAAGGTTATATCATTATATCACTTCCTGTCTTGGTGTCACCGGGACAGGAAGTGAGGGAATCTCCCGGTGGGGATATAGCCAGCAATTGTTTCCTTGTATATATAAGATGGACATTATAAGGCAACAATTGCAAGCTATTTCCCCCACAGTGAGATTCCCCCACTTCCTGTTCTGGTGACACGAGGGGAAATCTCATGCCATGATTTAACCCTATTAGAAATTCTAGTTCCGTATCAAAAGTATACATAAAGTAAGCACTTTTTTTCCAAAGTGGCTAAATTATGGAGGAGTTAAAACTCCATAGTGTGATCCTGGGATATGACGCTATGCTCATACACTGCTGAATGTGTCTGTTCATTGTGTCTGTGCTGAATTATCCTGGATTCCTGAATTCCTGGAAGAGGAGGACATGGGATGGGGGGATGGGACTGGAAGAGGAAGAGGACATGGCATGGAGTAGAACATAGGATGGAGGACATGGGACTGGAGGAGGAGGAGGACATGGGACTGGAGGAGGAGGAGGACATGGGACTGGAGGAGGGGGAGGACATGGGACTGGAGGAGGAGGAGGAGGACATGGGACTGGAGGAGGACATGGGACTGGAGGAGGAGGAGGACGACCTGGGACTGGAGGAGCAACAGGGCATGGGATGGAGGAGGACATAGGATGAAGGAGATGGGACTGGAGGAGGAGGACATGTGACTGGAGGAGGAGGACATGGGATAGAGGACATGGGATGGAGGAGATGAGACTGGAGGAGGATAAGGACATGGGATTGAGGAGATGGGACTAGAGGAGGGGAAGGACATGGGATGGAGGGGAAGGAGGGCATGGGATGGAGAAGATGGGGCTGTAGGAGGAAGAGGACTTAGGATGGAGGAAATGGGACTGAAAGAGGCGAAGGAAATGGGATGGAGGAGGAGAAGGAGATGGGATGGAGGAAATGGGACAGAGAGGAATGATGTAGGATGGAGGAGATGGGACTGAATGAGGAGGAGAAGGACATGGGATCGGGGAGATGAGACTGGAGGAGGAGGACATGGAATTGGACTCAGTGGGACTGCCAGTGGGCGGGCTCAGGGGAATGTAGATGGTCAGGTCTAGGGATGGGGGAGATGGGGGGGACCAGGGGGCCCAGGCCTAAAACTGTGTAAGGGGCCCAAAAATTTCTGATGGCGGCCCTGGTTCTCACACCCAGGGTCGCAGCTCACATGGACTGGTGACAATGGCAGACCCATATCAGGCACAATGCCTGGAAAACCTGCTACACCAGTATGACATGTTTACTAATTGGGTCCATTACCTTTTTTCATCCAGTCTGGCAAAATATATTGGGATTGAATTTCCCCAAGTGGCCCTCTCTCACCTACCACCTACTCACAGACTCTCTATGGAGCAGGTCAGTCCAGCGCAGTCATTAAATTTTCTAAAAAACTATGTTTACGAATTGTCTACTTTATACACAGTGCAGGCATATTTTCATCTTTATTTACAAACAAAAAATCTCAACAAAAAATTGTTATTGAAAAAAATGATAATATTAACATTAGTCCCTAGAGAGATTTGTCCATGATCACATTAACTTTTAGTCCTTGGGTAGGATGTTTCCTTGGACACTTTAAACATATTGGACTAGGTGGGACTTTAGATGAGACCCAAGCTGGTGTTGCCCGGCGTCTCCATCCCTATAACGAGAAACAAAATGAGGTTGAAGGATTGTAAGAGGTGCATGAAAGTCAGCCAGCCCCCAGTCTGATGTACTCACCCTCCAGTCTGTCACCAACCAAATAAAACCTGTCTCTTGGTACAAAGAACAGGGGTTTAGTTGACACACATTTGCAAACGCATGTGAAAGCTGCAGAGCCACTTCACGGCACCCTGTTTAAATCTGCAGTCCTACACTCTTAATTTAGTGTCCTCACACTGGAGGCACATGGCCGCTAATGGGTGGATGGGGAACAGGTGGGAGGGAGACAGCCCAACCTCCCCCAACCCATCCCCATGCACGACTGGCTGTTGTCTCAAAAGCTCAAATAATTAGGTTATAATATAACCATGGTGCAAACTGGAAAAGACCAGCTGAAAAGCATTACACCTCCATCCCCTTGGTGGATGCAGTATATGGATAGGAAGGGGGGCTGGCTGACTTTCATGCACCTCTTACAATCCTTCAACCTCATTTTGTTTCTCGTTATAGGGATGGAGACGCCGGGCAACACCAGCTTGGGTCTCATCTAAAGTCCCACCTAGTCCAATATGTTTAAAGCAACCAGGGATGGAGACGCCCTGCTTACAGCTTGGTGCCTCATCTAAAGTCCCACCGTGCGATTTTCGTGCGTTTTTGGTGGATGCAGTTTTGAATTGACCCTAGTGTTTTCCATATACAGGGATGGAGACCAATAGCATGACCTGCTTGTCTCCTATAAAGTCCCAAAGGAAATTAGGGATTTCAAAGGCAGTTTGCTTTACAGGCCATGCCCCATACATAAAATCCCTTCCTATCCATATACTGCATCCACCAAGGGGATGGAGGTGTAATGCTTTTCAGCTGGTCTTTTCCAGTTTGCACCATGGTTATATTATAACCTAATTATTTGAGCTTTTGAGACAACAGCCAGTCGTGCATGGGGATGGGTTGGGGGAGGTTGGGCTGTCTCCCTCCCACCTGTTCCCCATCCACCCATTAGCGGCCATGTGCCTCCAGTGTGAGGACACTAAATTAAGAGTGTAGGACTGCAGATTTAAACAGGGTGCCGTGAAGTGGCTCTGCAGCTTTCACATGCGTTTGCAAATGTGTGTCAACTAAACCCCTGTTCTTTGTACCAAGAGACAGGTTTTATTTGGTTGGTGACAGACTGGAGGGTGAGTACATCAGACTGGGGGCTGGCTGACTTTCATGCACCTCTTACAATCCTTCAACCTCATTTTGTTCCTTGGACACTTTAACAACCATTTTAGGCCTTGGGTGAAACGTTTTTTTTTCTTGGCAGGCCTCCTACGTAGGGGAATACTTGATGCAAGGATGAACAGATGTGAAAGTCTTGAACAGTATTAGCTTTTTATCTGTGCTTTTTACCGGTCTACGTTTGTTAAAGACAAGGGACATTTGTTTTTCCCATGTAGAGCTGAAAAATGCAAGGTCAGGTCAGAAAGATTGGAAGCCACTCTTCCCCCATCATGCAAGCATAAGGCAAATCGGTCAGAAACCACTACATGTCATGTTTCCTAAGAACAGTCTTTCCCAGACTTGTATGAAACTTTGATTAGCTGGCGCAAACCACAAACATTTTTGATTTAGCTCTACTTCTGAACCAACAACAACAACAAATGATTGAACTTTTTCAGTAGTGGAGTACTGGCAATGTTCAGCGGTCAATTTACAATAAAAAGTGGAAGCATAATCGTAGTTATAGGACGTGATGACTCCAGATTTGAAGAATAGCACTGTTTCTGGTAATAAAGTGATCCTTTCTGTTCTTCTTTCTCTAAACCATGTAGCTTAAGCAGCTAAAACGTGCAAATGCTGACTCTTGTCAAATATTCACAGCTAAGCTTTTGTCTTCCCCCTCCAGCCACTCCCTTTGGCTGACATTGCTAATTGCTAATACTTATTGTACTTTAGTGTAAAGAATTAAACTCTATAAGAAATACATGGGGGAATTCATAAAGGGCGTTGTATACACAGTTTAGAATTCTGTTGGGGCACAGCACAAAAAGTTTAGGTGCTTGCGCTTAATTTACGGACCTGTCTGTGACAGAAACATAAACTGAACTGAGAGATTAGTTCCATTTTCCATTGGGTCCGCTTCACTTTTGAGTGACAGCACACAGCAGTGGCATAGGTGTGCGCACAAGGTGTTCCAGGAGTGCATGGGCACACCCTAATCTCCCTATGTAGTGTTGATTTCCTCTGCTTCCTGGCGCCCGCTGTACCCCCCCCTGCAGTGCTGCCAGCTTCCCTTGTCTCCCGCCAGTTGCTGTGGGGGATGTTTCAGGATGGAGAGTGGGGGAAGGTGCTGGTAAATATTTTATTTACCGACCTCTTCCTTTTCTGAATGAACACAGTGAGTGATCTGTACTGTTTGCTCTTGTGTGCATTCTTAACTGAAGCATAGTAAGCTATATTTATTATGCTTCGGTTTGTGAACGAGCAGGAAACTGCTGAGCACAGAGCACTTCCCGTTAGTTCACTGTCCAGTGTAGCTGAGGTTGTAGAGAAAGGTACTGGGGAAGCTCTGTTCTCTCTGTTTCTTTCTTTGTCTCAAAAGTGAGACATAAGGGGTCTGTTAAGACTTTTGATATTCCACCAATCCCCTCAATTTGGGTCCTAAAAAAAAAAAAAAAAAAAACTGATTAAAAAATAATACATTTAGAAAATAATTAAAAAAAAAAAAAAAACGACTGACACCAATCTCTGCTCTACTGACATGGTCCACTACTCTGCTGATATACACCCATGTGTGTTTGTATTTTGGGGTGCACACTCTAATGCAATAGGCTGCACACGTCAATGGGCAGTTGGCAAATCCAAAGCTGCTATTCCACCCACTGCTGTGCACTGTTACTCACAAGTGGACTAAACCTGATGGATAACTAATCTCTTAGTATTTTCCCAATCCTGCCTGCTACCCTAGCAAATTATTGGTTGCAAGGACTGGCCAGGGGAGGATGTAACTTCTCCCCCTATTGAGACTTGTTCCGCCCCCCTTCTCCCCCAGAGTGAACTGAGAATGGAACTGGAAAAATTTTGCCCAGACTCCAGAGGGGAACCTGCCAGAACAATAAGGTAAGGAAAGAGTGGGCGGAGCCCCCTTTACATCAGCGTCCCCAGATCCCCTTTTACATCAGAGTATCCTCTTAAATCAGGGTTTACAGAGCCCCTCTTACATCAAAGCTACATCAGAGTTCCCCTTTACATTGTAAGGGGGAACTCTGCAGATCCTGATGTAAGGGGAGTTTTGGGAAGCCTGATTTACGGGGGAGCGCCAGAGACTCAGATGTTAGGGAGAATGCTGTGGACTCTGGTGTAAAAGGGGAAACATGTAAGGTGATCTCCGGTCATTTTCCTTTTAAATTGGGGTTCGCAGAGTCCCGCTTACATCATAGTCTGCAGTAAACCCCCTTACATCAGGGTTCCCAGAGTTTCCCTTTACATAATGAGAAATGACAGCCCTCTATGCTGGGACTTGTAGTGCCCTCTCTAGGTAACCGATCAGTCTCCACGGAGGGCACTACAAGTCCCAGGATAGTGAGCTGCCATTCCTCAGTCCCCAACAGACGCCACTCCAAATCCCTGCGTAGCAGAATTTCAGAGTGTAAACTGCCCTGGAGAATTTAATCAAAGGTTATATCATCAACCCAAATTTGTACAAATATAATGGCAAAAATAATGCTGCATACTCACACTCGTACAGTTGAATCAAAGGATTTCCGGTAAGTACTTATATGTATGCCAGAGACAAAAAGGGGATTGAGGGAGTGAAAGCTCAAAGGTTCCGCCAGGATCAACTAGCACGGAAACCAGTCCTAATGAGATAGTAATATTGGTAATGAATAAGTGGATATCATAACATATCTGATATATGTGTAGCACTGCCCCCGTAGGGACTGCTTAATATACACTCTGAGGGTCCCCCTGGTTACCAACACATGGCTATAAGCAAATGCAATTCTTACACTCTTCTTGGCTCTTCAATTCAATAAACAGTCCAGGGGTGTTTGTTTTTTTTTGTTGTTTATTGTTGTAATGGGGATAGGAGAAGGGAATAGTGGGATACTCCAATTTAACTATTCACAGTATTTTAGGACTTCTATCGCTGCTACACTTATAGGTGTGGGACAGTCAGGCTGTCAATTCATCCTGTCACTTTAGATGAATAGGGGTTAAGTCTCTTGCTTCCTCTCAAGATGACTTGGTGAACTGTATCTTATCTTATCTTATCTTCAGGACACTCTCACTAGCATCCTCTTTCTGCTGACTATACTATGAGCAGGGGTGACCCCCTCAGGTCAGGCCCCTTGACACGAGTCCCTGTACTCATGATCCTGCAGCCACAGGGTCTCCAGTGTCTCCCCTCTTTCAGTTAGCTTCCCTGGACCTCTGGGTTCAGCTCCTCTCAACCGCTCCTTTGGCCCTCAGGACGACCCCCTGCGACCGCATGGCATCTACAGAGGAGGAGGCAGCCGCCCCCTCCCTCTGGGACTCCACTCTCCAGCGAAAATACCTGAGCACATGTGCTCCTGACTTTTATACAGTATCCCAGCATGCACTGGGGTGACCTGCTGTCTGCCAATCATCCGGACTGTATCAAAAGCCTATGCACCTATTCATCAGGTTTCCTCCCACTGTCCAACATGCCTCCCTATTGGACCAGTATGAAACACACTCCAGGCTGAATAAATCGCATACTGAGCAAAATGAGCAGACGTCACTAACAGATCCTGCTCTTTAGTAGGCAAAGAGCAATATAGATTTATCTGCAGCCCCTCTGGTAAGAAGACAGAGCCCAAAACTATACTCTCTCACTAGTACCTAAGTAGGAGGATGCTACATATGTCTCAAAGAATATGCTATAAAGTTCTTGTAGGGTTTGGGTCAGTGGTGTATTTTTGTTTTGTGCTGCCCTAGGCAAGACTAAAATTGGGCGTCCCCTCCTATGTAATTTTGCCCCATTCCTTCCTTTTTAATGGATGTAACTCCCTCCAAAATTGAAGGACTACAAGTCCCAGCATGAACCACTGAGTTCTCACGAGAGGGGGGTGAGAGGGAGTTGGAGAGAGAGAGTGGAGTGGGTGAGGGAGGGAGAGAGAAGAGGGATGAGAGAGAGGGGGATGAGAGAGAGAGCGGATGAGAGAGAGAGCGAGGGGGGGATGGGAGAAAGAAAGAGAAGGGGGCGTGAGGGAGAGAGAGAGAGAGAGAGAGGGGAGTGGATGAGGGATGAGAGGGAGAGGGCAGATGAGAGAGAGAGAGAGAGAGGGGGGGAAGGGGGATGGGGGGGGGGGTGAGAAGGGGGATGAGAGAGAGATGGGGGGTGAGAGAGAGGGGGGATGATAGAGAGAGAGAAGGGTATGAGAGAGATAGCGAGGGGGGGGTGGGAGAGAGAAAGAGAAGGGGGTGTGAGGGAAAAAGAGAGGGGTGAGAGAGAGAGAGGGGGTGAGAGAAGGAGAGTGAGAGAGGATGTGATATAGAGGGGGATGAGAGAGTGAGGGGGGGTGGTGAGAGAGAGAGAGAGACAAGGGGGTTGAGAGAGAGAGAGGGGGGGGGGGTGAGAGAGAAAGAGAGAGGGGAGGTGAGAGAGAAAGAGAGAGAGGGGAGGTGAGAGAGGCAGCTCTAGCAATCAGTGGGCAATAGAGTCTAAGGTGGAGGGGGCGGATTTTTTGACACCCCCCTGGAAAGTGCTGTCCTAGTCCTGGGCCTTGTGGGCCTCATGTGGCTCAGCAGGTGACAGAAGTCACCTGCAGGGCTGCGTGACAGAGAAAGAAGCTTTGGGATAGGCTAGTAAGGTATATAAAAAGGGGTTCCGTCCTAGCGGGGCACATTCGCCACAGAAGGCATATTCTGTGGTGTTCCCCATCCCTCCCTCCCCTTGTTTGTCGTGGCCTTTATTATGTGTTGGGTCACCTTTGTTGATATAAACAAAGGGGGATGGTTTTTTACTGATTATCTGAGGCCCCGTTCACACTGGGGCGACGCTACTTTGCCGGGCGACCTCATAGGTCGCGGCGCGCTGCTCGCACCGCGACCTCGGAGCGGCCGGCACAGACTTCATAACATTGAAGTCTATGCAGGTCGCTCCGGGTCGCCCCAAAGAAGCTCCGGACCCTTTTTCTAAGTTGGAGCGACTTGTGTCGCTCCTATTAGAACGGGTCCACGGCTTCTCTATGGAAAGCGACCTACGGGGACCTGTCAGGCGACCAGGTCGCCCCAGTGTGAACGGGGGCTGAATGAGCTAAATTTATTTATGGTTGGAAGTTATGCTTAATCTGAAATTATATTTATTTATGCATCCTGAGCCGTAGTGGCTGGATTGTCAAGTGTGTGTTTTAACTTGTTTATTTATTTATTAACATTTTTTAAACCAATAATAAAACGGCCACGGCCAATCTTTTCCAAAAGTTAAGGTGTCTGTGTTTTTTATTTCCAGTTTTTAAAGTAATATAAGTATTTTCCTGCCTACTATCCCATAGATGTAACAATGATTTCACTTTTTTATGTTTGAACTGAGATATACTTTGCTTTGGGAGGATGGTAAAAAATGATTATGCGGTTATCCCAGTAGATACAAGGTAACTGAAAGGCAAGGAAGATGTGGGCACATCTAAAGGGATTCCATGGATGCCCTGTTGCTTTATGAAAGCTGCTATTCAGGCACCCAAGTCCCTGCCTCATATGTAGATAAGGCTTAAGGTGACAGCCAATCATTTGCCTGGTGGGTGAGATGGTTGGTGCTCTTTAGTTGTGCAGGAGACGCTCAGGCATGTTGCTGTCCAACCTCTTTTGCAGCAAGCTGTGATTTTGCTTTTGGGTAAACCACTTAGTGGAAATTTTATAAGCATTTTGGAAGCAGCACTTTTCCAAAAGAACCTGATGTGTTAGGCTGGCCATACACTATACAATTTTCTTATTCAATTTCCTTTAGATTTACCTTAAACTATGTAGTGCAAGGGCCTGCCTGATTGCATACAAATTGAAAGTGTTTAGGTTTGACCCTATATTACATGGTTTTGGTAAATCTAAAGGAAAGTTGAACAAGAAAATTGTATAGTGTATGGCCAGCCTTATTGCTGATGTTTAGGCTGATCGCTTTCACCAACATTTGTCTGATCGCTTTCACCAACATTTGTCTGATCGCTTTCACCAACATTTGTCTGATCGCTTTCCCCAACATTTGTCTGATCGCTTTCACCAACATTTGTCTGATCGCTTTCACCAACATTTGTCTGATCGCTTTCACCAACATTTGTCCGATAAGACGCCAGCGATCTCTGTTTAGTAAAGGAGGGGATTTTGCTGCAACAGAATGGGGGAGATTGACCAAAACAGCTGTGCATGGTAGCCAATTAGCTTCTTACTTCAGCTTATTCAACTAACCAGTTCACCCCCGGCAAAATTTGCCCCCTTAACCAATTGCCGACCGCACGCCGCAGTTGTAAGGCGGCAGTCTGGCTCTCCCAGGCAAAGTCCCGTACATGTACAGCCCTCGCCTAGGAGGAGCTAGGGGGCGATTGCGTGCCACCGGAGGCGCGTTCCCGCCCCCGCTCGTCAGCTGGGAAGCTAGTGCGTGTGGCAGGGGGCTCCGATGGCCGCCGGCCACTCGCGATCTCCCGCAGCTGAGAGAGAAGGACTTCTCCCTGAAGTGATCACAGATGTCATGTGATCCTGCTATATAGGATCACATGTCTCTGTGATGACTTCACGAGCCACGCCCCCCCCACAGTTAGAATCACGTCCCCTAGGGCCACATTTAACCCCTTGATCACCAGTAATGTTAACCCCTTCCCTGCCAGTGTCATTTTTACAGTAACAGTGCATATTTTTAGCACCGATTACTGTAGTAATGTCACTGGTACCACCAAAAGTGTCAAAAATGTCAGTTAGGGGTCTGATCTGTCCACCGCAATGTCGCAGTCCCGCAAAAAATCGCAGATCGCCGCCATTACTAGTAAAAAAAAAAAAAAAACATACAAATGACATATAAATCTTTCCCGTAGTTAGTAAACACAATAACTCTTACGCAAACGAATCTAAATACGCTTATTGCGATTTTTTTTTTTTTTTTTTTTTTTTTTTTTTTTCACCACAAATATGTAGCGAAAAACAAATTGGCCTAAAATGTTAAAAACGTTTAATTTTTAAATTTTTTTTTTTTAGAATTTCATATAAAAGAATGTGAAAAATAATGTTATTTTTCAAAATTGTCGCTCTTTTTTTTTTTTTTTTTTTTTTTTATAGCACAAAAAATAAAAATTACACTGGTGATCAAATACAACCAAAAGAAAGCTCTATTTGTGGGAAAAAAAGGAAGTCAATTTCATTTGGGTACAGCATCGCACGACCGCGCAATTGTCCGTTAAAGTCACGCAGTGCCGAATCGCAAAATAGGGCCTGGTCATTGAGCAGCCAAATCCTCCCGGTCTTAAAGTGGTTAATGAACAGGCCATTTTAAAAGATCTTTCAGCAACACCCTTCTCCTAGGTGAAGATTCAGGATCTGGGTTCTCCTAGATGGATGGCTCAAAACTCCTGTGAGGTTGGCTCAAATCCCAGGCGGCTCAAAAAATACAGGGAGAAATACTCATGGTGCAGTATGAGTATTGCACCCCAATCCTGAATCTTCCCCTAGGAGGAGGGTGTTGCTGAAAGATCTTTTAAAGTTCTACCTGCACTATAGGTCCTCAGAGGCCTGGGTGCATCTGGTAAGTGACCTCAGCTCACTGGGTAAAGGATCAGATACCCCCTAAAGAGTGCACTTTAAAGTGGAGTTCCACCCTATTTTTATACTTACCTCCATCTTCTCGCTCCGGGTCACCTGAAAAAGAAATGGATAATCGCATATTTTTTTTTTTTTTACTTACCTCGTAGCGAAGAAAAAATACTCACCTTACTTCCTTCTTCCTCCTTCCTCGGCCGCGGCCCGTCGTCACTTCCTGGCTCTGCAATGATTCCTGGGAGCTGAACGTCATAGCTCCCAGGAATCATTGCGCCTGCACCGGCCCCGACGTCAGTTCCAGGTCACGCGCGTCATCCCCTTCTAAACAGCTTCTGGGCATGCCCAGAAGCTGTAGAGGGATGACGCGCGCGACCCGGAAGTGACGTCGGGGCCGGCGCAGAGCATCGTGGGACCAAAGAAGGCGGAAGAAGACGCCGAAGGGGATCTCGCTGGCTTCAAGCTGCCCACATCTGAGATGGCAGTGCTGGACAAGACGTTTGCAAGGTAAGTATTTGTCCTAACAGGTAAGTGCAACCCGGGACAGATCAGAGGCTAGCCATTGTGGAATGTACTAGCCCTGACTGTCCCGGGGGTATTAAAAAAAAAAAAAAAAAAAATCCAGGGTGGAACTCCGCTTTAAGGAATCACATGAGAAATTATCACTTGTTTTGGAAGTTGGAACGTTTATATTCTTTTTTATGGACTTTTTTGCAATCTTCTAATTATGTAATTTTTATATGGTGTGTCACTTTTATATTCATATTCATTTTTGTGTTTAAGACCCGGTTCACACTGATGCGAGTGCCGGGTTCGCATGTAATGTCGGAGCGCACTGCTCCGACATTACATGCGATCAGCTGTGCGGTGCGAGTTTAGCCATACAGTTTGTATGGCTAAATTCGCATCGCACCCGGTGCAAACACGCACAGGAGGCATTTTTGCAGCCGCATCAGGATCGGATTGCACAGCGGTTCACACTTGTGCGATCCCATCCTGTGCGAACTGCACGATCGCACTGCGATATGCGATCAAACTGGGGGTGTCGTTAAGATTACATTGACACCCCCAGCGGATCGCATATGGCAGTGTGAACTGCCGGGGGTGCGTGTGCGATGCGGGGAAAGGCTGCGAATTCGCAGCCTTCCCGCATCGCAATAGTGTGACCCGGCTCTAACACTCATTCACATTTATTCAAGTCACACCTTTATTGCTTTTTTTGTATTGGAGTATCTTTTTTCCTTATATAATTTATTGCATGAAGCAACTTTACTTATTTATATTTACCAATATTAATGCACTTATTCACAACACTTGTATTGGTTACCTGAGAAGGATACGGCACTAGCACCTTATTATTCCACCATCCATCCAAGTTTGTATTTTGCACCATCACCTATATCTATAGGTTTTTTTTCCTAAATTGCACAGATAGTAAGCACTTTCTGGTGATTTTTACCACAATATTTATTGAGGTTTGTGATTTTAAATGTATGACCGATTGCATGATGCATCTGTGTTAGTGCCTCACTACTTCATTTCCATTTAAAGCTGGATACACACTATCCAACTTTTGTGGTTAGATTTCCTTCAGATTTACCTTTTCTATGTAGTGCAAGGGCCTGCCAGATTGCATACAAATTGAAAGTGTTTAGGCTTGACCTCATATTATATGGTTTTGTCTAAAGGAAAAAGTCTTCAGAAAATCTTATAATGTGTATGGCCCATAAGTCTATTATACCTAAATTGAGAGCAGCTTCACATTTTTATTGTTATTTTAAAAGGGAGGCGCCAAAAATCTCTACATTTGCCTTCTACACTATACAATTGTCTTTCGATTTTTTTTTTTTTTCCTTCAGATTTACCAAAACCATAAAATATGAGGTCAAATCTAAACACTTTCAATTTGTATGCAATCAGGCAGGCCCTTCCACTACATAGTTGAAGGTAAATCTAAAGGAAATCTAACAACAAAAGTTGTATAGTGTGTATCCAGCTTAATGCCTCGTACACACGTTCAGATAATTGGACGACTTATCGTTCGCAATTTGTTGCATGATACTAATATTGAATTCAACAATGCACATAAACGTAGGATTTTTTTCGTACGATTCCAGAAAAGCTTCCTGGTTGCTTAGCTACGTATCAGATGGTGAAAAACAATGGCAGCCAGGCTTTTTCCGTGCTATTTTAGTGTTTCTGATCATGCACGGTCCTGTCGATCGATTTTTAGCGGACGCACACTGTACTGATTAACCACTTATGCCCCAGCCCTATTTCGGACACTTTTTGTTTACAAGTTAAAATCAGTATTTTTTCCTAGAAAACTACTTAGAACCCCCAAACATTATATATATTTTTTTTAGCAAAGACTCTGGAAAATAAAATGTCGGTCATTGCAATATTTTTTGTCACGTGGTATTTGCGCAGCGGTCTTTAAAACGCCATTTTTTTGGAAAAATTTTGAAAAATCACATTTCACTGCATTTAAAAAATACTAAAGGGTAAAGTTAGCCCATTTTCTTTTGTATATTGTAAAAGATGATGTCACGCCAAGTAAATAGATACCCAACATGTTACGGTTTAAAATTGCGCATCCTCCGTGGGATGGCGAAAAACTACGGTCAATAGAGATCTCAATAGGCGACGCTTGAAATTTATTTAACGGTTACCAATTTAGAGTTAGAGTGTAGCTCTTTTTTTTTAATTATTGCCCACGCTCTGGCGATCGCGGCGATACCTCACATGTGTGGTTTGAAAAGCGATTTCATTCGCGGCTCGACTTCCGTATACGTTTTTTTTTGTGCGCGAGCTAACGGTGACGGGGGTGGCTAAAATTTTTTATTTTTTTTCCTATTTATTTATTTTTTTTAACTTTATTACAGGTTTTAAAAAAAAAAAAATCTGATCACTTTTATTGCTGTCACAAGCAATGTAAACATCCCTTGTGACACCAATATGTAGTGACAGGTACTCTTTATGGAGGGATTGAGGGTCTAAAAGACCCTAGACCCCTCCACTACACTTCCATGTATGCAAAAACGCCGAAAACTGCGTTTTTGCATACAGCCGTTTTTTAAATTTGCCGCTTTTTGCAGCACAGTAACCCGGAAGTGACGTCATGTCGTGTTATGTCATCGGAGACCCGATCTAAGCCATTTCCGGCATTAATCGGGACTCCATCCAGCCGGCGGACGTGCCGGCTGGGTGCTCGGGGCTCCCGGTGGGACGGGAGCCCCGAGCAAAGTCACGGAAGGCGGCGGGAGGGGGGGGACGTTCCCTCCCGCTCACTCGGGTAACGATCGAGCGGCTCCCGAGCCGATTCGGTCGTTACGGACGGAAAGCCGACCGTTGGCTGTAAACCACGGTACCGGGATGATGCCTCTAGCTAGAGGCATCATCCCGGTATACCCCCGCAAAGTCTGCCGACGTAGATATATGGCGATATGCGGTAAGTGGTTAAACTATTGTCGTTCGCTAGGCTATCGTATGACAGACGTTTTCGTGTTTGTCCCTCCGGATTTTGTTGGATGAACTGTTGTGATCGGCTGTCGAAAGCTGTGTACTAACGATCAGATTATCGTGCGATCAAGTCGAAAGCGATTATTTTCGTACAGTTATCTGAACGTGTGTACGAGGCATAAGTGAAGTATGAAAGCATTACACCGGTACAACACATCTGCACTAAATAAAAACAAATTATTGGTTAGTATAATTGATTTTTGGGTGTTTCTTGCAGGCGTATTTTTACTGATCTGTGATGATTTCATGCACAACAGCAGGGACACGCTTATTATTTTCTCCCACACAGTTTCTGAACCGCTAGCATCTGAAGGGTAATTGAAACACACCAAGGTACTTAGTAAACATTGACTGTAATAAAGGGGTAGCTTTGTTTAATTACACAGCCAAACAATGCCCTACAAGATTCATAGCGCTCAGCACAGAACCATTCTTCTTTTCAGCCTCAATAATACCTTATGAATCCCCTCCACTGCATGTAAAATGTTCTAACCATGATATTAGGATTGCTATCGGCATGGAAGATGAGTGCCTTACTGTTTGGACTAGGAGTGGGTGTGCCATTTGTCATAATTTGTAGATCATATTTCCCGTGAAACTAATTTTGACCACAGCAGCTTACAACATCATCAGACTCCTATTTATCTTTCCTACTGTAATAATACTTCTGTAACATATGACACTAATTTGACAACCAAAGCACAATACTTGCTTGGCACTGTTTGCAGCCTTTATTATGCTCATCATTTAGCACTGCCATCGTTGAAAGAATAACGGTGATGGGGGTCAATGGGATCCAAGAGTAGGGATCAGCAATGATCATGAATCAGAGTTGGCTTTGCATGATGTAGATTCCAGCACATGATTACTAGTGATCCATACCACCGATCAGCTAGGCATTCCTTGTGACATTGGTGGGCCATCTTTCCTGACCCAGAAAACAGTTTTGCCATTAAGAAGGGAAGAATTGAATTGGTGGTTTTCCATATAAAACCTCTGTTCTCCTGCCATTAGTTATACTGTGGGCAGGGAAGAATAGTGTATTTGAAAAGTGGTTACTTTTAACCACTTCAGCCCCAGGAGGTTATACCCCCTTAATGACCAGGCCATTTTTTGTGATTCGGCGCTGTGTTACTTTAACTGACAATTGCACGGTCGTGCGATGCTGTACCCCAATAAAATTTATGTCCTTTTTTTTTCCCCACAAATAAAACTTTCTTTTGGTGGTATTTGATCACCTGTGCAACTTTTGTTTTTTGCGCTATAAACAAAAAAAGAGCGACAATTCTGAAAAAAAAAAAAAAAAACTATATTTTTCGCATTCTGCTATAAAACATTCCCAATATAAAAAATGTAAAAATTTAATCTTTTCATTAATTTAGGTCAATTTGTATTCTGCTACATATTTTTGGTAAAAAAAAATCCCAATAAGCGCATTTTAATTGGTTTGCGCAAAAGTTATCGCGCCTACAAACTAGGGGAAAGACTTATGTCAGTTTTATTTTTTTATTTTTTACTAGTAATGGTGGCAATTGGCAATTTGTAGTGGAACTGCGACATTGCAGCAGACCGATCGGACCCCTTACTGACACTTTTGGGGGGACCAGTGACATTACTACAGTAATCAGTGCTACAAATATGCACTGTTACTGTAATAATGAAACTGGCAGAAATGGGGTTAACTCAGGGGCGATCAAAGGGTTAAGTGTATGCCTAGGGGGTGTTTTCTAACTGTGAGGGGGATGGGCTGTATGTGCAGGCATCATCCTGGTATATTGGCTGCAAACTGAGGACGTCCATGGAGTCATACGGGCGGGAACTAGGTAATGTGTTACTAAACCCAGGACCTTGCATTCACTATATCTGGTCTCCCACAGTACACAGAACTTCTGCTGCGGATCTAAAAAAGGGTCCTGTGCATGTTGTGTCCGAATCCGATGCGAATTCAGCCATACAATCTGGCTGAATTTGTATCGCACAGACATTGCATGTGATTTTCAAAGTAGTGTGCTCCGAATCACATGCGATGTCTGTCATCACACTAATGTGAACCAGGGCTCAGTGTCATTTCTGTCTTTAAAATTGCAGGTGTAGCAGGATTCCCAGCTTTTGCTGGTTATGGGTCCGCCAGGGTTACCGCTAACAACAACAGCACATTTAAGCATGTTCTCCAAGTGTGAGCACTGAGACATGGAACATTCCAGTATCTTTGGGTTTTTTAGGTTTATTGAGAACTTGGATGGGAGAAGGGATGAGTGGGATACTCCTCTGGCTCAACTATGCACAATATTAGTGGGACAACTGAAAAACGTCTATTAGCGCTGACTTGACACTGGCTGGATGCCAGATAACGATGACTTGCTGTCTGTTAATGCTGAACTGACTTCTGACACTTTCATGTGGCACAAAGTCCTAGTTAAAGCTTCCTTTACCCCTCTTCACTGAGGTAGCTACTTAGACTGCTGCAGTGCTTAACACTTCAGGGGCCACACCGGCACCCTCTTACACACACACACTTATCTTCAGGGCTTAAGCACTGGCACACCCTTTCCAAGCCCCCTTTACTGGTTAGCTGGCTCCTGGGTCCCTCTCACCCTCTGGAGTGGTCCCCTATGCTAGGCAGACCCCTGGGCAGTTTACAGTACTCACGACACTGCTTTCCTGGAAACTTCGGCCCCAGCAGCTCCACTCAGTCCTCAGCACACTGGATCCCTCTCTGCAGCCCAGCTCAACCTTCTGTCCTTCAGGCCGACCACCAAGGACACCTTCACTCCCGCTGACAGGAGGAGAGACAGCTGTCACCCTCCTCCTGGGACTCTGCTTCCCACCCAAAGACACCCTGTCATGTGCTCCCCTCAGACTTATATCCCCTCCCAGGATGCATTGAGGCAGATTCTGCCCTCTGGGATAGATACAAGCCCTGGTGTGCTATTGGCCAGGTTTCCTCCACTGTCCAATGAGAGCCCTTGTTTTTTGTTTTTCTTTCTAAACAGCAAGTCTCCGGGATTAAGTAATAGAATTTGATATTAACACAAGTACCCAATCTGCACTGTTTTTTGACAAACTAATAAAACAGAGTGACAGGCTCATTTCACATTTATTTATTATTTGGCACCAAAGCTCACATTTACTGTTTTTTTGTTTTTTACTCTGGACAAAAATCTGTGGTGAAACTACCAGGGTCCCAGCAGTTGCACTTGCGATCGGGCCCTGTTGTTCCATCACTGTGTATGTGTGCTTGTGTGTGTGTGTGTGTGTGTGTGGGGGGGGGGGGGCAAGACCCGGCATCTCCCCCTGTACCTTCGGCTGGTAGCTCCATATGCAGTGAAGGAGGGTGAGAGGCAGCTCTGTGGCGCCCGCAGGCTGCTGGATCTCCCTCCGGCTAGCAGATCACTTCCCTCTATACAGTGGAGAGGGGAAGAGTTTCTGACCCAGGCAGGTACCGGATTCACTAAACAAGTGAGTTGTGTCCCCTGTCCACTGTATAGAGTGAAGAGAACTGCTAACCGGAGGGAGATCCTGTGGCCCGAGAGCACCATAGAGCTGCCGACTGCCCCCCTCCCGCCCTCCTCCACTGCATAGTGAACTGCAAGTGAAGTGATCTGAGGTGCAGGGGGAGATGCTGCGGGCACCACAGACTGCCATTAATGTTAAGTTGAGTGGCCATGCGGTGGGGGTGGGGTGTAGAGATGTTCTGGGGTTGGAGGTGCACATCAAGTGGGTACAGAGCAGAGATGGGTTAGGCCTCCCTCACACTGGCGACCTGAACGTTTTTCAGGCTGACCTGATTGGTCCATCCATAACTTCCTATGGAGCGGCGGATGTCAGTGGACACATGTTTGCTGACACCCGCCACCATCTGATCTGATCCGGTCCACGAAAAACAGATGGATGGGAGATCCATTCCCCATCTGTCCGGCCGATTGGATGACAGTTGGATTGAAACAGACAGGCAGTCAGTGGGAAGGGCCCCAGATCAGTTTAAAGGGCCCCTGGACCAATGGCAAGGACCTCGGGACAGGACCCTTCATGGCCTCTGACAAAAATGTTTGTTCAATTTGGTAATAGAATTTGAAATCCACGCTAGTCACCACAGAGCAACTGCATTTGCCAAATTTCTAAGAGAAGTTGCAACTTTTTAGGCAGCTTACACACGATACTCCTGTTAGAGCATCTACCTTTTCTGGCGTAATTGCAATGCGCGCATTTCCTCGCTTATGCGCTCGCACAAATGCGCGTAAATGCGCGTAATTGCGCGCAAATTTATTCTAGCGTTCTTGATATTCAATTAGCATTTTGCCTCATTTGAGCGTATTCACGCGTATTTGCGCGTATTTGCGCGCGTCAGGCGTAAATTACTGACCAAAAATGCAGATTTTTCTATTTTGTTCTTACTGAAGAATACACGGCGCTCATTTACACGGCTGTGTGCATAGGCACATTAAGAATGAATGGGCTCTATTTTAGCTCAGAAAAAAAAAAAAGCTGTACTGAGCATTTTTAAGCTGCAGTGTGCAAGAGGCCTAAAACTCTGCAGTTAGGGCGACACTTTTTTTTAAACTGGTAGGCTGTTTCACACTCAGAAAAAAATAATTTTGTGTAATTCTGCCTTTTCCTTCATCAGCAGCTGCTTAAAAATAAATTATTAGTTCCTTTTTTTATTATCCTCAGAATTTGCTGCCTCATTGTTATATTTACTTCTCCATGCCACTGCACAGGTCCACACTTGCTGATTTCTCTGCTACTGCTGTTCCACTTACTTACCCGTTCTAATAGAAAAAGGGTCCGGAGCTTCTTTGGGGCGACCCGGAGCGACCTGCATTGACTTCAATGATATGAATTCCGTGCCGGCCGCTCCGAGGTCGCGGTGCGAGCAGCGCGCCGCGACCTATGAGGTCGCCCCGGGAAGTCAGATCGCCCCAGTGTGAACGGGGCCTTAGTGCAGTTTGTAATATATTTGGCCAATTTTTGCAATAAAAAAAGGAGGCAACAGATTTGTGGAATAGTCCTGTGGTTCAATTTTAAATCAGCCCTAGACTGCAGTGTGGGGCCAGTCAGTTGTAAATGATATAGCACAAAGGCTGGCCATACATTATACAATGTTTTGTACAATTTTCCTTTAAACCATGTAATATGACCTAAATATTTTCAATTTCTATGCAGTCAGCCAGGCCCTTGCACAACATAGTTGAAAGTAAATCTAAAGGAAAATGAACAAGAAAATTGTATAATGCATGGCCAGCTTTACAGTAGGAATTCTGCACCTGCTCTTTTTCCAATACAGCAAATAAGGGTGCACTCTCAGCCCCGTGGAAGTCAATAGAGCCACAAGCCCAGGAAAAGATAAAATCAAAATTGCCCAGACTGATACATCACTAAACCAGTGGAGGGGAGAAACACATGATCTCCAGCCCAACAGTAGGTTACACCACCCAGGAGCCTCAGGACAGTAGAAGAAGTGTGTGGATTACGGCCGCCAGGGTCAATAAGACGGGGCGTCCGCCAGAATTCATGTTTCCTGGAACCGGATGTAATTTCATACACCTGGCAGAAAAGCACCCAAACGTCAGCTGGTGAGGGCAAACTGGTAGTCTCAAATCATGTAAAACCAAAAGAGAGAAGCCAGTCAACATGTTTTGGGGGCTTGCCCCTTCCTATGGTCTATTTCCTATGTCCACCTTATCATTCATTGCACAGTGTCATTGTGGAACAGCTCTACCTATTTTTAGACTCCAACACCTGATGGCACTCTCATTGTAAGTAACCAGTAATCAAAATCAGGAATAGGCAGGGTAAGCCTGGTAAACTTATGGTTTGTTCCTGTAAAACTAGAAAAATAGTGTGCCAATGAGTGTCCCATGTGTGGAAGTGCTCTGTTGCTTCTAATCAGAGCTAATGGTTTGTCAGAATAACCTGTGCTAATAAAGTCTTGTTAGATAGCCACACGTTATATTTTAAATATATATGTAGCAGGTTTTCCAGGCATTGGGCCTGATGTGGGTTTGCCATTGTCACCGATTACCTCCCTAGCTCATGTGAGCTGCGACCCTGGGTGTGAAAACTGAGACATTGACAACTCCGGCATCTTTGTTTTGTGGTTTTATTGTAGATAAAGGGGATGGGAGAAGGGAATGAGTGGGATACTCCTTTAGGCTTAACTAGATACAATTTGGGACTTTATCCGGAAAATGTCTGTTAACGCTGCCTTGACGCCAGCCGATGCTAGCCAGCGCTCACTGACGCTTAGAACACACTGTAACTTGACAGAAGTGCTGAATCCTCGACTCTAGGTCCAGAAGACTCAGGACTGTGGAGCAAAGAACTACTGACACTGCTCCAATGCAAAGTCTCTGACCACTCTCTCCAGCCTGGTACTGGCTGGAGGTGGCATGCTGTGAATTAATGTATAACTGCAACTCTCAAATGGTACTCTGTACAATTCAGGGCCCAAACCGCTGGCGCCACCTTTACACTTTTAGCTCTTCAGGGTCCACTGACTATGTACCCCCTCTGCTACTTCAGAGTCCTCAAGCTAGGTACCCCCTTTACAGCTAGCTGACACTGAAACCCAGAACCTCCTCCAGAGTGGTCTCCTCCAACTCTTCAGGCAGACCCCCAAGGACAACCCTCAGTACTCACGACCTGTGTAGGCTTTCCTGGGACTGGACCCCTCTCACTCTCCGCTGGTTCTCGGCAGAGATGTATAGTAACGAAGTAGAACTACTTAAGTACTGTACTTAAGTACCGAAATGCGGTATCTGTACTTTCCTAGAGTAGAATTTTTTTCTCCTACTTCTACTTTTACTTCACTACATTTTTTCGATGATTTCGATACTTCTACTCAAGTATTTTTTTTTTGTGCTGCATAGTTACTTGTTACTTTTAAAAAAATTACCACTGCCAGAACAGTAGATGGCAGGTTGCATAAAGCTCAAAAAAATGTGTATAATGTCATTTGTAAATCAGCGCATTCGAAAATAAAGGCTGTGTATAATAAAAGCTGCTATACCAAATCTTTCCAATAAAAAGAAAATATGAAACAAACAAATAAATGGTGCTACAGCGCTTAAAGTGCATCAAGAAACTACTAACAAACACCGGTTAATCATTTGAATAAATCATTTGAAATAATAAAAACAATATGATGTTCATACTTTTGACTTCTTTCTTTAATAACTACATAACACAGTACTTGTACTTCTACTTTCAGTACTTGAGTAGAATTTTTTTTTCAAAACTACTGGTACTTTTTACTTTTAGTACTTAAGTAGCAAATTTTTTGAAAAAACTACTTGCAATACTTAAGTAAAAAAAATGTTGAATACTTTAGTACTTCTACTTAAGTAACTTTTTCTGCGAGCACTTCCACTTCTACTCAAGTAATTTTTTGATCGAGCACTTGTACTTTTACTCAAGTAGAAATTTCGAGTACTTTATACAAGTCTGGTTCTCGGCACACCGGATCCCCTCAGCTCAACTCAGAACTCTCTGGATTTCGCAGGCGACACCCTGAAACATCCACTTCCTCAGACAGGAGGAGCGACAGCTGTTCTCTCCCTCCTGGGACTCTGCTCCCGCCAAAGACACCGTGTCACGCGCTTCCCCCAAACTTATATACACTCCCAGAATCCTTTGCAGCATATTCTGCCTTCTGGGTAGTTACAGGCTTGGATGTGTCCCTTGATTGGGTCTCCTCCACTGCCCTATCAGAAGCCTCTAATAGAGCCAGTGGGGAGACTCCCCTCTCAGGAGACACACTTGTAAACCATGACAACCTACCTAGCAAAAAGAAACATGGCCCTGCTGTTAGGCAGACAAGACCAACTATGCATTTACCTAGCACCTACCTGTAGGGTGCTACATATATACAGTATATAACTTTATTTAAGTTGAATTTAAGTCCGTTCCTTTATCAGAGAAAGGGCCATAGACTCATCAGCAACAAGTCCCAGGTTTAGCAGAACTGAACGCACCTTCCTCCATCTGCACATGGCAATAAGCATTAGAGTGCATAATGTACAGCAGTTCTAAACTGTTTCAATGTTGTCCTTGTTTGTTGGTAGACAGGTTTCTTTCCAGTCTCCGTGGTGTGGTAAGGGAAAGCTATATTACTGAGAAGTGCCACAGTATTGAACTGCCACTAAGCCAGTGGAGGGCAAAGTCACTAGTAGTACCTGATTATTTCCCTAGTATTGGCTAGTAGTAGTTAATCACCTTCAACCAAAATTGTTTTGTAATGTTGAAGATGTTTCACCAGTAGCTTCCTCCGTTCAGCTAATTCTCAGAAACATTAACTGAACACGCCTTGTTCCCCACTGGGGGAGATTTACTAAAACTGGTGCACACAGAATCTGGTAAAACTTAACATAGTAACCAATCAGTTACTAGCTTTTATTATAAAAGCCTAATTAAACCAGCTGAAGTTAGAAGCCGATTGGTTACTATGCACAACTGCACCAGATTTAGTAAATCTCCCCCTCTGTGTCTATGTGTGGAGCATTCTTGACAGAGGAGCAGGACTTTGCTTTCTAGTGTCAGAGCTGACTTACCCCTGATAACCAGTAATGTGATGACTGATGGGGTAATAATGAACAAGCAGCAGGAGAGCTGGAGGAAACCCCAATCCACAGAATTAATGAAGTAGGAGCAGGGAGATACTTACACTGAAGTTCCTTAGTACAACTCTCTCTCCAGCAAACTCTCAGAAGAAGAGGAGTTAGCACAGTATTGAAGTCACCAAATCTCATGAGACTTGCAGTCAGAGGCAGCAGAGCTGGGGAGCCTAGGCACAATCACGTGCCATGAAGTGCACTGCTATTTTTCAAGATGAATTGAGGGCAAAAGTTATATTTTTTTGGTTACTGCTTAGGAAAAACTAAGCCTGTCTATGTACTGTATTCCCCATAAAATACATAATCTTACATGGTACATGTGTATAAATGTTCTTGGTTTTAGTCTGGATTTGTCATGTATCGCCCTGAGTCTTCTTTTTGTTGGGTAACCCATCATCCACACCTCATCTCTCTATGAAAAATGTTGTCTGTAATTTTGTTTGGGTGAACATTAGATTCCATGTTAACGATCCTGTCAATGCAATGACACTGTGTCTAAATATTTATCTCAAAGATTCCATGTATTGATGTCCTTCATCCTTTATAAAATTAGATAAATATATCTTCATTTTTTGAGTATCAATCCACATTAACCTGTTAACTGTCACTGATATATATAATATATAAGACTTATGTTGGTGGCAGCTGGGCGTGTGTGTGTATTTCATAGGCCAACTGTCAGTTTTGTGAGGAAAGTGATCACTTTCAACTGGGTAATATTGCGTTTACAGAATGTACCTTACATTTTAGTGTATTTTTTACTGAAAATGTGCTCAAAGCTCGTGTGACATGGAAATTTGGAACTACTACCATTTTGTTCAGGGTATCTGCTTTCAGAAAATATAAAATGTTGGGGGGGGGGGGGGGTATTTACCTGCTCTGTGCTGTTGGTTTTGCACAGAGCAGCCCAGATCCTCCTTTTCTCCTGTCCCTCTTCTGTGCTCTTGGCCCCTCCCTCCTGTTAAGTGCCCCCACAGCATGCAGCTTACTATGGGGGTACCCAAGCGGAGTCACAGCGATGTGTGTCTATTCAGACATGGAGCCGCTGCCCGGCCCCGCCTCCCTTCTCTCCTCATTGGCTTACTGACTTTGATTGATAGCAGTGGGAGCCAATGGAGCTGCGCTGCTGTCTCAGCCAATGAGGTAGGTAATTCCGGGCAGCCGGGACACTCTTGCAAAACAAACACATGGTCGCGCCGGTCTAGTGCATTATCCTTTAAAATATTTTTTTTAACTAAAAGGTATAAAAATACTCACAAACTAGTTCTTGATAAAAGCATATAGAAATTGGTACGCAATCTTCAGCTTCAAAATCCAAGGGTGTACCGTCCCTTTAAGCTGTAAAGGCTTACGCGTTTCGAGGCTTAGCCTCTTCCTCAGAGCCTAAATAACATGTCTAAGCCTTTGCTATATATATTACATCATCTCTGGATCTAGATGGACCTCAGGTAAGTATTAGATGGTGTGACGAGACCAATCTCGCCACTGGGCATTGGAGAAGCCTGGTTGCTCGCCTCCTGCAAGGTGACTATGGACCCTCTCATCAGCCCGTGCTAAACATAAACCCCATGGCGATTTGACTGTGTTTGTGACATCTGAGCGCGGTTTGGATATGTTGTGCGCTCAGATCCAGGCTATCTGGGGATGGGTTGAATGTGGGGGTTCTGTTCAGTAGACTGGGAGTTATGCATTTTTGTGTCTTTTTGTGTTTCTTTAACCATGTGGCTAATGGAGTCTTGCCTCTATCCTGGAAGCTAAACCTCATTCCTGTAAACTGTAAGGCACAGGAAGGGCACTCCTAATATGGTCATTCCAGGAAGTTCTAAGGAGATGGACTGTCTGAGGTGGCTCTCCATTCACCTATTGTCAGGTGTGCTAATGACCTCACCTGTTGTCTGCTAAGGGATGTATTGACACTCAGAGTAATGTGCATTGTTCTGTGTCTGACTATTGTGTACATTGATTGCCCCCTGGGGCTTTTGTCTCCTTGCACATGGCAGCCCTTCTGGTCAAGCTATCTGACCAATCACTTCTGACTCATTTTCGAGCCCTCATTTGCATGGCTAGGGAGGACCTTATGGGGAACTGCAGGTACTGTGAAATTGACCAATGGGAAAGCGGTTGTTGGGGGAAGGATGTTCCAATTTCTGTATAAAAGTGTTGTGCTGTGTTCTTCCAATAAATGTTCTTCCTGTTTGAACTTACATACAGCTTGCTTGGTGTTTGTTCTAATGGATTCCGGACGGCACATAGCTGTAGTTCGGATCCCGGATCCTTGGTTGACTGAACCATCAGACATTGCGATCTGCAAGCTGACTCACTAGAAATAGAGGAGTGTCGGGAGAGCGGAAGCGAGCGAGCAAGGGTCTCGTCACATTGGTTGGCAGCGGTGGGATTTGCTCTCCAGTTACCGGGACACTCCAAACCACCACAGTCAATGACCAGCTATGCAGCATGCAGGAGAGCCACGCTGAAAGACTTACTTGAGAGGCGCAGAGGGACCGGTGGGACAAAGAACAAGGCCCCCTGATCAGTGAGCTAGCCGAGATGGATCAGAGGGGTGGTGATGCAGGACCCTGGTCAGTTGAAGACTTGTTTCAGCAACGAGTTCGAGAGCGGTTGGCATTATATGGTGCTAACCCATCAGAGACCGCCATACAGAATGCCATTAGAGACATCCAGCTGCAGGATGAGCGACAAGAGAAAGAACTAGAGCGACAAGAGAAAGAGAACGAGAGCGGCAGCATGAGCAGAGAATGGCAGAAATACAGCAATCAGAGAAAACGCCTAAAGATGCAGCGTCCCCATATGAGGAGGAGTTTCGCTGGAGGTTGTAGCAACACTTGGTCCAACAGGATGGGCCTGGATCAGAGGAAGCCATACTGGACTGGAGAGATTTCACTAGAAAGGAAATGTGGTATGAGTCCTTAGAGGATGTGCAGTGGAGGCGGAGAGAGAACCTTCCCAGCGAAGAACAGCGGTTCCAGGTATACATTGCCCTGCGGTTACCTTTCCTAGGAGAGCAACCGAAGGATGAGTGGGTAACGGAGCTGTGGAACCTGATTTGGAAGGAGATGTGGCTGCATGAAGCTTACCAGGCACTAAAGTGGTACGCCACCAGCTACAACCACTGGATGGCTGATGACAATATGACGGAAGGTGAGGACTATAGTGGCCCGGGCTTGCTGTGGAAGGCCTTTGAGGAGAGGGACTTTGGATGTCCAGCAGAGTTTCGACGCTGGGAAATCCAGGACACCAGGGAAGCCCTACTGGGTCTCCCCAAAGCGAATGACCTGGGGTCAGACCTGATTAATCTGGTCAGAATGGAGTGGGAACTGGAGCAGGACTACCAACGCCTGCTCTTCTCCGTTCCACCCCAATCTACCCTGCAAGCAGAGCCGGAGTCCTGGGTGGCAGATCCAGACCCACAACCCTTCAGTTGGAGAGACAGTACAGACTGGGGGTACTGTGAAGACCCACCGATGGCAGGTGTAGATGGGACCGAGGTCTCTCTACCGGCCCTACAGGGAGGCTGGGCAGCCGGCCCAGGTCCTCAGCTACAGCAGGATTTACAGGGAGCCGAAGGTGTCGTCTTTCCTTCCAAGCAGCAGTGTACCTTACAGGGAGAGGAGACAACTAATCTTTCTCCCCAACCACAGGGAGACAACATCCCTGACCCCAATGGTACAGATTGGACCGTGGTCTCTGCACCAGACCTACAGGGATGCTGGACGGCCGGTCCAGATCCCCAACCTGCCCCGCAGGAATACCAGGAGGAGGAGGTAGGCTATCCCTCCTCTCTACAGCAGACCCCCAACCAGGTCCTGGGGGTAGTATTCGCCAACCCCAACCCAGCAGAAGAGCTGGCAACAGGGCAGAGTGTTACCGACCTCTGCCCAGCACCCGCAAAAGCTACAGTCTTCACTTGTACACCACAGGGAGACAACAGACCTGATCCCAATGGTGCAGATAGGACCGCAGTCTCTGCACCAGACCTACAGGGATGCTGGACGGCCGGTCCAGATCCCCAACCTGACCCGCAGGAATACCAGGAGGAGAAGGTAGGCGATCCCTCCTCTCTACAGCAGACCCCCAACCAGGTCCTGGGGGTAGTATTCGCCAACCCCAACCCAGCGGAAGGGCTGGCAACAGAGCAGAGCGCTG